>NC_045645.1:27119554-27423858 GCF_009829145.1 Chiroxiphia lanceolata
GTCCCCAGGAAGGCCATTATCCATGCTGAGCCCCACCTAGGTATTTTAGGCGGACTTGCCATGCTAGAAAAACAAGCCTGCCAGAGCCAAGCCTTGCTGGGGCAGCAGAGGGCAGGGGCTCCACACAGGGCACAGCTCTGGGGAGTGACAGGGCCCCCTGAGACAGCCTGGCTTGGAGGGACAGAGCCTGGTGGACACAACCCACGGGATTGCTCCCACCCATATTCTGCGGGTCCAGGCTGATGGGAATGGGGCAGAAGATGGTCTGCTCCAGCCCTGCCAGCTGTAATTAAATGCTTAAAGGATTATCACACCTCACCATCCAACCAGGACTGAGAGACACACAGCACGGTGCAGGGCTGCTCTGAAAGGTGGTCCCTCACTACTGACAGAGACCTTGCCAGGACTTGTCTTCATCCAACTGGTGATTAAAAGACAAAATCCCCTGTTTATGGATGTCATCACCGTTATCTTACCCTGGGTCAAAGCTTTTATATTCAGGGCTCATCAACTTGATTAGGTTATCAAGGGGAAGGAGAGGTGCTCAGCACCAGCGTAATTGCCAGCATCCTCCCCATCCAGCTCACTCCTTCCTCCGAGGCAGCCCAAATTCCTTGAATCCTTTTTTAGATGCAAAAGCAGCATGAACCCTTAAGGTGCAGGGGCAAGAGCCCATACCCCAGGGCTCCAGCTCCTTTTGGGGTGAGCCACACCATTGCTCATCCGCTGAAGCCCTGGGGTGGGGATGCTCCTGCTTCCTGCTGCCCCAGGAACAGCAGGGACTGCCGACCCTACTGCCCAGCTGGCACGTCCCATCCCCAAGGCTCCCCAGGCAATAGCCTCCCTCAGCGGCGGAGTGTGGAGTTTTCCAGGCACAGACTTGCCCCAAAAGACTTTTTTTTTCTTTTTAATGCTGCTGCAAAGCAAGAAAGGAGGCTTTTCTTCCACCTCAAACTGGGAAGAGACAGATTTTCATTGCAGAACACCCTGAGACAGGGCATGGAAAGACAAAGATGAAGCAGAGATTTTGAAACAACCCTTTTTAAGATGGATTTGAGAGTAACTAAGATGAATTAAAAGCAATCAAGGAGCAGTAGAAGTCTGGGGAGGTTTTAGAAACACCCTCCCGTCGCCGTCTACCTTTTTGTCCTCTCTGGCTGCCTGCAGGCAGCAAAGCCATGGGATGGGTGCTGGGTGACCCTGGATGCCCGGCTGCTGAGCCCCAGCCAGCCCTGAAGCCCAACTTTAGGCTTCCATGGCACATTTAGGAAGCTGCTTGGTTTTCACAACCAACTCTTCGGCGCCCAGCTCGGCATCCTTAACTTTGGGAAGAGTTGTACTTCACTCCCACACAGCAAGGCCATGGGCTAAGGATGACCACAGAGGTTCCCATGCTGCACAAGTCTCTGTGCAGCAGCTGAGCAGTGGCTTTAGTTCATTAAGCTCATCAACTCTAAAATCTCCTTTCCCAGACTAACACCCAGCAGGAATCTCCTTGAAGTCAACGAGGCGTGGGCAACATCAACAGGCTGAGAGCCTCAAAGGCGGCCACAATCTCACCAAAATAATTTCAGCCCTGCAGAACTTGTTTCGTGCACCCAAAATGGATTGTTTTCACAGACACAAAGCTACCCAGGTTGCCTCTGTGCTGAGTTAGAGAGGAGAAGAGGAAAAAGTAGTTGGGTTTTATGTATTCAGCCCTTGAAGTGATGGAAAGGACTATCAAAGAACGGAGAAAGGCTTTTATCATCCATTTTTTAAAAGCATGAATCTACCTGCAAAACACCAAAGGCTCGAAATGGCCAGGTGAGCCAACCCAGGACCTTCTTGCTTCTTTTTGGTTGAGAAGGTTCAGGGCCAGGGAGATCCTGAAATGGACTTTCTTCCTTGAAAATTAAAGAACACGTTCCTACCTAATTGTGTGATTCCAGGAACTGACTCCAAGGAAAACACGCAACCAATGCAAGACTCATGATAGAATCATGGCAACTCCGTCACCCAGCACTGGCATTTTGGAGGTTGC
Organism: Chiroxiphia lanceolata; assembly: GCF_009829145.1. Classification (NCBI taxonomy): domain Eukaryota; kingdom Metazoa; phylum Chordata; class Aves; order Passeriformes; family Pipridae; genus Chiroxiphia; species Chiroxiphia lanceolata. The sequence goes on from NC_045645.1 coordinate 27,121,578, forward strand.
TCAGAGAATTTTGCATCCAACTGCCCCATAAGCACCTTGGAAATACCAGTTGCAGAGGAGGCTTAACAGTTTTCCTCTCCAGCTTCATAAGACGGGAGCGATGAACTCAGTGGAGCCTTCCTTGATCTGCAGCACAGCACTGCTTAAAGTGTGGTCCTTCTGTAAACAAAAGAAAAAGCCTCATTTCCCCGATTAATGTCTCCAAACAGCCTCAGAGGGGGAGTGAAAATTGTGCCACCTGCCATCTCCCTGACATTCCAATCCAGGTGGCACGTTTCCACCAGTGGCACGAGTCACACCTCCGCTGAGACATGGCTTCAGACGAGACCTTTGGAAGAGCCTGTGCCACGAACCTGCCAGCTTGGCCAAGACAGGGAATAACACATGGAGTGGATGTAAACTCTGATGGCTTCCCACCCCTCGCATTGGCTCTGCCGGGCTGACACCTGTGAAGATCAGGAAATCCCCCTGTAGCCCCCAGTGGTAGCTGGGAATTGCTGACTCTGCAAGACAAGCTTGGTCAGAAATAGTTGATTTCTACCTTTCAAGCCCAACCAGCCCGTAATAACGAGAGGCGCAAAAGCAAATCCGGGGTGCATTCTCAGGATGTGATGAATGTGTTCACGTAGTTTGTGTCTGCAGAGAGACTACAGCAGTACCAACCTCCCTGCTATTCACCCTCTGCTGATTCATCCCTGCTCCAAAGGACGGCAGCAACACTGCCCTTGCTCTTTTCAGAGGAACCTGGGGGGATCAGGAGGAACTGGCACTGTCATTGGTATGTCTGGGAAGGGAACATTTTACCTGCAAACTTAAGATCTACCGACAGCCATAAAGGATCACCATGACCCAGGCTGCACAGAGCAGATGTTTTCCACCCCAGCTCATCTTCCCAGTTTCCAGGAGCAGATTGGAGGAGGCCACACCGCCCAGATTTGCCACATCATTATTTGGCAGGTGGTTTAATTGCAGCGCATGAAACTGAGAATACCACAGGGATGACAACGGAGCACTCCTCTCTTGCTGTGACAGTAGTCCTGCAACGTAAGCAAGGTCTCACCTACCCAGGACTGCTGTGCCCAATCACAGGTTCACTGAGCAGCACTAACTCCATCACCTCTACGGAGCAACGCAGCTGGACATGGACACTGGATCAGGCTCCTTGCTGAGCTCCTCGAGGCAAGCAACACGAAGGGTGGGGTCCCCTGCAGCCTCCCTTATTTTGCTACAATAAAAGAAAATAAAATCTCTGGGACACCCCCAGAGCTGGTGTTAATTCACCTCCAGCAAATTCTCAGACCAAATCCTAGTTCAAGTCAGCCTAGATTTCACTGGGTGGTGAGAGACAGGCCAGCCTGCAAGAGGAAGCCACCAGGAAACAACAATGGGGAGGGAACACAGCCCAAGGGACATGGAAGGTCTCATACAGGTAGAGCAAAGGACTGGAACACTGGGGCCAAGAGAAACATTCAGAGCAGGAACCAACCAGACCCGCTCCAGACCATCCTCACACAGCACACTTGAAAAGCAAACAAAGGTATCTATGTTCCAAGTGTCCCCCCACCATGCCCCTGGTCCTGCCCAACTCTCACCCTCCAAAACAGAGCTGTTCTTTTCTCCTCCTTTTCCCTAAATTTTTGCAGCACCTTATTCAGGAACAAGCAGGAAGGTGCAGGGCTGGGGCTGCGGGTTTTGTTTGCTCTAGTTTCCAGGTCTCACAGGGTGCCTTTCCCTCCCCCACAGGACCCGCATCCCAGAGAGTGCCCCGTGCTTTCAAACTCCATTACATCTCATCTGCATTCCTGCCAGGCAATGGCCCATGCTCCGGGCTGGGTGCCAGCGGCTGGGCAGCCCCCCTCCTCTCCTTCCTGCACTCTGAAATCTCCTGGCGTTCAGCAGCTCCCCACCAGCTCCTTTTCTTCCGAGGGCTGTGTTAATGAGAGCCCGGACATTGCAGAAGCCCTTGTGCCAGGCAGGGCACGGCGGCGTCTGGAGCAGAGTCAACATTTCAAGTGCTCCAGCGCTCTGCCAGGCGTTTCAGGACGTGGGATGGCTGCAGCTGGCACCACGCCCCCTGGGAGCGGGTGGTACCCAGGAAGGGAGGCACCAAAACAGTCCCACTCAATCCAGCGTGCCATCGGGAAGGCGGCTGCCTGCCATTGCCCAACCCGGGAGCTGCACCAGGTCCACAGGTGAAACGGCTGTCACAGGCAACCGCGCTCCGAGGGTGCCGGGAAGAGTTGCACAAACACCACGGTAGAAAGTCAGCGCCGAAGTGAAGCAACGTAGACTTGCAAATGAGGAAATGAGAGCCTTCATCACGCTGATTACTGGGCATGCTGGGCAAGGACAGGCAGCGAGGCAGCAGTTTGCTGTGTCACCCGCCGGAGCGCCCTGGCAGCGCTCCCACCGCTCGAGCCCATTTTAAAGGAAGACAGTTCTTCAGCCAGGAAAGCGCAGATCAATTTTTTTTTTTTTTCCAGTGTGAAAAAGCCACTTCCAGGGATGGATGCTGATGGCTGCAAGTAGATCACTGCCCAAAAACACAGGATTCATGGAGCAAAATCGCTGCGGGGCGAGGAAAGCCGGGACACGGATGCTCTCCTGCTGCTCGCTAATGAGCGCACAGGGGCCGCAGCACCACTTTGTCTCGGCCCTTTGGGCACGAACGACCCACCGCTGAGTTGGCTGGTTCAACCCCCTGAGCTCAGAGGGCTGTGACGTGCTTCTGTCTGCACAAGGGCTGTGGATGGTGTTCCCGGCACGCTCCACTGAGGACCAGTCCTACTGCACACTGGCACTGCGGGACTGCAGCAAAGCTGCTTCCACAATGAAGGCAGCGAGCCCTCCTCCTCCAGGATGAGGTACCTCTTTAAGGAAAAGCAAATAACAAATAACTGCTCAGCACTGAGCAATGGCTTGGCAATGGTTTAGTTTACACAGGCCCCCCCTATAACGCACGCACCCCTCCCAGGCAGAGGAGGGTGATGAGGAGCAGACTGTCACACAGCGCCCTCCAAGCTGGAAAAGACCAACGCTGGGGTTTGTACAGACCCGCAGCAAATGAAAAGCAAAGCTTTTCTGCTGGGCTTTAGGCACCACAACACAGCAGAGGTACCGGATCAGCAGTGGCCACAGGCACTGAGGAGGCTCGATAAACACCTGGACTTACACACCTCACGCTGCCACTCCACCCCACGTGCCCGCACGCCTGTGGTTTGGCACTGCAAGTGCTCAGCCGTCCTCTTACAGGGCTCCAGGACCTCTCACGTGCTAAAGTGGCTTGGGTTTGTTTTGTGCTGGAAAGAAAACAGCAAAGATTTAGGAAAGTCCCACCAATACGTAAAGTTTCCATGAAGAAACCTTTGCCCCATCGGCCAAGAAGTGATTGGTGCTCGGTAGCAGCAGCTCTGTGGAGCTGTAACAATCTAGGAGCCTAATTAAGGGATTCCAAACAAGACTCTCTGCAGAATTTAATTCCCAGATTGTTGGTTAGCATTAAAAATAGCTTCCCCCCCAAAATGTTTTAAACTATGAGTTTTTAAAACCCAATTTAAACAAACATGTACAAGGAGTAGTTTTTCTCCCGCAGAACACTCCTGCAATGACTGCTTAATGCTATTTTCTGTTTTTACCAACACTCGGCTTTAACAATAAGGAAATTCTAATAACGTTATGATTATAATTAAGGCAACTCTAATGGGATTTTGTGGACTGTGATTGGCATCCCAAGTACAGCATCAGGCAGAAAGGGGAACGTATAAGGGACAAATCTCCAGGACACCTTCAGAATTAGCAACCATTTGGGTAATTATAAAGCTCCATTTTATAAAAACCAGGAAACAAGATTAATTTATAAATCAGTTTATTTACAGATTTTGTTCTCTTAAAGTACATTTCAGTTACCAAAGATATTTACACTGGTGTACACAGGGACCACCCTGGTTATTTTACAATTCTTAATTACAAAAAAAAAAAGAAACCCCCAACCCCTCCACATCCTCAGGTCTGTCTACTGTGCAAAGCTGCTGTGGATGTGAACATGAGCTGAAACTGGCCCAAACCCCAAGTTACCACGTTATTTACACAGACACAGTAAACAGGTTTCTTTTCAGCATCTCCACAGCACAGTACACGGGGAGACGGAGCCTCCCGAAAGGCGGCTTTGCAAATGTGTATCAAAAGGCTCTGCAAAGTCAAGGGAAAAAAAACCTAGTAAATGCAGGTTAATTACAGTATTCCTCTTTCATCTGTATATAATCTTGCATTTAATGCTTAAATTACAAAGAAGTTTGATAGTTTGCTTTTCTCCATTTTAGTTGGTTTGTAAACACTTCAGATGCACTAAATACCTTATAAGATCCAACTGTTTCTCTGCTGAAAAGTACTGTATTTTCCTAATATTCTGAAGGTAGCAAAGGGATATGAAAGTGGGAACTGCACACAGTTCCTTGCAGAATAGTCACTTAAAAGGTCTCTATCACTGTGCTACTGAAGGTCTTCTGCAGGTACACACTTATTCAAGTATTGCAAAAAGCTAAGGCCACTTTTTCAAGAAAAGAAAGGGAACAAGATGGGATTTTTCAATCCCTCATTCCACCTTATGAGCAACAAGCCTTTTCTGAAAGACAGAAGTACTGATATCCCACAGTGCAGCTCATGGAGCGTCCTGCTGTGAGAGAGGTACTCGTGCTCCATGTCCTCACAAGCCTGGGCTTTCCCACCTGGCCCTGGGATCCTTCCCAAAATGGAGCAGCATCTCCCCAGTGATGGCAGCCACCGCCCTGGACAGCTCGTGGGTCTCAGCAAAATGTCTCAAGCCTTGAATCTTCTAACGTGGTTGCACTGAGATAACCAGACCCAGGAATATCATCTTGTTCTTATAAAGGGGAAGTTGGGGAGAGAAGCAGAGAATTCAGCCTGTTTGTGGGACCCCAGGCTTCCCCATATCTCCTTGTTACCAGCCCAACCCAGACCAACCACTGCAATGATCAGCCCACGAGTACTCAACCCACTCGAGGTTTTGAACAAACACTCAACTCAAAGCAACTCAACACACTTGAGGTATTGAGAAAGTAATTCATATACGTTCTTTTTAGGGTTGCTCCTAGCAAGGATTGCTACCAAAAATAAACGGTGATGTCTGCAAAGGAATAAAGCCATTAGTTAGACACAGCTTCCTTCCAGCCAAACAGCTGTAAAAACAGTTACTGCTTCTGTTGAGGGTTCTAAAGCCAGCAGTTTATACCTGTATAAACAGGTATACAATCTCCAACAGACTGCAGTACCTTGACAGGCCCGACTGTACGACCTCCTCCCTGCTGTTGGACAGACCAGAAACACCCCACAAATCCCTCAGAATGGCCAAAAAGCCTTGGGCATGCAGGGCAACCTTCTCAACCCTGACCATGGTATCTACAGAACAGAACCTAATCTCATGCTCCAGGTGCAAACCTACACTGCAGGTTTCTGCCCTCTTTCCTTAATTGCTACCTATAAAAATAGCAATCCTTGCTACTGAAAAGATACACCCAGGAAAGGGAATCTGAGGTGGTGACCCAACCAGTGACACCATGCTGGTTAAATCTAGCAGCTTTAGTTTGCTTCTGTCTTAAGAGCTTCCTGGTTCAGCATCATGACATTTTACATGGACAAATGAATCACTCAAGAAAAAAAGCTGAGCAATGCTCGACCAGACTTCCAGCCAGCCAGAAGGGCCACCACTGCGGGACAGACATGCATATGCCCATTGGATGTGCCCCTATCCACCACTACCTCCTCCTTCTCCTTCCACTCATTAAGCTCCCATGGATATGGCTCCCCATTAACTCACGAGTGAGGGTGCTGGCAACACTACATCTGAGAATCTGCATGGACCTCTGGCAAATCCAACATTTCCCAGTGCTGTCCCTGAAGAATTACCAGCTGTGTGTCATCGTGCAAAATGCAAATATTCCAATGATAGCTTTCAAAAAAAAAACCCAAACATTAAACAACCCAACCGAAAAAAAAAAGGTGGAAAAGAGAAACCAAACTGGAGCAGCAGCAGAGGTGTGCACAGTGGGGAGCCCAAGAACCAAGCAGGTGAACAAAATGGTTGAGATCTCCCCGCCACGTCTGTTGTGGGCCACAGCATCTCTGGGGCACCTCTGAGGCTTCAGCATCTTTCTGCACTCCAGCATGTCTGGAGAATCCGACTTTCCTCTGGGTCTTGTCCCAGGTTAGCAAACAGGGACATCCACTATTAAGGCATCAGAGTTCGACCCCAGATTGTCCGTGTTCCTCCAAGAAAAACACAAGGACGGGAGGAACAGGTTAGGAACAAGCACTCAGCAGAAGGACACTGCAGTTGAATCCAGCACCAAACCAACCAGGTAACAGCTGCCCATGGTGCAGAAGTTCTGGGAAAGGAAGGAAACAGATGGAGCTGGGAATTTTCACATCATTTTTCAGCTCAGCGCCCTCAACTCTCCATTGTCTCCGAACCAGGTGTGGTGAAACTCCACTCCTAGTCCTTGGTCACTGAGGTTTGGTTCTTCTCGCCTTCACCCCCCCCTCGTATCTGCCTCGAGAAGCTGGAGGTTTTGTGCGAAGAATATGGGACTTTGGAAGTCTCCAAACCAGATGCTCTCTCAAGTTCATCTGTCCCAAAACACAAGACAGTGCAGCCAACTGCACAGGACACTCTCCTATAACCCACTTAATAAATTATCTGAAAATAAATAAAAAACCCACAAGCACAAAACATGCAGACAGTCAAGCACCAGACACCGCTTTCTTTGGTGAATACTCTCTGTTCTCTAAATTGTTCAAGTAACAGCTTCTCCAACTTATTAGGTGACAGTGAGGGAGAAAGCTGAGGGATTGAAGGCCAAATTTTTTGTGAGGAAACATTTTCCACTCCTGCATGTCTCGTGCCTGAGAAAATCCTGAGTATCCATTATCTGGGAGCAGCTGGTGCTCCAGGAAGAGAAGTGCTACACGGTAGGAGGAAAGTTGTCCATGGGCTCATCTTTCACACTCGACATTAGGCGGCCGTTGTCTTGCTCCGCCTCAGGACTGAAGCAAGTTACATCGGCAAAGCAGCAAGAATTCTTTACTTGTATGCAGGAAGCAACATCATCTAATCTCCCTAGACTGGGCTGGCACCATGCTTAGTACCACATCACAGAAGAAAGATGAAAACCAGCTTCACAGAGAAGTGAATTAAATGGGCTCTGGAGCAGAAGGAATTGATGCACATTGTTAGGGCTGCAGGAGAAGAGGTGTTAAGGTTATAACACTGTTCAGTACGGTAAGTCTCCACTGATGACCAAAACCTGACCAAATTGTTGCTTCTCCAAATTACTCACATTTCTAAAGACAAGTTGAGTACTGATGGCTGACAGCCATTCCAGCAAAACAGCCAATATCCCAACTCAACCCAACCCTTTCAGGGAACAAGCCGAACACGTCAAAGCCCCAGGCTGGGGCCCCAGACAGCCGCTGACAGTTCTGTGCTATAAATGCATTGGCACACGAACAGTCTTGAGCACTCCACAAAGCAGCCTCGAGTGAGGGATCAGCTTGTTTCAAACAATAAATCTGGAGTGAGGTCTCGAGTGGTAGCAGATGCAAGTTCAGGCTCCTTTCATCGCATCTGAACTGCCTTGAGACCCTGTGCATGGAAGTCCAGCCGCAGCAGGCGCAGGTGGAGAGCAGGTCAGGGGTCAGGGAGGCCCTGACTCCGTGGTTCTGCAGCTCTGAGCTCACTCCAGCACTGTCAGACAAGCAGCAGCCTCCGCTGTTTCTCGTTTATCTGGTTCAGCACATCAACAGTGTCTCTGATTAAGGCCTCGAAGATCCCGTCTGCCAACTGCATCTTTACACACAGCTCATCCTCGTCGTAGTTCACCCACTGCGCTTCCTCCTCGTGGAGCTCCTGCACCTTGGAGGGAGAAAGGCAATACAAACATTACAATTCTGTTGCTCTAGGATAATATCCCCTGCAAAGTTCCAGAAAGAGTCCAAAACAGTGTGTATCTGCCAACAACATATCTGTCTTTGTAAGAGATTACAGGAAACGCTTGGAATAGCAAAATGAACACAGATCCCTGTGAGCCAGGCTATTTCACTGCATGAACATTTTCTACCTTTCACTATAGCATCCATTTTAAAGGATTTCATATTCCCACACAAGTTTCACTTGAAAGAACTCAGATAATGGGATATTCTTGGCCAGCAGCAGAAGCTCTGTTAAGAGTCCCTAATTATGTTATTTGCAAGAAGCTGATTCGATGAGGTTTGAACTGCTAAGAAATGATGCAAAGGCCTTGAACGGGGGAAGAAGAAAAAGAAAAGACTTCACTGCAGTTCAGTTTAAAGAACTTTAAGGAAACAACTAACTTCTCCAATTCTTCTGCATAGGAAAATAAAATGCTGGCATATGTTTTAAGACAGCATTACAATTCATTTGCACAGTATACCCCATGCTCTGTTGGATTTGCACAGAATACTCCACGCTTCATTGGATTTGACAGCATTATCACAAATGGAATTTTGTACCATTACATTTGAAGAGTACTTATTTCCTTCTATTCCTAAATGGTTGACAAGGAAAATCCTCTTTTAGTGGTCAGTGACAAATAGGTGGTTTAGTATCAGACTGAAATATTTAATTTCATTCAGCAAATCAAGTTTTATTGAGAGCCTCCAAAACTGGACATCTCCAATTATAGTTACTAAAATTTGTCTTAGTGACTGTTTTAGTATTGCAGAGACACCCTAGCAAAGCTCAAACTTTTTGGAAAAGAAAGAATGGATGCAAACATTGCTTGCATTTAAAATGACAAAAAAATCCTGTTGAAAGCTCTTTCTCTACTCAGATTCAGCAGAAATCTCCTCTGACCATAAATCTTACACTCTGAACTCAAAATACATTTACATGGTACAAGTGGGGCAGACACCTAAACACTGCCAAACCAAGGTTAAACACACTGAAAAATCCACTAACCCAGGATCAATAAGTAATAGTGTTGTTTTCAAAGGAGAGGACATGAACTATAGCCCAAACACCCTCTCTTCCCTTTGCCTGAAGCTAAACCTCCCAGAAGCTGGTCTGGTTTGAAGCTGACAGCTGCTGTAGCATAATGATGATTCAATAACCCAAGCACGGTGGGAAGCCCAAGAACAGGCTGCTATGGGAACCCCGGGGAACAGGCACTGCTGCAGGGCTTGCAGCCATTCATGAGGCCTCAGTTATAAATGGGGTGTCGGTGTGACAGCTCCTTTCCTCTCTTAAGAGCTTGGGGAGAGGGGCAGGGATTTCCTGCAAACAGCTTTGGAAGAGTCAGGTTACCTGCTTACAAAGCTGTGCCAGCACAGCCAGCGCCTTTGACACAGCTGTCAAAGACAAGGCATTAATGGCTTCATTAGGCTTCTTACTAATAAGGAAAAAGTAACATTACTGGCAATCAAACTTCCAATGAGTGTTGCAGGTGAAAAAATAATGTAAATGGTAGGCTAACAAGCGGCAGATAATTGGGTGTGGGTTTGTGTGGGGGTGAATGTCTGAAAGACTCCTGAACTCTCCCACAGAAATGTGCTGCCTGCAACCTGTATGTGCTGGTTGTAAATTCTGATAAAATAAACAACAGCAGCATGCTCCAGGTCCTCCCATCAATAAAGAGGCATAAGACAGAAGGAGAAATTTGCAGACTGATCATTTGTGGTGTGTCTGCACCACAGACTATTCAGATAAGGAAAAGCAAGACGACCGGGGTCATGAAAAGAAGAGGTGGTGCCAGAAAGAATGGTTCCCTAAAAGCAGAAGTGGTTTGGGAAAGAAACCAGGGGGCCCCAAAGTGAAAAGGTGAAGATCCTTGCTGCAGGAAAGATCCTAGAAATGGGGAAAGATCCTGAAGATGAAGGATGTGGGTGGAGACAAGCGCTGGGGGACGTCCAGGGACCTTGACCGATGACGTCCAAGGCTGGTAACTGGGAGCAGCTGCACGATTCTGACTGATGTGATTTTCTGCCTGACCCTCCCAGGCCAGCAGCCACCTCACACCGCTAAAAAGTGAAGACAAAGACCTAGAGAAGGTACTTGATCCAGGCAGGGAAAGGTTGGATGTTTAATAGCAGGAGAATGATGAAGACAGGAAAACAGTATTGTGATTAATTTTCTCTTGCCTCTATCATTCCCCTCTCTCTCAGAGGCACAGTGCACAATTTCCTCTGGCATTAGGAGGACTTCCTCGAGCATACTTTTGGAAAACTGAGAGAATGTGCAATTCAGAGCTGCAGGCAAGTCTTGTTTATAGTGTATTCAGAACACGTGTGGACACTGCCATGCTGGCTGCAGCCATCTGAGCCAAAGCAGTTGTGACTCCTTTGTCTGGGAAAGGTTTGATCCACTCCTTGTGTTACCACAAAGTGCTCCTAAGCAATGGAGACAGTTTGCTTAATATCTGACAACTATCATGGCTTTCATGGAAATGGGCTTTGCCTTGTGTTCAGTACTTGCCCAGCATTTAAGTTCCTGCACACTGTCATGACAAAAGTAAAACTGCACCAGGAAGTAAGAGCTCTATACCAGAGAGACACTGCACTTGGGCAAAGTCAGGAGAACTAGAGTTTTAATGAAACTGAATTCCATGCTACAGGAAAAGATAAATAGTGATGCAATGCAGAAGGCTCTGTGAGTTTTTTTTTTTTTCTCTGTGCACTTTTTGTTTTAAAACAGAAAGAAAGAAGGAGGCATACATGCAAAAGGAAAATCAGGAGACAGCATGGTCACACAATCCTGCTGACCATCTGATAAATGTCACAGCACCAAAAAAAACCCACTTAAAGTAATATAATCAGAGTGAGTTGGACTGTTTCAGTTTCTGGAGGTTCATGTTCAAAACCATGAATATCTCCAAAATAAATGACATTTAAGGAGTCACTAGACCATTTGGGAGACTGAAAAGAATAAAAACCCAGATATAAACTAGTGCCTTGGAAGAATGCCAGCAGGAGGAAGGCAGGCAGGTGCATTCTCAGAGCTCTCAGTGTGCCTGGAAATCTTAAGACACTCAACTGAGCACACAAGCAGGCTTTGAGACTCTTCTTACTGTGCACTCCCCCTGGGTTTAGATCTGGGGTGCTGCAGAAATGGGATTTCCGAGTAAGCCAGTTTGGTAGAACAGCCCTGCTTTGTTGCAGAGTTGCTGCATAGAAAGAAACATTCTGGGTCTTAAGTCAACAGGTCAGAAGATCAAGTACTTTTCAGCACTCTGTTGGCAGCTCCTCAGGTGTGAAAACTAAACACATAGATTAGGCAGTATCCTGTGAGCTGTGCTTTCTCAAGTTCCAGATAAAAGGAGCTGGCAGGGAAAGCAATGCCAGAGTTTGTTTTAGCCCCACACAAACAGATCAGCACAGGGAGTTCTGGCTGAAGACCCAAGTGGGAAAAAAACCAGTGGAAACAACCTGAACTTAAATAAGGAGATATGAGGGGGTTTGCTGTAGTTTAAAAACATGTTTTGGAAGGTGCAGGCAGCCCTGATGTACCGAAATGCAGCACCTACCTACATTTGACATTCTCCACACAGCACAGACTGCACACACGTCATAAAGGAGCAACATGAAGGGACATAAGAGGAGGAAAGCAAACACCTGGACATTCCCTTCACTTGATTTTAAACAAAGCAGCTTTTCATAAATGTGAACATCCCGTACTTGTTTACTGAAAGCCAAGATTTGCAGTAAACGTTAGTAACCTGAGCAACTATCCAGCAGATCAGAGAGATCCCTGAAGGCATCCCAATACAAATGCTTTCTGAAGACAGAGATGACTGATCAAAGGTGATGCAAAAAGGACAAGAGGAAGATGGCTTTTTTTGTCACTGGCACTAAAACATGGCTGCATATTGGTGACACCACATTGGTGTCAATGCTGGGAAAGTGCAGCCGAAAGCGAAAGTGCAACTAAAGGTGCAGGGATTGGAGGAAGCAGCAAACCTAAAGGCAGAGCAAGGATACAAAGGACATCCTGTTCCCCCTTAGTTCCCAGCAGGTGTGACAGCTGACTGTGGTCACCCACAGGTCCCAGCATGCCCCTTCCCCACAAGGCTGAACCTACCACGGGGAATTGGGTTTAGTAAAATAAACCCAAAAGGACACACCCAGGGATAATCAGGGAGAGAGTAAGTTGGGTAAAATAGCCTGGCATTGGTTTCTGTGCCCAAAGAAGAAATAGAAGTCATGCCTAGCTCTTGGATCAGGCAATATTAGACAGTCAGCATGTTCAATCCTCTCAAAGTCACTAAAACACACAGGTTGTCTCCACAGAAAATTGTCAAGGGATGTTTTCATTTTAAGGTTAATTTTACTTAAAGGAGAGGTGAAGAAACTGTGCTCAAAGCTTAAATGCAACTAGCAGAAGCATAAGAATGTTCATTTCTGCTTTAAAAAGATCACGTTTTATTTTAACAGTCATTGTCTTTACCAGCAGCAAAGTAATGTGGAGAATCAATCAGCTCATGTATGTACTCATATGACATCCCCTGCACATTGTGTGCTGGCTAAATACCCAGCAAAACTTGAATAAACCATTTTCAATTGTGACTTTTAAGGAAGCTTCTACAGCACTTAAATCTACCAAAAAACTCTCAATTTCCCTTTCAGGAATTTGGAAAAATCCCAAACTGACCTCTTGGTTTAGGGCTACACTGTGAGTTACTAGGGAATAGGCAGCAGGTCTTGCACTGACCTGTATATCCACTTCTGGCCTTGGATTTGTGTTACTACTGAACCCACGACTTTAAGTACAAGTTGGGGGCTGATAAGGAGACAGAGAAAGCTGTCCAGATACTTCATGTTTTATAGAGACTTTTAATAAAATAGGGCAAGGGAAACTGAACACTATTTCCTTAGGTTTTCAGTTAGAAGTTTCTCTGGTAGTGTCTCACATTACAGTACAAATTTGTTAGCAATGCCACTGAGACTGCCTTATTTCCTAAAGCATGGCATTCTGCAGCCTTCACAGAGTTATTCCCAGTCTTCAGTTAAAATTTCATTACCATATTCTTGTGAGAACAAAATAAAATTAAGCACATTATTTATTAAGCCAAACTTGTAAGAGCTTCATTAATCTTTGATGTCTGGGTCTGCATCTAAATCACAGACCGAATTCTGAACTTCAAACTTATTTCACCTGAAGCACTTTGGATGCCTTCAACTAGAAAAAATTTTTCCAGTCAGGAATCTTTCTAAGTATGTTGCAAAGAAATTAGGTAGTTAGTACTCAAGCACAGTAGCTCTATTATTAGTTCTCTTGGGGATCTAAACATGGATCTTTTTCTTTTTTTGTGCACATTTTCATAAGCTCCATATCCCAGAATCAAGCCTATCAGGATGTATTGGGACCTATACATAGGTATTCTATTTACATACAATTAAACCCCTGGGAAAAACTCTGTGTTGGAAACCTCCCAGTGATGGCCAATTAAAAGACCACACGACCCATGACTCCAAGTTACTTATATGTGCATGTGTGGAATCAATTTCAGGTACAATTAAGTGAAGCACAGCATTAATGACGACTCATATTCCCAAGCAGAACCTTCACTATCATTACAGCCAATAAAGATGTTAATCATCCTGCAATACAACCCAACAAGTAACTTTCAAAGACCAGTACACAGCCAGACATGCTCCATCTTAGGCAGTTTTAACACTGAACTGTCTCTGCCCCAGTGGCAGCTGCATTTGCTAGTTCAATTAAGTTCTTTGTACCACCGTCTCCAATTAAATATTACTTCAGAATAAAACTATTTTAAATTAAAGTAAAAGAAAAAAAAAAACATATTCCCTTCCAAAAGAAAAGGTTTAGTGAAATAACTCAGTGTTTCCCTCTGTAAATTCGTGCTTTAAACTTTTAGGAGTGAGCAAATTTATACTCCAGTCAAATCAGTAGGCAGAATTCACTCAAGTCACCTTAACTCACTGGCACGGGACCCACCCCCTGTAATACCTCATGCACACTTTGTATCCTTTAAACAGCATGACTGAATACTGAAAATACACTCATGCCACATTTCAGCCTGGTGGAAGTACCTGACATGACTGCCTATTTTCATTCACTTACTAGTATATGATCCACTCGGTCGCGTTTCTTCCGCCCAAATTTCATCATCTTCTGCCAGTCTGTTTTGTGATTAGGCTCCTTCCTCAGGCTGAACAACTTCAGCACTTCAGCTGCAATGAAGCTCTACAGAACAGTAAAGGTGAGATTTATCACATCTGAGCTAAGAAATGAAAGGTATGCACAAAGTACTTCCCCTAAAAAGTCACTTTATAAAATGGAGAACACCCTTCTGTTTAGCTCAGAGACACAGTGTATGCATCAAAGTTACACTGGAAGTCTCTCAGGCAGCATTACACAGGCAGGACAATTATTAAACTCAGAAGCTGGGGGCAAAAAAAAGGCACTGACTGCTGTAGCAATCATGAGAACAGAAACTTCCAATTCAACAGCACACAAACAGAAGGTTCTGACAAATCACTTTATGGGAGAATATTAAAGAAAAGGAGGGTGGCCATTTGGTGTCCTTGTCCTGTGCCCCTGCTGTCCCCTGCCACACGCTTTTGAAAGTCTTCTCCACTAACAGAGTGATCTAGACACTATTTCTGTCTTTTCTAGACAGTTAACATGCTTTATCTTCAGCAGGTTAATCAAAATATTGCCAACCCCTCCTCAATTTCAGAAGAAATAGTACAGGTGGAAGTCTTCATTTATGTCCTGATAAGCCATATGGAAGGTTCTCATTTGAGTGCTTTCAGGGAGACAGTTTTTTCACAAATGTCCAGCCCCAAAAATTCAACCTAGGTTCAGTCAGGCTTTAGCTTTTTGGGGTTTTGTCCTTTCTTAAGCATTACCGTCATTAACAGGAGATCTCCTCTGGTTTGCTAAATACAATGCCCTCACCAGTCAGATTTTGGGTTCCTCTGGGCAAATCCTGCTGTCCTCAGCGAGGCTGGCACAGGTGTGTATGTATGTCTGAGTAAAAAATCCATCTCATCCCATTTGGCCCAACCCTACCACTGGATCCATTCCAATTTAGCCATACAGAGTTCCATGGAAATCTGCTAAAGCAGCAGCCTGTCAGCATACCAATTTTATAAGATCAAGGTCATCCTGGCAATTCTACACAGAGGACTAAGGTTTAAAAGCAACCAATAACAGCCAAAAGGACAGGGAGGCAAATCTGCTGAGTAAAAATGGATCATTTTGACAAATACCCTTTCAGGTTTGCAATCTCCTTTCTTTTCTGAATCCATCTCTTGCTGGATTCATCTGTTATGATCTAACACTTCAGGTAAGTGCTAGTACAATGTTTTTCACCTCACTGTCCATGCACAGCAAAGATTTCTTCCTACCTTGATTTCATCCAGATCATTTGGATCTTTGACTCGGCGAAAATAAGCAGATGCAATCCTACACGGTTTCATCCAAATCGGCTGATTTAGATTAGGATCCTCAGCAAAGATTTCCCCGAAGATCTCCCTTGTTAAATCAAATACCACCTTAACAAAGAAAGAAGTAAAAGTTACGGCTTCTGTTGCCCATGGTAAACGTTCAAAGGGCAAGACCAAGATGCTTGAAGGCTGTACCTTTTTATAAACCTGCTTGTTTATCGTGTCCGTGTCCTGCTCCTGGAGGGAACCACTAAGGTCTGAACGAAGGCTGCAGCTTTGAAGATCGTGGCCCAGCTCCCTGAGCTTCCAGAGTTCCTCAGCTGCTGCATGGACCATACCTTCCACCTCCACTGCAGTGTGAGGGACTGCCAGGGGCTCCTCACACGGCTTTGTCGGCACCTTCTGCAGTTCCACCTGGGGCAGCACTGCCGGCTCCTCGGCTTCCTTCTGCTGGAGCTTACGGGAACTCAGGCCATAGTCCTCATCAAACCAGTCTTGATCATCTCCCAGCACACTCAGGAACTCACGGTTGAGCTCCAGCTCTGCCAGTCTCTTGGCAAGCTCTTCCTGACCACTGGCACCAAACACTGGGCTCTCCTGTGAATTAAGATCCACAGAATAAATATGAAAGGGTGTCACACCATTGTCTAACTCAGCTTATGTTTTTAAATGCTTTACTGATGTAGTTGGCAGTACATGCACAAATACTCAGGCAAATTAAGAAAAAGCTCACAGGAAAATTAAGAATGTTTTGAATCAAATACCTGGGGTTCCTTGAATACTTTCAGGGGGTTCCTACAGAGCTTAAAAGGCTGAGCATTCTGCTCACTGTTTGTCCTAATGTTTACCTGTTTATGAAAGACTGACTGGTTTAAAGACTGATAATGGGACACAACTTTTCATTTCACTCACCAGCAGTCTCAGATCTAAATCAACAGCCTAAAACCTTTTAGCAGGTGATGGCTGTTTCAGTGATGAAGTAGTGCCCACTGGTGAAACAGGCTGAAGCTTTCAGTGGTGACCAAGTACTGAGATCCCTGGCAAAGCAGACAAGTTTGCTGAGAGCTCTAGCAGAAAGGACAAGTCCTATATCTGTACCATTAATGGTTATTCTGGGGAAGCCTGAACTTCCACTACTCATCATATATTAGTTCAGTGGATAGGGCAGGCTGACACCTAAATGACCTCAACAGCAACTAATTATGTTTGAGAATGACTCTTTCATATTGAGAATAGATAGAAGTAAGTTTAGAGTCTATTTTGCCATTTTTAGAATAAAAACTGAGGGTAAAGATTAAAGACAAATTGAATGTGGAAGCAGAATGCAACTTAAAAGAAGTATTTTTCACTTTCATGTGCCCAACTGTGTCTTTCAGCCTGTGTGGCTACCAAAACAAGCCATGCACTGGGATACACAGGAACTTGTAAGACATATACATACAGGTAATCTCCACATCGTCCAACAGAACTTGGGAGAAAACCTGGTGCCACACAAAATGCCTTGGATTCAATCATTACCAGTCAAAGAACAATCAGCTCTTAAAATCAGTGCAAGATGTCTGTTACTCACTGGTCTGGGACACATGTCTGGAGAGGAAAGTTCTTCTCTGTCATCTTCCAAATCAGAACTTAGGAAGAAGTTATTCAGTCCATCTGGAATCTGCTTTTCAACCTGCTGGGATGGGCTACTGGATTCCTCCTTCACATCACAGAGCTCCTGGTTGCTGAGCTGTATTTTCTCATTCCTGACCTTCTTTATTTGCTGTAACTGATTGACTGTGTCTTTCACAAAATCTCTAAGTAGGCTGTCAGTCAGCAAACTGACCTTTTCCAGTTGGTCTTTTGACTTTTCTTCCTCTCTGAGTGGCAGTTTGAGCTGTGCTTCTAACTGGTTCTTTTCTTTTGTCAGCAAATCCAGAAGTGGAGTTGCAGACTTCTCCACGACACCAGGAGAGAGATCATCTAACTTTTCAGCACATTCTTCTCCCAGTGTCTTCTGCCTTTCCAGTTTTTCAGAAAGGAAATCTGAGATGTCATCCAACTGAACAGAGGAAATCTCATCCTCAAGACTAGAAACAAGAGGAGTGTGGGTGGCCTCCTCCTTTACAGCATCCTTCAGATAATCCACCACTGATTGTTCTTGGGCAAATAAACCAGCAGCTACAGAAATCTCCTTTATGCTGTTTGCTTTAGATGACAACTCTTCATCAACCCTTTCCTCAGCTGAAGCCTCTGAAACAGCTCTATCTGCAGGAGCTTTATCCTGGGAAGAGTTCTCTATTGCATTTCTGCTCTGGCTTTCATCCTCTTTGCCAGGTTTAGGAATTCCTCTGTCTTTCTGCTCAGCTTTGTGTTGCTTCTCCAGTCTGTCATCAAAGAATGAGTCTTCATCCTTATTTGTGTCTAACTGGCTATCGATACTTTCTGTAATGTGAGAGATTTTTTGAGGAGGAGCAAAGATACCATGTTTCTCTTTGCAATCAAAGTATTTAATACCATCATAAGTTCCATCATTGTTCCCTTCAGGTTTATCCAACTCCACGCCAGCCCAAAACCCTTTGGCAAATTTAGTCAGCCCTTTGAATCGCAATGTTCCAGGCTGGACTTTACTCACGAGTACTCTGTCACCAATGTTGAAATTTGACAAACTATCTGTTTCTTCTGTGATTCCAACAGGGGCCCACAGAGGGGACCCGGTAGGGGACTGTTCCAGCTCCACATCTCTGCGTTCGGTGTTTTTCATAAGTTCAGTCGGGGACTTGAGTTCCAGCAGCCTCTCTGAATGCATGCTGCCAGAGAGAGACCTGTCACTGAGGCACTCACTGATCTCACCATCGCTGCCCAGGCTGGTGGATCTGCTCCTGCTGGCCTGTGTGTGCTGGGACTGCTCCCTCGGCGACTCCGCGTTAGCGGAGAGAAGGGATCCCTCGAAGTCACCTTTGTAACGCTCCCCAGGAGGTGTTTCTTCAGCTGACGTTTGTTTTCTGGAGGAGGATCCTTCGAAGTCATCAAGGTACGATGGCTCTTTCTGAGTAAAAAGCTGCTCTGAAGGCAGATAACCTTTTTCCTCTGCAGATTTACTGAGCTTATTAGGAGACTCCTTTACACTTGGGCCGCTTACAGCCTCTTTATCTGCCAGTCTCTGTTCTAGGATTTCTTCTGTAGCGTGAAGACTTTCCACGCCCAAATCAAACAGTTCCTTCTGAGAGTGTTTGTTTTCAGAGCAGAGGTTCAGTGAGCTCTCCTGTTCTTTATCTAACATCAACAAGACATCAGAACTCTCCAGAGTCTTAACATGAGGACCTTCACTCTCATATTCCTCTGACTTTATGGATTCCACATCTTCTGTAATCTCAGATTTATGACTAACAGCAGCCTCAACACTGGATGCGTTTACCACCTTGTTTACTGACTCAGGGGATACCCTGCTAATGTCTTTTATGTCTTTCAGAAGAGCTGATGAGGGCACACTATTTAAGGAATCACCAGATCCTGCTCTGGAACTCCTTGGTATTAGAACTGAGGCAGCTGTTCCAGAAGGTTCTCCAGCATGAATATCTGTCACAGCCACTGCCTTGGTGTGTACAGACACAGATCTTTCAGATCTTGATGACACAGCATCTTGAGGGAAAATAACAAGTGAATTTCAGCAGATTGTATAACCCACAGTTTTACTGAAAACTGCAATCATAGGCAACTAAATTAACATCAAGATTTCTGTGCTAAAAGATACAAACTGGTGCCTTGGAATATATATTTCTGGCTGCCCTATGAACATGAGGAACATTCATTCAGTTCCAGGTTCTAATGCTTTCCTTCTGATTCTGTTCCTTGTACCAGTATCCCAAGGTAAGGGCTTAGTTATTTGTTTGCAAGCCACAAATACAACCAGGATTAGAATGGGAGATAATGAATTGATAATGATAAACAGCAAAACATTGAAAAGTACAATAAAACCCCCCTATTCATGAGTTCTTCATTATTTTTCATTTCCTTACTTTCCTCAAGCGATAAAAGAACAGGAAACAAAAGGAAGGAAAAAGGTTGTCACTTAATTATGGTTTCAAACAAACCTCAGCAGGAGTAAACTAAATACTGAATATTCAGGAAACAGCAAAACTAGAATCCTACTAAATAAAAACTGTGAAAACCCAGCTTGATCATTATGGTTTTATGAAGTCTGCATCCCCTCTTAAAACCTCTTCTTGAGTCAAGAAGGAAAAGGTTAAAAAATTTTAAAACAGTCAGTCTTCAAATTCTTCATCTGTAGTTTGGTTTCTTCCAGCTACATACCTGCGTGTTCTGAAATGGATTCCAAAGATGCTCTGGATCTCTCTGATTCAGTCAGTGATTTCCAGTTTTTAGCTGTCTCAGGCCTAAAATTGAAAAAATCAAATTGCATGAATTACAGTTACACCAGAGTGTGTTGGTTTTTTTCCTTTAATAAATAAAAATGGAAATACAAGCATCTATAACACCACACCAATGATAACATAAGCAGTTTGCTTTGTCAACATACTGTGATGTTAAAAAGTAGAAATGGGGGCAGAGAGGAGAGCCTGTCAAGCCCTGGAAAGCATTTTTTTAAAAGACTAATTGAACTTTAGTCTTTTTCCCCAGACAAGAAAAAAAAAAGAGAAAAAGAAAATAAATTGGGTTATTTCTTTTTTTTTTTTTTACTTGAATGCACTAAAATTGCACCATCTGCTGGAGAAAATGAAACACTTAAAATACAGTAGGAAGTGCAGAATTCAGTTGAATTCTCTACCTTTTAAAACCCAGATTTAAGTTGCAAAGATGAACAGTTGCCTCACACAGTGCAACAGGCATAATGAGTGACCAAAACGGTAAAAGAATTCCTTCAGGTCCCTAATCCATACAAACCACCTGGCACAATTCTTGCACAACCAGGAATTATTGTTCAGAAAAAAACTTGCAAGCAGGATCTGAAAGGCTGGGCAGGACAAAAGTGAGATGTATATGATTACAGGGACAGTAGACCTTATCTATTTTGGGTCTGGTGAGAGCAGCAAATAGGTCAACAGAATACTGCTGATATCCAGTGTTTTAAGGAAGAGCAGTTACCAGCTCTCCTTTCACTAAAGCAGCAATCATCACCATTCCAGAATAATCTCAAAAAGAATGAGAAATCCCAGTTACCTATGGAGTGGTGGTGCCTTGATCTTAGGTTTTTCAGCAGCAGCTGAGGAGAGAGTTTTAATCTGAGGTTTGGCTGTTGGTGATGCCTCCAGATCCTGGCTCAGCTCTGCTTCAGTCTTCTTGATGAACTCATCATACGACTGCACATGGACAACAATCACTGCTGTTAATCTACTAAACCATAACTACAATTCAACAATCAAAACCTATTAAATTAATAAAGAATGCACTTGGTTTCTCTGTAGAACAATCCATTTAACCTTCTAAGGCTCAACAGCTGCAAATCCTAGAAATTTCAGTACTCTACTTGCAAAAACAAGGTACATGAGCATCAAACACTCTTTAATCCAAGATAGGATACTAATGTGTATAAACATACATAAGCCCCCTGAACACTGCCAGTAACCCATTAAAGATATTTTAAAAAGGAACAGCATTTTTGCCTCAAGGCTCTGGGTTTATTATCAAAAACAGTTAAATAGCCACAACAAGACCAGGACGGATGGGGCTTTAAGCAACCTGGTCTAATTGAAGGTATCCCTGCCCAAGGCAAGGGGGGGTTGGAAGGAGATGATCTTTAAGGTTCCTTCCAACCCAAACCATTCTATATTTCTATATAACAGCCCATGTTTCAATAACAATAATGTGTCTTTCGGAGCTGTTGGTATTTATCCAAGGCTAACAATCTTTTACTTCACCCTTCTTCCTACTGTTCCTAACCTCCAGTTGTTTGATCAAACTGGCTTCCTGGGCCTTCAGTCTCTCCTTTTGTCTCTTTTTCTGCTCCTTTTTCAGCTGGTAAACAACAGACTTCCTTTTCCGTAGCTCATCCTTCAGGGCCCTGATGCGTCCTTCGATGTCACTTTGATCAGAGGTGGTTTCTGAAAATGTTCAGAAAGTTTCAGTCTTTATAAACTTGCACCTCACAAAACAGTTCTGTGCAAAGCAACAAACAGACATTTAGTAAATACAAAATATGCTCAAAAATGCCAAATACTTTACTGAATATTCTAGAAAGTAAATCACCAGTATGTTTTGGTCAGCTAGCAGGAACAGCTGGACATTTTGCTAATCCACCTCATTTCTGAATATAACAAACCCCTATAATGAAGGATTCCATCATCAACAGCCAGTAAATGCAATCAAACCACTGTATTCTTTTTCCATTAACAACTGTTGTTAACCATTTAAAGAATAAAAAAAAAAACCTAAACAAAAAGAATGGAATCTCACTTGCTAATCAGGAGCACTTTGTGATGCCACTGTAATTAACAGCTCCTCCCAAACAGTAAGTGACCACTATGTAATTACAGCATTTCTTGATCAACTGGTAAGGGAAAGATCTGCACATGCTTTCATCTCTGACGACCTTGTCTACGCGTGCATCAGACTGACAGGGCAGTGACCTCATTACTACTCAGCTCAGAACATTTGTCTCTTTGCAATGGAATGATTTATTGTGAAACCAGCACCAGCCTGATCACCTTCCCACCTCTTACACCTTTCTTCAGTGTTTGAAATCAAAGACTGCAGAGACTTCATTTTACAGAAGTTTATTTTCACTGTTGCTTGCTCTACATTTCATAATGGCTTCCTTGTATGGCTGCTGAGTCAGAGCTTGAAAATAACTTTATCAAGGTGCTGAAAAGCATCACTGTGTTGCAAACTCTCTCCAGACAGAATCCCAACACAAATTAGTCAGTGTCAATACCTAGCTCTTACATACTCAGTTCTCACAGTAAGTTATCCAACTGTCACAGTCAGTACATGCAACAGAACCTCCTAATTCTTTCTCCACCAAAGACTTACTGATTCAAATAAGCAAAAAAAGCAAGAAAATGCCATCTCACTTGCTAATAAGTATTTTGTGATGCTGTGTCAAGTCCACTGTGGAAAACAAGATGTTTTAGAGGCTAAAAGCACGGAAAGGGTCAGAATAGACTTCAAAGCTGAACAGAGTGGATGATGGCACAGGAAATCCTGTAACCCACATGAGTAACAGACTGGAAGCACACCAGGGAAAGGGCTGCTGTGTACCACTTCACTTCCAGTATGTTCTCCCTCAGCATTTACTGGCAGCCAGCTTGGATAGTGGATAAAAGAGTATAAAGAGTCTGTATGGTACCTCTTGTATTTTATAGCTCAAAATGCAACCTTGGATCCTATTTTACTGCACACAGATCAAACCCTCCTCCAAAAATAAAAAGATAAGTCCTGAGGCATCCACTGATTGTGCACAAGGCAGTGCAGGTCCAAGGGGCTCACCCACACTGGCATGTAACAGAGTTGTACTGCTCCTGGAGCCAGGCTGTGCTCAGAAGGAGGTATTTTTAAATTTTAGGACCACCTTAACTGTTAACTCTTGCCTTCTTCATACCTGTTTGCAGGAACCTGCACTGCTTTCTAAAAGAAGAGATTATGTATAGAACTTGTTAGGTTAAGATCTTCTTAAGCTGAAGCTATGAAAACTGTAATGGGAAAATACTCCCACAAACCCTAATCCCTGGCAACTTCTAGGAATGTCTGTCTGCTTCTCTACAGCTATGTCTGCATTTCAAATTTACTTGTTAAAAGCAAAAGCACTGAAAAAGCAATTTAAACCCAAGTGGATATCACACTTACCTGACTGTGTCATAGATAAGGATTCATCAGACCAGTTGTGAGATGTCTGGTGAGACCTCACAGGGGAACGTAGCTGTCCACCAGTTCTGTGGCTGCCTTTGCTGGAGTCTTGCTTTGATAGAGGTATGCTGCTTCTGGGAGGAGACTATGAGAGAAGAAAAGGATAAATAAGTAATTGCAGTTTGAAAGTAGGAGATCACTGTCAGCAGGAGCCAGTTACAAGGAAAGAACAGCATGACAAGAGAACATCTCATAAACAGTGGGACTTACACAGCGATCTTAAGAATTTAATCTTTGCTAGACAATAATACAAAAACACCAAGAGCAGCAGTAGCTGACTGCTTACTCTGAGTTTAGATTTCAATAAACCTGTTTATATTATTCCATTACCACCTAAGTGAACTGACAACGCTCTGACTCACAGGTGTTCAATACATTGGTGTCATCTTATTTAGTAAAAACTAGGGCAGTAGGAACTCCTAGTAAATATATTAATGAAATTGAAAGGACCACTTCATGTAAGGGGTGCAAGATGTCATTTTAAATCAGTGAAACAACAGGGCACTATTTCTCTGAGGCCAGGTAAAAAAATTCAAAGAGCAAATATTCTTCCAAAACGCTGCTTAGTGCTTCAACATTATCCCACAAACCTTTCACACACCTTGAACATAACCTTCTGGCACATGTTAGACATTTTACCTCACCATCTTCTCATCAAATTTCCCAAGGAAGTATTTGGAATAAGTCTAGATGAGAGGGGTTTTTACCCCACAGACTCTGCATTTTCTGTCTTATTCAGCACAGAGCAAAGTTATCAGGAGGAAATTAATCAAAATTATCATCCGAGTAACAGTTGGAATGGAACAACAAGGCAGAATTAAGTAGCAAGCAGACATAAAATGAAACCCAAAGGACTGTGCACGAGGTTATAGCTCAGTTCTTCATCCTGTAGCTATACTTTGGGATACATTACTTGCAAATAAGGCAAAGCAGAAAGACACAGCATGGTTTCCACGGCCTCAAAGAATTTATACAATGGCAACAAGCTCCCCTACAGCTAATTCACACTGGTAAACTGGGTCAGTGTTCCACCACTCAACACCGCATACCTACGGGACGTACGCAAAATGTTTTGCAAGAGCACCCACAAGTTAAAAAATACCTAAACTGTGCGGAAGCAATTTTTCCTCAAGACTTCAAAGGACACGTCTGATCACAATGATTCCCCACAGTAATGTGAAATGGCATCACCAATACAGAAAAATAGATTTAGTTCATAATCTCTGCTTTGCAGCTGGGATGGCTGTACTGACTACTTCTCTGACAGCCTTGCACAAGTGCAGGAGTACATACAGCAGAAAAGGTCACTCACGAGTTTGCCAGGCAAGGTGGAGGACTTGAACTCCTCAGAATAAGCCATTTCTTCATTAATTGTACTCTGATCTGGGCTTTCTGGCTGTCTATGGCCCATGGGCTCTGATGGGACAGACTCAGCAGGCAGACTGCCAAGATCTTCTGGGATAGAGCTTTCACTGTTCAGATGAGAGCAAGGCACTGGAGACTCTTCTTCACTAGCAGTTTCTGAGGTTTAATGAGAAAAAACAAAGCACGTAAGAACTTGCACCACCTTGTACGCAGAGGCTGAAGGCATAAGACTGAAGGCATACTTCATATGCTGCCTACATATAAAGTATTAACTGCTACCAATCCATGTCAAATAAGCATTATTTCACTCACCTAGACATTGATATTGGAATATTTAGCAAGAATAAGCATGTTTACTAGTGAACTATGATTTAAAACTATGATTTGTGTTCAAGAAACGACTGGACCTGGCACTTAGTGCCGTGCTCTAGTTGACAAGGTGGTGATCAAAGGCTGGACTCGATCTCAGAAGCCTTTTCCGACCCAAAGAATTCTGTGATAGCTGCCTCACATTCTTAGTGATTGCTGAATGTCGAGAATAAAGAGGTTTTTGGGATATTCTACCATTTTACAGACAACACACTCCAAAAAGATTATTAGGGAAACCAGTCCTTCCAGTTGACCATACACCAGCAAGAGTCACTATTAGTCTGAAGAAGTCATGGAGGAGCATATAATCTGCAAGCCAGATCTTGAATTTAGAATTGATTGCTTCCTTTACAGTAGTTGCAGAAAACATTTTAATGTTATGATTTCATCATGAGTCTCTCAAATGGCAACAAGCAAAATAATAAGCTGGGTTTTCAATATTCCTGTTTACTAAATTCCGCAGGAGTCACGGCATTACTGAGGCAGCCATGGAGAACTATTCACTGTTTGAGCAAAGGCTGGGAAAAGGAACAACTTCTGAAGCAGGTCTGGGCTCCAATGCTTACCAGTAGATACAACTAAGAGAAAGTAAGTGTATTTTCTCAAATATTGATGAGGATTCAGCATTCATGCTGAATTTTTGTTCCCTGGAACTTACTGACTCATACATATATCATCTTTAAAAACTCTTACAATGCCTGAAATCCACATGACTTTTTTCAGTGACAAGTGGTAATAGGGCATGATTTTGAATTCCCTTTGCACATCCAAAGGATGTGCTGCCTGCTTTCAGCAAAGGGGGGAAAAATGAAAAATTGATTGTTTTGAGAAGAATCCCTGAAGTTTGATTATTTTCTCTCACTGCAATCCAGTTCTCTGTGGTTCATGCTGAAAGTATGGTCCACTTAAGACAGAACAGTAAAGCTGTATCTCCCAACACCTGGGAATTTAATTTTTCCTCACAACAGCATAATTCATACTAATTACACCCTAGCACACTTTGGCACAGCTGCACATTTCAAACAGTTACATTGCACCAACAATAAAGGGAAGAAAAATATGTTTTCCATTTTTTGGAAACAAAGACAAGGGCAAAGCAGCCCCTGATAGGAGCCATCCTCACCAACAGTACTAAGGCTAACAAAGGAGAGACACTGCTCATTATTGGGGAAAATGGTTTTAATATAAGTTCAGAAGACTATCAGGAAAAAAATCATGCCATACTGCAATATTTCTGCTTTGAAAGACATAAACATAGTTTAAATTGTATGTAGAAATGACCGGTGGGCTTATGCTGCACCGTTCACTTGGGAAGATACACAGCAAAGGAGAAATACACATTTCACTATGGTGTAAAATAGGGCTAAAAGAACAAGGCAACAGAAGGCAGTAAAGAGTGCAGAAATTGAGATTCTAAGAGTGTCCAGAGAACAACCACCACCAAAACATCGAAGAAGGAAGAAAGCGCAAACCCAAGCAATCGCTGTGTCAAATTATGTCCTTCACTCTTGTCATTTGCATCACTTTCCCCCGCTTCCCATTACCTTTGGGCTCAGTTCTCTGATCCCCCAGCTCTTTCTTGGCTATTTTGGTTTTGAGCAGCTCTTTGTCCCAGGCAGCCAGAGCCTGCTTTTCTATCCGCCGTATTTCTGCTTCCTCTGCATCCAGGCGGCGCTTCCACTCCAGCAACTCTTCCGCGTGCTGTCGACGCTGCATCAGCTTCTGTTCCCGCTTAGTTAGGAACCTGGCAGGCAGAGGGAAGACAATGGGAACAGAGCCAGCCACACTCAGAGATCCCAATACCCAGATGCTCTGTTGCCACCATGCCCAGAATTGTAGTTGTTCAATTTGTTTTCTAGGATAATATCCACACTGTCTCCTAAGACTTTTGATGTGCTGCTGAAAATACCCCACAAGTAGACAAGAGATTTTTTTTTCTCTGCAGTAAGCAAAGTCTACATCATACTGTAAACACACTGTTTACCCTTTAAAAATCTTCAAAATCATTAAAAGTGCTATAAACTATTCACTGAAATGAACAGAAAAAGCTCCCAATTTCAGGACATGAAAAGTACCTGTGGTATTAAACTGGAACCCTCTAGAAAGCACTGACTGTTTGAAAAATGAACCTTTTTACTAACCCCAATGGCAGGAAAATTGTAACCCCATTTGCCCCATGGTTCTTTCCAAATATGTAATTATAAGAGAAGGTGATTCTGTATTAATAGTTTTCCTGAAACACTGGAGCTTTAATCCTTCTTGCTTTAAACATCATGGATTAAACATCATGGATTAAACATCATGGATTCCCACACTTGGAATGTTAATTGTGAGCTGACAGCATCAAGAGAATAAGGATGCAGGACTGTTTCTTCCCAGCTACTAACATATCTGGCTGCTAGTTTAAGAAAAGATAAAAAGTAAAGCTCTTGCTGAAAGTTAGCAGATACTTTCTTTGTGACAAGGAGTTCTCAGGTGATCCATGAAACCTTAGAAATGAGGAAAGTCTCATGGAACTTTGTAGGTATGAATAGGTTTGTGTGCACACACTAGTTCTCTTTGAACATGGCAGTAACCAAGAGCACAGCACTTAACCTTTCAGACAGTAAATGGAAGCAAGTTCAACATTAACTGCACACAATTCCTCTGACACGCCAAGAATGTGAGAAGAGTGTCTATCAATCCATTCACCTCCTACACTGAAAGTTTTAATATGTCATAGAATCACTCTGTAGAAAATACATGTTCTGCCAGCTAGAGAGCGTTTGCCACTAGTACAGAAGGTGTGGTGCCATAAAAGGCAGTCTTCAAAGACCTGGGATACTTTGATTTGTAAATGCCTTTATAATTTGTAATTTTCGAGCCATCCCAAACACTCAGCATCAAAGTTTTTAAGTTGCAAAGCAGATCATAATCTCATTTGTGCTTTTTAATCCCTCATGTTTCAAAAAAACCTTTTATTTACAGAGACTGGGATGGTCAACTGGCTAATCTACAGGTCTCGCCTCCTAAGGGATATTTCTTGTTTGCTCAGTTCTGTTCCCTGGAAAAGTGAGCTGGCAGTTGATCAGAAGAGTTAAGATTCAGAGCTATCCTTCTCTAAGACAGAATCAGACAAAGGGAACAAGGGATGACATGAAGATCAAAGTTTCAGAAGCGAGTAAGACTTGCTCATAACCTTCTTTCTGATGGTCAAAACAAGAGCAGGTGAAAAACAGAAGCAACCTCAGAGTGCCTGGAACATCTGCCACCTTCAAGTTGGCAGATTCCATGAGTTTGTGCATTATTTCATCACTTCCTATAGACAAACATCAAACATAGTTTACTCTTAGGCAAAACTGACAGGTTGGTATCATTAAGAATGTAGACTACCAACAGTAATGGCATTACAAACATGACAGGGACAGTCATGATTATCTTGTGTCTTTCACCAGCTCTATCAAATTTATCCACTCTTACTCTCAGACACAAACAGTTCCAATTAGCCCAGCAGATCATGTCTTTGGAACTCGTTATGGAGGTCATTATTACAATGACCTCAGCACAAAAGGAAACTTTTTCTTCTTCCTTCACCCACTGTTTGAATTCATCAGAAAGTTTGGATCTTCACACTGGATCTTGAGGGATGCAAACCCAGTTGAAATAAAATGCAAGAGAAAGGCTGAAATAAATGGATTCAAAGGAGCAGGACTCCTTAAAAGCAGATGTCAAATGAAGTAACCTAGACCACCACAAACAGGAGGAGAATTAATGAAATTACCATGAAAAGAATTACCACACAAGGACTACTGAATAAGAAAGATAAATCAACAGAAGTGATGGGAGAGAAAGATTCCAACAAAAAAACCTACAGGAAAAGGAGGATCAAAGCAGCTTGGCCAAAGATGCAGACCCTTTTAAAACCCTGGGGTTTAACAGGACAGAGCCATAAGGTGGCATATATACTGCCTTAATATTTACTACAGTCTAGAGGGTTCCAGTTCCAACACCAAGGGTACACACTCATCCTCAAAAGCAGAAAAAAAAAAGGCAAAAGGACATATGGCATCTATGCAGCTGGAAATGTGGGGCAGCAAAGAAGCAGCAGCAGCACTTAGATTACAGCAGCATGATTTCGAAGTCTAACAATTCCTCTGTGCTAACACCACACATTTCATCAACGCATTTCAAATATTAACTTGGAAACATTAACCTGCTGCTCTAACCTGTACTTGTATATTTTTATCCAAGGTATAGTGACTTTAAGCTCAAACTACGTGGTTTCAGCAGCTGTTCTGAAGTAGCAACCAGACAGTGGGAGCAAAGTGTATTGTCTGTGTGCCACTCAGACCACAGCGGGAGTAAGAGATTAGAATCCTAGAATGCCTTGGGTTAAAAGGGACCTTAAAGATCACCCCGTTCTACCCCTCTACCATGGGACTCCTTTTACTATCCCAGGTTGCTCCACGCCCCATCCGACCGGACCTTGAACAATTCCAGGGATGGGGAGCCACAGCTTCTCTGGGCAACCTGTGCCAAGGCCTCACCACACTCACAGGGAAGAATTTCTTCCTTCTGTTTAATCTAGATCTACCCTCTCACTCTAAAGCTGTTACCCCTTGCCCTATCACTACAGGCCTTGGTAAAAAGTCTCTCAATTTTTCTTATAACCCCATTTTATATATTGAACAGGCACAACAGGGTCTCCCTGGAGCTCTTCTTCTCCAGACTGAACAACCCCCACTTTCTCAGCCTTTCCTCTAGGAAAGGTATTCCACCTCTTTGATTTTTTTGTGGCCTCCTCTGGACCTGCTCCAACAGGTCCATGTCTTTACAGCACTGGGGATCCCTGAGCTGGACACAGGACTCCAGGTGGGGTCTCACCAGGGCAGAGTAGGGGGGACAATCACCTCCTTGACCTACTGCCATGTCTTTTCATGCAGCCCAGAATACAGCTGGTTTTCTGGGCTGCAAGTACACATTGCTGGGTCTTCTCCAAGTTTTTGGTCCACCAGCATCCTAAAGGTCCTTCTCTGAAGAACTACTCTCAATCCATTCATCCCCCAGCCTGGATTGATTGCCCTGACCTTGCACTTGGCCTTGTTGACCTTCCTGAAGGTCACACTGGCCCACTCCTCAAGCCTGTCCAGGTCTCTGTGGATGGCATCCCTTCCCTGCAGTGAATTAGCTGCACACTCAGCTTGGTGCAAAGTTGCTGAGGGTGGACTCGTTCCCCTGTCTACGTGTGATAAAGGTCTGGAAACAGTGAGGCCAGTGTCAAACTGGCCTGAAGAACCTCTGGACCTTCCAGGACTGAACAGAGCATGCTCTATCAAAGAGTCTATCACTTGAGAAATATACAGTTACCTGACCAATTGGTTGTAGATATACAGCTGGAATTTGGGGTGGAGGTTGGGAAAACAGACACTGAGAGAGGCCCAGTGGTGAGACGTAAAGACAGAGAAGAAGTAGTGAACAGGAGAGCAGTGTCTACAAAATAAGGAGGAAGAGTTTACAACTAAGATAGCAATAAAGCCAGAAAGAATGAGAAAAGGATAGCATCTAGCAAAGAACTTTAAAATTAATTGCATTTAACATTGTATAGTTAATACCCAACATCTGCAGTAGAAAAACTATACACTGTTATGCAGAAGGTTATAGAACATACATTTATAACACTTTGTTTTCTGTTAATGAAAGGCAAGCTTTTTTCACACTGCTGTATTTTTCTTTAAATTTTGGAAGGAGTTTTATTACTTTGATGCAGAATTCCACATGCACCAGTTAACATATCTCAACCCAATCTTTCTCCTGCTATTCTGTTGATAGAGGGTGTTTAGTATTAAATAACATGCTGGTTTTGCAATATCGACAACTTTGCTGGTCTGAAACTTTAAACACATTTTCATTCACCTGGCGAAACCTCAGTAAAATTATTTCTACAAAGGTAAAGCACCAGTGAAAGAGCCAAAAAAAAAAAAAAAGGAGGTTAAATAATGCATTTTTAAACCATGAGCAATTCCAGGAAAAGTCTGAGATATAACTGTAATTCACAGTCTAGCTGCTAATTGGGGTTTTTTGCAACAAAGTACAGACTTGATCTTAGAATACTCATATATTTCATTTGAAGTACTAATTGCAGAAAGGTAAGGCCTATTGTTTTTAACAAAATCTACATAAACCTACAGCTGAGCTTAAAATGGTATTTCTTAAAGTATTACCATTTTAAGCTAATTCCTAATGAATTATCAAATTTATAGAAAAATACCATGCTCCATTTAGCTCTACCAACCACAATGCAAGCTAAGAAGCATACTAAGGAAAAGCAAAAGAAAATGAGCATTTAATTAGTTATTGCACAGATCATCATTAAAGTTGCATATGCAAGGAAAGCCAGGGGAAAGTGGTTAATTGTCTTTGACAGAGCATGCTCCTGTTCACATGCAGGCTACACAGACTCATCAGTTAAAAGTAAAACAGAACTATTCTTTCATTCCCCTTTTAGCAGAAGACAAATATTAAAGCTGCCTCCTAAGTCAGGAAGCCAAAGGATTTCCACCTTGCTGTGGAGCACAGCAAATCCAGCATAGCAGGCTTTCCCAATTCCTTCCTCTACTTCCTTTGCATTTATCATTCAGCTTTTTCCTTTTGCCCTATTTCACACCCTGATGGATTCCTCTCAAATGGCAGCTTCCTACCATTATGCCTCAGAGCAAGTGCCTTACTCTATTAATATTATGTGCTTTACAAATAAGAACACTGAAAAAGATACAAAGTTGGCACTGTTTTTCAGTCAAAACACCTGCCAATGGGGTGCAAAAGCCATACAATGAAAAAGATCAGGTTTTGCTTACACAAAATAATTCTTCCTTTGAACATATACAGCAATACAAGACAAACCCACAAAAACAAAAATACATGACTACATACATCACAATTTCCACTTGTTCTGCCTCAAACAATTGTTTCAGCTCAAATCCTGCTATTCAGCTTTGAAAAGTATTCTCCAGGTGAGCAATTATTTTCAAACACAAAAGATAATAATCAACTGATGATTAAAATATCTTTAAGAGTAGACCATACTTTATATCTACTACTATCCCTCGTAAGAGTAAAAATTATCAATATGTAATTCCTTCTGCAATCATAAAGTGTTACTTAGAAATGAAGGTATTTGGAAAAAAAGATTTCAAAAACAGCACTGACAAGACCAGTACCTGATAAAAAGTAGCAAAGGAAGTCTTGAATCTACAAGTGTATTTGTCATCTCTTTTAGTATTAATACTATATTTCAAAATATAGTATTATATTTTGAAACCAAGCTGCAGCATGTTTTTTTATTACCATTTGAAATTTGTTGAATCTCAAGTGGGGAAAAAATTAAGAGCCTCCTTTAACAAAAAAAAAATAGGATCACAAGGTAAAACTTGTTTTCTCAAAACCCTAGAAGTCAGCCTGGCCTACAGCACACATGCTTTTCAAGTCCCCATCTAAGCCATTTACCAGCCTCAAAAGATATTTTGAGAATTTGTCGCTGTAATGATGGGGTGGTTCTCACATGACTTGGATATGTCAAGAGTTTTGTTTGGGAAATATGACACTTCAGAAACTTGAAATAATCTGTGCTTTTGGCTGTTCTGTTTACCAGATGCTGCCAGAAGAGTCTGAATAAAATGGCACTCAAAGCTAGAACACCAAGACCAGGAAATCAGAACGTGTTTTTGGTTTTTCCTGCTTACACCAAATCTTCACTTACTTACTACCACTGGGGTTTATTTTAATCATATACAAATACATGTGAGTGTGGGAAATGTGCTTCCCAAATGATTACAAGCCAAGAGGGTGCTAAGGAGTCAAGGACAGCTTGCCTTTAAGTGGCCCTGCTTGCTTTATGATGTTTTATCCAGCTGTGTTCAGAGTCTCAGGGGAAAAGGCATTACAAAGATCACCCACACCAACTAAAATGCAGTGACTTATCTTGGTTATAAACTAAAAAAACAAATTGTTTAAGCAAAGACTATTTCTTGTAGTAAGTGGCAGAGGCCAGACTTCTAATGGATTAGTCTCAAATAATAATTTAAGGCTTCAAAATAACAAGCACAGGCCAATAAAGCATTCCTAATGTTTAGTACAGACAAAGTAATTCCAGCACGGAAAAGAT
Source organism: Chiroxiphia lanceolata (assembly GCF_009829145.1). Lineage (NCBI taxonomy): Eukaryota > Metazoa > Chordata > Aves > Passeriformes > Pipridae > Chiroxiphia > Chiroxiphia lanceolata. The sequence continues at coordinate 27,154,738 of NC_045645.1, forward strand.
GTAGAAACAATCTTTATCTAAAATGATTTAACAGGTGAAATCAGGAGATTCATTCTTGGTTTTCAGACCCAGGGACTGCACGTATACTTCATTATGTCCTCTGACATCTAACAACCATTTGCAACGTTTTTTCAATCCGGGAACCACACAGAGGGAAAAGAAAGCTTTTATTAACTGCCTGTCCTCTCATTCACCTACATACCACCTCCATCCATAAAGAAAAACTTAGGGAATTCATCCCTAGCTGATTTTAATGCAATCAAAATTAAAATTCAGCAGCTGGATAATAAGATAGAAATATCATTATCTGACAAGCTCAGTGTCTTTCAGATCTCAAACTCAGTTAGTAGTTTTTGCATAAGACTATTGCTATTGTAACTTATGTTTCAACTCAAAATAAAATTGATGCTGTAATTCCAGATTCTCACTCCCTCTATGTTTTCCCCCTTAAAATGAAAGAGGAGATATAAAATAGAGGCACCATTTTGACCACTGACTTCAGGTTTCTCATTGCAAGAGAAACTCTGACAAGATGTACCATGAAGCTGGAGCCCGTCCATGTTCCTTGTACCTACAAATATCAAAAGCTCTTAAACTCATGTGCTTTTACCAACTCTATCAAGAATATTAAAACCAGTAATCTACAATAAAACCTTGACCACATAGCCTGCCAGCTAACAATGCTTAAATGTCAGTATTCATGCAAGAACTGTAGCCTTTAAATTATTATATTCAAAGATTGATATAGTTTTATTCATGCTTCTAATCAGCTATTTTGCAAGCAATTCAGATCAAAGTGTATTTGATAGCAATACCAGTAATTTTTCTGATTAATGGCCATTTTCCGTGCAGATGTGGGCCAAACCAACTCCTCCTATTAAAATAGCAAAGTTTTGTGAAAGAAAAAAGAAATATAGTTACTTTTCATCCATTCTGCTGCGCATCTTTTTGAGTTTCTGCATGATGCTGCTGGTCTCACTGCTGGAGATTGAGATTGGGGAAGGGCTGCGTGTTTCTGCATCAGCTGGAAGCGGGCTAGAACCATTGCTCTGCTTGATGTCATCCTCACTGTGAAGCTCCTGCAATTAAGTGTTTAAAAACCGCAACATTAAAAGTTAAGAATATCCCAAAATCTTGTAAAATTTGTGTTAATTTATCTTACTTCTCCCCAGACACATCAAATACTACCTCAGGTAAGTCTGTCTACTGGTAGATTTAACTTCAGTTTTCAACTTCATTTTTATTTGACACAAAGCTTTTTAGTACACTCTTTGTCTTCAAAATTTAAGTTCTCTAATGGTATCCAGAACAAAAAAAAAAAAAAAAATCACACCAGAATTCAGTTACCCAAACAGGAAACCAATCCTTTCTATACTACTACCATTAAACTTGTGTCTCCTCAAAATATTGAGAGGAGGCAGTCAGTAACCAAAATCCCATCTTGCTACCTTGTAAAGCAGATGCAAGAAACTTAAGTGTAATGACACTAACACACACACACACAAAGCAGTAAGTTTTGGGTTTACTGCCTATATTTAGTACTTTGGGGTCTGGCAAGTAATCAAACAAAAATAAAAGCCTGAGGGACCTGAGCATCAAAACCCTGACATTCCCAAAGTCATTAGTTCAGCTTGAGAATTACCAAAACCATCTACTGCCCAGTTAAAACATTTTGTAACTTCTCCAAAGGCACTTCCTTAAACAATGCTCTAAAGAAACTAAACGCTGCAATGAAGAAGGTGAGACCATTTGAGGCAGACAAAACCTCCAGGTGATAGGTCCAATCCTGCAGCTTTCCACTCCTGGAAGTGTATGGATGAAGAGTGAAGACTCCAGCTTCTGTGCTGGACACTTACCATCTTGTTTTCCCCTGCAGACTTCAGTTTTTCCTGCAGTTTCATGGTAGTCTGGCGGATTCTCTCTATTTCTGCCTGCTGTTTGAGGATCAGCTGCCTCTCCTTCCGAGCAGCCTTGTTAGCCTCTTGGAGACGCTTAATTTCTGCCTTTGAGATGGAAAAGATTAAGCATAAGAACTGTGACAGACCCCTCTCAAGAACAGACACAAAACTGCCACAGTGCCCTTGCTGTGGGTTTGTAATGACTGCAATTACATGATGAAGTAAGTAGGCTCAACTTCAGCAGCAAAGAACAGGAGATTGATTAATTAATTAATTAATTAATTAATACCCCAAAGTCTCAACCAGTGAGATTACAGACACAGAAGGACCCACTGAACACGACCAAAATGCAAATAAAACTTACAGGTAAGAAATACTGCCAGCTTCCTAACCAAAAGCTGGTATGGAGTTTTCTGAATTCTTAGCTTTTACAGTGTCTGAAACGTTTAATGGGTACACAGGGGTTTCAACAGGATTTTTCTATAAGGCAGTTACCTTTTCCTGCTGTAATCTCAGCAGCAGACCACGCTGCCTCTTTCGAATAGGAGGCATCTTATCATCCTCTCCCTTGTCTCGCAAGTGCCTGCAAACAGATTGGAAGAACGAATAAAAGTATAAATAATTATTATTCTGTATTATTATAAAGTAATCTTAAGTAATAAGAAAAAAGTGCACAATGGGCCTTTCACTCTTTAAAGTGAAAAAAAAAAAAGTTTCCTCTTTCTAACCTGCAGAAGGGTATATGCCTGTGCTTAATCCTTGACATGCTCTATAGTGAAATATTTTGTACCACATAGTCAGACAGACACAGTTAAAGGGCCAGGTAACATGAGATCTCACAGGAATCTCAGGGTAGAAGCTCTGAGAGGTAGCAGGCTCACCATTTGAGAAAGGCAGACAGAAGGACACTTGGATCACTACCTCACAATCCTTTGTCAAACCCACAATGACAAGAGATCAGTAGTGTCACTGGGTACTTCAACAGGCATTCCAGGACAAAGCATATGTTAGGTTGGAAACAAATCATTAAGTACAACACACATCCCAATTCCCAAAATGTGGCCTGAGTCAACTAAAATTACCTCAGATAACCATCAAGCAAAGAAAGGTGGAACTGTTTGACAGTTTTATACCTTCCTGAACTAAGATTTGTAAAGTAATGGTTGGCAACTACCTTCTCTGACTGACAACAAATCTGATATTCTACTGTTTAGGTGAAACACTCCTTTATACAAACCACATGCAATGTAAACATCAAAGCATACTTATAAACTGGGCCCTCTTCTTTCCAAGTCCCAATAACACTTCTATAGATTACTGATGTCAGAAGATTAGTTCAACCATTGCTATTTAGTAAGGGAGGAGTGAGGTGGAAACAAAACCTTAAAAAGTACAAGGAAATGATCAGTCAGCAATAACATATATTCAGAGCTGTCTTACTTCTTCTGGTGTTCCAGCCAGGCTAGTTCAGCCTTGGTCTTCTCTTTCAGAGCCTTCTCCCGGAGCCGAAGCAGAGAGGACTGATGAGCTGCTCGCATTTCCTCCTCCTTCATGTACTGCCTTACCATCTCCATGGTAAACTTAGAGAAACTATCTTGCCCCCCTGAGAATGGCATGCTTAGCTCCTAGAAGGCAGGACAAATGTGGTATGATTTGATAACACAGAAATGCCAAGGCTTTTTTTAATTACAAAGTGTGTGTGTACATATACAGATACAGACACACACAAAAACAGATGTAGGAAGGGAAGTTGTTTTTTCTCTAAGCTTTGTGCAGACCAGCTCTTTCTGCCCTGGGCTGTGTGACAGTTCTGGGACATCCCTGCTTCGACCACAGAGATGAGCCATCCTCCTGTATTTCCTAGCTGTGTGTTGGCATAGGAGGAGGACTTAATCCACTGGGCTTTTATAACCCACCTCAAAAAGTCACTCCTCTTCTCCAAAGCCACAAGGTAGAGGCCTGGATGGACTGTTCCATAAGTCATCACACTTGTACAGCAGTGACATACAGCATGATTCACACATCATTCTGTTTTGGGATGCCCAAAGAACCAACCAACCACAGGGAGGAAAAGAACCCTAAAGCTTGCAAACACAACTAAGAACGGCTCACTTGAAGCTCATCAGCTCAACCACTTCAGCTCAGTTTATTTGACTTAACTATGGTTGCTTGACCTACCTTGATAGATGACAGAGCTGTTTTTTCTGGGGACACTTCCTCGTCAGAATCATCTCGACTGCCCCGCTTCTTCTCCAGGTTATTTCTGCGATGACTCTCAGAGGGCAGCAAAGACCGAAAAGATTTTTCTTCAATCTCGTCCTCTGTCATGGACTCATCAAATTTCAGGGAATACTCCGTTGCAACAGAAGCAGAATCTGAGGGAGAAATCAGGGAAGTGTCTTTACATACTCAGGTATGTAACATGAATGCAGTTTTACTCTGTCTCATCCCAGTAAAGTTAAGGGGGCAGGAAAGTAAGGGAGATAACTACTCTAATGCAGAAAAATGGGTGTTTAGGAAACAGTGATTTTGAGTTACAGGACATTATGAAATACTGTCATCCAGCTTCAAAAGACCTAACAGACTTCTGTACACAGGTATAAATAAATTTCTGGGGTTGCTGAAACATTTGGCATTCAGCCTGCAGGTTCAGCAAGTGAACATCTGGCTCAGCGAGCACTGCAGAATGTAGAATCACTCTCACATGCAGAATCTCAAAGATTCCCATCTCACTGTGCCATCCTCTGTTACCTCCTAAGAGACTACAACTCACCTGGTGTTCAGCTTTCTTGACACACATTCCCTCATTTATTTCAGAAACTGATTCTGAAACAGCACCTCCCTCCCTCCTTCCCCCTTCCCACCTTCGGATCCATCACACACAAACAGTACAACCAACCCTTTTCATCCGGCAGGGATAAAACGCTGTCACTGGGCAAGGAATCATCTGCACCAGTGTGAGCCTGGTCTTCAATGCTGCTGGTTAACTTCTCACGACGGGAAAGCTTCTTCTCAATCTCCTTGGAAGATGGAGCTGAAGGGCTCTCCTGGCGGCTGCTGGTGCTACTGTGTTATCGAGAGAGAATTTTTTAAAAAATTACTTTGCACATTTCAGAATATTTTATTACATTGCTACTGTACATACCATGATTAAAATTCCAGCAATAATCAATATACAATGGGTTTGGGGGTGTTTTCAAAATGAAGCTTGGCTGCTTTAAAATTCCAGGCATTGTCAAGTTGCTGATTGACAGTGGGACTTGTTATTCTTATTCTGCCTTAAAATCCAAATGGTTTGAAGGTATGCACAACCCCTGCTCATCAATGAGCATTGATGATAAACGATTGCAAACATCTCTCCTTACAGTTTTTATAAGGATGAGCAAGATACCAATACTGTTTTAGAAGTCAAAAGGACTACAGAGGCCAAAATTGTTCCAGATGGTCAGGATCAGAGAAGGGCTGTGAGAAACTTCATGAGACCTAACTAGATCAGGTAAATAAGTAGGAAATAAAAGAGCTTCTTACCTCTGATCATGAACTTTTGATCTTGAGGACTCTGAATAACTATCAAACATGGCTGAATACATCTGTTTTGAGTCAGCTGTCTCCTCTTTACCTTGTGATATGGCACCAGACTCACATTTCCTATGAAGAGGAAGTATTTTTGGGTAAATCTGCATTGCCTTAAACCAAGGAGTAACACAGTTTTCCCAAGCTTTTGTCAGTTTACTAGAAGTAGTAACAGCTAAAATTTCTGCTAAAAGATCACTGAAAGCTTAAACTAATTAAACCAGCCCACAAAACATTTAGATCAGCCTTTTCTGCTCTTTTATACAGAGCTTCACAGAACCAGTAATGTCACCTTTGGCATACGCTATTAAGGTCATACAGATGGAATCCAAGTCCTTCTTAAACTCTCACTCATTATGACATCTTAAAATTTGATGCAAGAATAGGTGAAGCAAAACATAACAAATCTTACTTCCCCCTTCCCAAGACGTGAAACATTAAGCAAAACCTGTTTGTGTCAGCTCGGGCCCTCAGTTGTTTCATGAACTCCGAATGATGCTGCCGCTGGTGGTCGAACAAGGCGGTGACCGGAGCAGCTGGAGCACTGACGGGATCTGAGGTCTGGCTCCGTGCTAACTCTGCCATCTGAGCACAAGGAAGAACAAGGCAATACAGTGAGTTTATCAGCATCAAAATGTTTCTGAAAGAGAAAACAGTAATTCTGGCAGGCAATTTAGTGATTTACTGAACAACTGTGTAAGACGTGGGTTTATGATGGTTTGTTGTTACCTGTGGGTCACTTCTGGTTGTGGAAGTGCATATGGCTCTGTGGATGCATATTCCTCCATACTCTATTCCTCTATACATAATAAATAACAGTATACATCCAAAAATATTCCCAGCACGCTGGTGAGAGGCATTTCCACTGCTGCATTCCAGTTACAATAAATGGCTGTTCAACTGAGTATCTGGAGTCACTTGTGAATGGGGATGGAAGAGCTACCCTGCTGGCCCACCATCACTGACCAGGTCATGCTCTCTCCACTAGCATCTCTTATGCTCAGATTTCAAACTTACAGCAAGACTTGAAAAGATTTAAAACCCTACACCAAATAAAAGCTGTCTCTGTTTCTTCTGCCTTGTTTCTTATTTGGTTTCATCCACTTCATCACTATAAAGTACAAACGTTTTTTTGACTTCACTACCCACTGTCAGTGATTAATATACTGCAGGTACTTGAGCTGCCTGAGCTTTTCTACTCCTTCAACCCATTCTTTTCTGCTCAAAAATTATTTAAACTTCACATATTTGGCAGAGCCCAGAATATATCAGTATTATTTTACAATTCCATTACTCATCATAAAACAGCTCAGTGAGCACCAACATGTGCACAAGCCGTGAAGAAACAGTTCTGTTCACACTCATCAGCCTTCTGCACTCCATCCCACAACCCTAAACCCACAGTCACTGCACTTACTAAACCGTGATGGAGCAAAAGAGTACATAAAACTGAAAAAAGTAAATGTTCTGAATGCCCCAAGAAGAACAAAGACTCGAAAAAAGAAAACTTCAAACTGTGTATCAAGTTAAGAGCTTTGCTGAAGACCCTCTCCTCTCCTTTTTATTAATTTATTGTTCTCCTACCTTCAGAAATAAGTAAAATTGCAATTTCTTTGCTTTTCTAATTTAACTTCCCTATGAAACAGACCAATCTCTGATGGAGTGCAACTTCTACAAATTAAAGATGCTGTGCTCACTATCATCCATCTACTGTAGAAGAACAAACTTTTTTTCAGTTCATTAACTGGAAGATCATAAGAAGAGTGAACAAGGATTTAAGGCTGCTCACTGACTTCTAAGAACGATGCCAGAGAAGCTCCTTTGAAGTCCTATCATTTGTCACGTTACGGAAACGAAGTTGTACTGAAAATGACACTGAACAGATAATAACTTAAAAAGGCAAAAAAGTGTTCACAACAACACTGAAACGAGAACAGCTTTTCCCTTTCCCTGAGGGCCTCACCTCCCGCAGCTGGTGAGGTGCATCTGTGGTGAGCAGTGCAGGTTCTGCCTGCTTGGCTGCAGCCCTGCACGGGGGCTCCTGCCCGGCCTCCTGCCGTGACTGGACCAGCTGCTGCAGTGACTCTGCATGGACCTGTGCAGAAAACACAGCCAGTTCAGCCTTTCAAAACGTTCTGGCTATAGTAACTACAGACTTATTTCTCAAAGTCTGGGAGAAAAAAAGTTTGAAAGTGGCCCCTAAGAGGGTTCTTCTAGCTATGTTGAAGCATTTCAGCACTTCCATATGTTCACAGCTTCAAATTAAGAACACTTGTAGGCACGGATTTACTTACAGCATTTTGCCTGTTACACACTCCACATTTGTTGAAGGGCAGCATTACCTGAGCTGCCTTCTGCCTTGTCTCATCTAGTTGTCTCTGACTTTCTAGAGCTTCTTGTTCAGCCTTGATTTTCAAAAGAGCCAAGTCCCGTTCATGGCGCTGCTGTTGTGCCTACAGGTTGGGAAAACAAGTTTAATAATTCAAGTTAAATATAAAGATCTGTTTTGTGACCAATTAATTCAACAAACTAGATTAAGCCATCTTGTCAACACAAGGAAACTTCAACCAAAAATATCCTTTTCATGGAATAAGACAAATGATCCAGCCTGAACAGCTCCACTGCATGGGACAGGGACCCAACATCAAACCAGTAAACAATCATGCTCTGATTTGACTGAGAAACACAACCAGAGCAGTGATTCCAGCTAACAGTACATTAATGACAGATATTCTAGAGTCACTAGTTCCTTGGTGTCAACTTAAAATAAGAAAGATAACACAGGTCAATCCTGAGAAATTGGCATTATCAGAGATGCTCCACCACGCCCATTACGATTTCTCTGCGCTGCTAACAAAAGCTTAACTTGCTCTCACTTGATTAATTTTCTTGCAAGACGAAAAAGTAAAAGGAAGGTTGAGACAAGGAAGTATTTTCCTGTTACCTTTAGAATCTGAGCCAAGGAAACACTCTCCTGCTGGGCGAGGGATATGCCTCGCACTCGTTCCAAATCCGAGAGCTGTCGCACAGACTCCTCGATGGCACTAAGGTAGTTCAGCTCTGCTGACAAGCGATGCTGGAGCCCAGCGGGGGAGAAGCGCATACACCCTGCAGGACAACACTGACTGGTCAACCTCCACAGACTTCAGTGGCCCACATCAGAACCCAAAGCAAAAAAAAAAAAAAACATTACGGCTGCTCTGGGATTAGTAACCAAAAACTCACCGCTCGCTGAGGCTGCTCCTGCTGCAGAGCGACTGGTTCCCAGGCTCAAGTCGTGGAAGGATGCGTTAGACTTCAGCCCTGGGGCTGAACCTCCAGAAAAGCCAGCAGGTGACTTGACTCTTTCTGCTGCGTTGCCCACAGAATCCAACTGCAACATTTTTTGGGAACTGGGAGACGGGGAAGAAGTTGGTGTCTTCTGGGATCTTCCCTTGTCCGAGAAACTGACAGTGAAATGAAACCAAAAGGAGTCAATATTGTCCTCAGTGCAGCCATCTGATAAGAAAATAAAGCAATAACCTTGTTCTTCCATTTCTATACACCAAACAGACCCACAGAAAGGGCACAGCCTGTCAGGGTTTGCACAGGCCCAGTCTGCCTTTAGGAAATGCCCTCACGAGATGGGGTTTGTCCCTATATCCCAGTTTCGGTTTAAGTTTCTAGAGCACCCTATTTTTCTCCCAAGTATTAAACCTAGTTAGCACACACAACAATTAAAAAAACCCCCAACTTAACAGTGTATCTACATGTTCTACATGGCCAGACAAGCAGTTTCAATGCCTCCTGTCAGGAACTTGGCATGAGAAAGTCAGGATGCAGTTATCTGGATGTGCATTTAAAAAACTAAACAGGTTGCTACCAGCATATGGAAGCAACTGATTGTGATAAGCCACTGCTCTGAGTCTTGATCTCTTTCATCAAAATGCAATGAAATGCCTGAAGGCCAAAACTTGACTTGAACAGTTCATAAAATACTACAGTAACACTTCCTGGAAGCAAATTAAAGACATCTCTTCTTTTAAACATACAGAAAACTATGCAAACACTTCTTAAATTTACTATTCCAACTTTATGAAATCAAAGGGGATTAACAGTGGCTGCTTAAATCCTTTAGGAAGACATTCTGCTTTACCTGGCACATCTTAGGAGGTCATAGGACCTTTCAAACCCAATACTGGATGTCAGCAGAAGTTGCCAATACAATTCAATACCTAAGCACTGCTTTACACTGATACAGAACAAGAGATCATTCATATTATTTGATGCTTTTTAGAAAAAAATGCAGTGAAAATTGAGTATTTCATAACTATATTAATTGCACAATTAGCAGAAAAACTGAATTTTTAGTCAGGCATAAAGAGGATGCAACAGAAAATTAATGTTTCTTCCATTTAATATGGTCTTTTACAAGGATTGGTTCACCTCTCAAAAAGCATCAACTCACAGAGCTGGATAGGCTTGTGAGTATTAGCTGAACACAAAAATAGCCAAAAATGTCTGTGTATCTACTGAAAAGAGTAAGATGACTGCATAGGTTGACTAGCTATTTCCCTCCTGACACACTTCTTACAGACCTTTTGTCAATGCTTAAGGTACTGAATATGACAGGACACCAGGTTTCATATTTAAAATACAGGGAAAAAATGTTTTCCACATGCCCATCTTAATAACGTTTGGTCATTTCTGTTGCTTCCCTTTTGCATATCCAAAGAAACAGCCAATAACACCACTAAACTTGATTATATTTGCATAAAGTCTTATAACATTCCTGTTACCTCAGCAGGGAGTGTCCAGACAAGTTTTCCAGGGTACTGTCTGTATCCGGGTTCTGCTCATGGTCTTTACTAGAAACTCTGCTACTCGATAAGGATTTCTTTGCCTGTTGGGATCCCCACTCTAATTCAGACAGTATTTTATCTTCTTCCACAGAAAAGTGGTGAGAACTTCCATTGAAAGAGTCCAACCCTAAGAAGCAACAACAGTGCCAAAAGTTTGTTTGGTCCTACATGTGAATATCTTGCCATCATGAGCCCCAAAACAATACATTGAGGAACCAAACCATGAGTTTCTTCACACTTCTGTAATGTACAGGTTCCCATAGAAAGTAATGTATTTATTAATTTGTGCACCTATGGAAAATGTCTGTGACCCAAAGACAAAGCATTCAGGAAAATTTGTTGTTGCCTTATAAACGTGGCTGTAATTCTGATTACTCAGCAGCCTATTGGCATTTTCTCAGTACAGAATCTAAGGATAGTTCCCACATGACATTAATATTAACTGACTTAATAGAGGGCTCGTTTAAGAAAGGAAAACTTTTCAATGCTGTTAACAGCCTCTTGCTTATGTAATTTAAATTTAGATGACTATATTTTAAAGTCAGAATAATCAGGGTCAGAAAGAATTTAGGAAGGAATCATTAGAGGAAAACGCAAATCATTCTATCAGCATTAGATCAAAGTTTCCAGATATGAAGAAAGACTGCAATTTTCACAACAGGAAAACCCTAAAACCTCCCTCAAAGAAACCAAACAACTCTAGAGTCAAGTATTGCACTTACGTTCCTTTTTCCCTCTCTTCCTTGAGGAAGTAGAGGAGCGAGAAGATGCTGCAGACCGTGGCCCAGAAGAATGCTGAGAAGCAAGTTCCACAGATCTAGGCTCATGGGGAGATTTCCTCCTTGGAATTTCTTCCTGAATGCTTGAATTACTGCTGCCAGCAACACTAAAAAGGAGCACATTGCCAGTGATTAAGGACTTCCAGCTCCCACATTATACAGAGACAGAGGACTAAACTGCACAGATCAGCCCACCTAGAAAAGCAGTGATTTTCAGACTTAAAACTATGACAGCCAAGACACTGGGAAGTTTGACATGATATTGAACATACTGAAGCAGGCTTCCAATAATAGGAAAAACTAAAAGACAGATAACAACCATCCTCTCCAACACTAACTCTAAAGAGATATTTGACTCCAGACTGGAACAACATAAGAATGACTCCAAATGTGACTGCATTTCAGATAAAGTTCTTACAGACAACTTATATATCCATTACTAAGCATTCCCAAATCCTTACTGAAAGCAATTATAGGGTTTTTCACAAAATTTCGAGGTACTGAACAGATTTTAACACTTTCAAATATCTTTTCTATTTTTTATATATTACAAACTCTAACCAACTGAGCATTACAGCAGCCACACAAGCTGAAGAACTAATTTTCACCAGACTACAAAGGATAAGAATCTTGCCTAAAGCTACCTGTCCAGCCTGAAGAAGAACAAAAATTAGACAGAGAACAGGAATCCAATCTTTATGTCTTCAGCATGCTGGCTGCTATATTAACTGCTTTCATCACTCTGACCAGTATTACCGTACAGCATGGCAGAAAAGACATGCAGCATTTTATGAAACCAGTTTTGTATTAACTATTTCCTGTCAAATCCTGCATTTTTATTTTTACAAGAAGTCTAACACAGTTACCTGAGGTCACGTGCAATCTTCTTGTCTGTTAAAGTGCTACTTCCCTGCGATGAGACAAAATCATCTTCATAAGAAGCCACACTCTCCGGAGGGCTCATGGTAGGAAGCAAAGGGCGCAGAAGGGCAGACCCTCCGTTCAGCCTTTCATCAAACACTGAAGTGTGGACAAAGAAAGGGGAGGACAAAAGTTATCCCAAATGTGCATCAAATAGGTAATAAAACTGCAGGAACTAAAATGTTCCTACCCATGAGTTACAGTGACTTCCTTTCAAACACAAAACCACCAGGAGAACGGCAGTACAGCCATCCCATGGCAGTTTAACACAAGGGAGAACAAGCACAGTTTTCCTCCTTTTTTTAAAATTACTGAACACTTTACTTTGTTAACACACTCCAACTAAAACATTCTTGAAGAGCACAGTGTTTTAGAGTAGAACCATTTGCAGGAACTTTAATGCAATCATTTTTGAAAGAAATAAAATGAAGGGGAAAAGAATGAAAAACCGCAACATAAAAATCAACTTCTCGGAAAACATTCCTCCTCAAAATGAGGAGTTCCAGGCAAGAGTAGCAGTACTTATAAAATGAGGGATAAATTTGTACAAAAAATGAAAATGAAACAGAGCATCCTGCATGAGACAACTGTAAGTCATGCCTTACACAAATTCATGTTTGAGACTTCAAAAACACATTCTTTACCTGTGAAGCATAAAGTGTAAGGAGCAACAAGACTACGAAAATATCAGTTCTCAAGAGAAACGTGAGAAATTTTGAGAACTTTTTCCATTTTTACCTTTTCCATGAAGCTGATAATTTTTTGCAAAGATGTTGATGACACTGTGGGGACTTCCCTTGGCCAGTTCCTCCCAGGGCCCCTTGCTGTGGGTGTCATTTGTCTGAGGGAAAAGCGGCGAGTACTTCTCAGCTGCTTTCTGAAACTCCTTTATGGGCTCAAAAGCGTTTCTCTCCCGGATGCAGAAATCCTTCTCTTTTAATGTCTCCAGCATCTTCAGTGGCAACTGTTTGTGCTGGCCTCCCTCCTCTTCAGAGAGGTTTCCATCACTCAGGAGAGGCCCTTCGCTGATGGAGTCGATGCTGGACTCGTGAGGAACGACGGCTTTATTCAGAGCATAGCCCTGGTTCTCACGGCCCAGGGAGTCAGTCTGTCTCTTGGATAAATGTCCTAGGATCCCCTCATGCCTGCTGGCAGCAGGAGACCTCAATCCAAGGCTGACTACATCAGTAAGAGGCCTGATGGTCTCAGGGAGCTTTTTAAATTCACTAAGGTTGCCTACCCCAGGAAGGTTGTCATCAAAGGCTGTATGAGACACACAGGCACCCAACATTTTTTGAATTCTGGCTGAAAAAGCATCTTCGTTTTCCTCTCTCACAGGAGGACTCACAGCCTTTGCCCACCGTCCATCATCCTGGTTTTCTTGCATAAATTCTGAGTTCCAAATGGTACCATAGTTGATACCAGCCCCAGCCAGCTTTTTGGCTTCGCTTTCAATCCTGCTGGAAAGGGAAGCAGCTGTAGCTTTCAAAGCTTCAATGCGATCTAATTTGCTCTTATACTGGCCAGCAGGAGGTTTTGCTAAGAGATTTTGCTGTGCAGCAGGGGAATTCAGGTATGGCTGAGGCCCCAGTGATCCCACAGGCGCAGAATGGCTCCTCCTCCCTGCCAACACCGCATCACACTCCTTTGACAAAAGGTCCATCTGCTCCAGACTCCAGTGCTGGGAACAAGGGCCTCCACTTGAGCCCAAGAGAGCTTGTGGATGAGAGAGCTGGACTCTTGGGCTCAGCCTGTCTGGCTGTACCCAGGGAGGCTCCATCAGCTCGTTCCTGAAATGAAAAGTCAACATCCATATTGAGGACTTACACTGTTGTTTTAAACTAAAGTATCACTGTTACAAATTTAATTTTCAGGATGAAACACTTTTTGGTGGTATCAGAGGGGCAGAGAATGGCACAGTAAAGAGTTACACAATGTTATTTAATAAAAAAAAAAATCAACAAACCAAACAACACAGCACCTTCCAAATTTGAAATGCCACTTATGGCGTACTGTTTGTTTTGGGGTTGTAACAAGCTGAGGTTTTTCAGCAGTAGCAGTAAGACTTATCCAAAAGGGAGAAAACTTTTTTTTCCTTATCACTTGCCCATGTTCAGAATTCTAGGAAACCTGGAAAGTCCCTCACAAAAAGCTGCTTCTCTGATTATTGTGAGGGTCTTTGAATAACTTTAAGCGTCATCTCTCCTCTACTATCAGCAATTACATTTTTTCCTTTTGAGTTACACTAACAGTCTTTACTATATGGTTTAGCAGCTTATTCTACACACAGTAGCACATGGCATTCCCTGTGCTTCCTTGAACTTTTCCAGAAGGTAAACAGGTCTTGCTGAATTTACAAAATCAGTGTTCAGATATTGAAACAAGTATATATTCAGGAAGCAGACATTCATTATGTAGTTAAAAAATGAAGACACACTTGCACAACTGGGAGAATTAAGGATATTCAAGAAACTTCAGGATTTTTAGTTCCTTATATTTAAGTGTCTGGTCAGGCATCTTGACTTACAGTACGAAGAACTTTGGTAACACAATGAACAATTAAAAATTGGGAAAGCATGAAAAGAAATAGGGAAAGGCTAGTTCTAAGCAGAAGCAGAGGGTTTTGGTACTTTAGAGACAGGAACTAAAGGCAGAATCAAAGAAAATAGATAAAATACAAACATTGAAAACATCAAATGAGAAAACTCAACACATGTATTCATACAATCAGCTCCTCTTGCCTGATGCCAACGGCAGAGGAAACAGAGTGTCCCAATATGAAATACATATCCCACCCATGTCACCAAAAGATTACCAGCAACCACCACTCATTTATTTATTTACAGACTCACAAACCAGCCACAGTCAAAGTTCTCATATGCTTTCCTGCATCAGCTTCCTCTTTACTGCAAGGACACGTTTTAGTTGCCGTAAAGACAATTACTCTCACTGGAACATGAAATCAAGAGCTGAGTCTATTTTCACCTCTCAGAGATGAAAGCAGGAGTATTTTCCTCTCTCCCAAAGGCCCCCCCAGTTCCTCACCTCAGTGGCTCCGAAAGCGACATGTCACTGCTGGAAGATGCACTCGGAGGACGCTCCTGAGCCTTGTTTTCTTTGTCGGATTCCCCGGAGGGCTGATAACCAGGTCTGGGCTAGAGATGAACACAAGCAGAAAAACCCATTTTCAAAAGTCTGTCATAGTCCAGAAGCTCTTGCCTCATTAAAATTGCAAAGGTTAATATCCAGAATTCAGATTCTATATTATAACAGAAAGATGAATTTCATTCATCTTTCTAGTAGGCCCTGCTGTGCCCAAAAGCAGCTGCCAGCAAGGACTGGCACACTGAAATCACTACCTTTAAGCAAAAGCTACACGTTTTTCTTTGTTCTTTTTTCTTAACTGACCAAGACAAGTCACGACCTTCCTAAACATACGACCTCCTATTCCTGCAAACAACTGCAACACACTAAGTTAGTGAATCAGCTGTACCTGTGCTTCCTGCACCGTAGGCAGCTGAGGTGGCTCTTCTAAAAGTGTTCGTTCCAGCAATAGTTTAGAGTAGGTTTCCTGTAACCGTTTGGCTGCTGAAGGCTCAGGAGGAGGCACATGCTTTGCTTTAGCAACAGCCTCCTTCTGCTTTCTGTAGAGCTCTTGGAGCCTTTTGTTTTTCTGTTCTGTTGCCTCTTTTTGTGCTTTCTTCTCTTCATGCTGCTTCCTCTTCCTCTCCTCTTGCTGCCTGATGATGTACTGACGAACCTCATCGCTGTCATAGTGGCGTTTCTTAGAGATCACCTGAGGCTCCTCACTGGCAGCCACCTTGTCTGGTTTCCTTTTGGTTGGACTGTGGCTCCTGGTGTTTTGAGCGGGCAAAACAGATTTTTGATTTTGCTTTTCCACATCTTTCTCTTGCTTTGTACTCACGGAATCCAACTGCAAGTCATCGAGAATTCCACGTATCTCCACGGGCAGGAAATCCTTATTTACAGAGGCATGATCTTCTCGGTTATCACCTGGAAGAGCAGCTTCCAGTTTTTTCAGGTTAGACTCAGACTGTACCTTACTTCTTGACCTTTCAGAGCTTCTTGAAGAGCTTTTACGGGTGACATCCAGTCTAGAATCTGATCCTGTCCTTCCAATGCAACCTGCTAAAGAATAAGACATCAAATATTTCAAGTAATAGTCAAATTTGGGAAAACACACGCCATCACTGAAACAGCTGCAAAAGTGAGGATGAGGGGGGAGCACAGGATCTCGCTGTAAATGTGCTTTTGCTTCATTCAGTGTCACGGTCTGAATGTGGCAGCCTTTGCTTAGACTCAGCCCACACTCTTTATACTCTTAACAGCCTCACCATCTCACAGGCATAAGCAGCACAGCAGACATCACAGTCCCTTATCTGCCCCATCTGAGACTCTGGATAAATTCTGAAAAGGGCTGGTGGGGGAATCATTGAATATTTATAATGCACATGGATGACATTATATTGTCTTTCTAAGAACCACGATTCCTGTTAAGCAGGGATGCTCAATCATAGCTTACACAATACAAGGAGCACACCAGGAAAATTCACCTGACCCGTGGACCACTGCTAGGCATTCCTTTCCCCACTAGCTTCAAGTGGCAAAGACAGGCTGCAACCTGTATCCCATCTTTTCCAGACACTGATCATATTCTATCTCAGAAGTCTGCACCATTCTGCAGACGTGCAGTGTTATATAATAAATTGAGTAAAATAAGTCCAGTGATAAAAGAACAACTTACCAGACTTGGCAGCTCTCTCTCGTCCTGTTCTGTCACTGGATACAGCTCTTCTCTCCTGTTCTATTCTGGGAGCTGGACCCAGTATCTTTTTGACCAGCTTTTGTCCCTCCCGCCAGGAGGATGCACTTATCACATAATTTCCACCTGCACAATAAGCAATAAGTAAATGTCAGGCACTAGGTGGATTTTCCATGGTATCAAAAATAAGGATTTATTGCAGCCATTCATCATTTCTGTGCCATTTCATTCTGCATAAGTGGTACAGGCTCAGTTACACAAAACAGTCATAAAACATTGATGCACCACGAAGACAACCCACAGTTGCCTCAAACATCTACCACACACACAGTGTAACATCCAAAACATACTGTAACACACTAAAGCCCTACAAAAACTGATTTAAAAAACAAGAAAGGGTTATACATGTCTCAAATATATAAACAAACCTTACTAGGGAGAGGAGAAATATTTGTAGAGCTCAAATAAGGCACTCAAATAAGGAAAATAAGAGAAAAAAAGATAAAAGTACCTAAATTGTTGTAATAAGAGGAACAAAAATAAAGGTGAGATACAAAAAACACTTCACCTTCCTATGAAAAGACAATTAGCTAATATTCTAGGAAAAAACCCCAAAACCACTTAAGATTTTTACAGATAATTAATTATTGAAATAGGTGTCCTGTGAGGAGGTTAGTGAGCAACAATGCTAACTCACTGTCCCTTAGCTGGGATTTCTGTGCCAGCAGTGAAAATAGTTAAGATGACCCTTCTAGTTGATCCCTAATTCCAGGACAAAGTACCTTGCAGGTAACAGAACCCAATCCAAACGTTATTTGGATTATTTTTTCATCCTACATATAATGAAATGATAAAAACTGGGTATGGTGGCATCTTTACCTAATACTGGGTACATTAAACACTACATTTATTCAACTCACCTTTCAACCCACTAACTTCCAATATTAGTAATAATTTTTTTTAAAATAATGACCTTAAAGAGCTTTGGAGAAAAATGCCATATAAAAAAAAGAAAAGAAAATGATCACTAACCTAATTCAGACCATTTAGCAGTACTTTATTGCTAGAAAAGTACCGAACTTGAATACACAATTTGCAGTTGATTTTTAGCAATTCCATTTCAGGTTCTACCTTCAAGAGCTCTGTCTAAAGAAACCCAGTCACTGCAGCATGAGATCACCACAGCCAAACAAAAAAGGGACTGTACTGGGCACACCAGCACTTTGAAGACATGATACCAACAATGTCAAGTGAAATCCAGGACAGTTGAACAATTGTTTTGGCAATCCCAATCCTCAGTTCCCAAGCCCCTTTCTTCTCTTGTTGTTATTTTAACCCAGAAGCCTGCAGCCCACTCTTCATCCCTTTGCTAACAGCGCTCCCTGCTTGCGTTGTAAATTATCCAAGTATTTTATAAAGCTGTCACTTGAAACATGTCGCTGCAAGCCCTCTTTGAAACAGAGGTATCGACCACAGGGGTTCTCCTGCAGAACTCGCTGTTCTCAGTTGCTTCTGAGTGCATTTAAAAAGCCAGAGTTGAGTGTCATCTTCCATTTTTGTCAGCTCTTTAACCAAAACACGCTAATGGGGCGGAACATGAGCTGGGGCTATTTATAGCCCTGGCTGTGGCAAGCAGCTCCTTACAGCAACGACTGGAGGAGGATGGACCAGCACGGATGTGCCACTTAGAGCTGGTTCTTATCTGCCAGGAATTCCAGGCCACCATTTTCAACACATTTAATCCGTTACACCAGCAGGTGGCTTTGCATGTAATGGAGGGGCTGGAGCTTGCAGCTGGCAATGGCTTGGTTGGGAGCCTCTGGGTAAGGATTAAGGAACAAACAAATACAGGAATGTTGGCGTGGGAGTCTACTACAGACCGGGAAGACAACACCCATAAATTATCCTTTAAGGAACTCAGGGACATGTCTAAATCAACAGTCCTTGTATTTATGGAGAGCTTCAACCTGCCAGATGTTAACTGGCAAGTTAACTGTCCCTCACCTGGGGCAGGGCAACCCTGGATATACAGCTGGGCTGGGGAACCAATCTCTTCACTCTTGCAACCAGCAACAGGACCCAAGGGAATGTCAGGGGACATCCCCTGTGTCAGGGGAGGTTTAGGTTGGATGTTAGGAAAAGGTTCTTCCCCCAGTGGGTGGTTGGGCACTGGAACAGGCTCCCCAGGGCAGTGGTCACAGCAACACACCTGACAGAGCTCAAGAAGCGTTTGGACAACGCTCTCAGGCACATGGTGTTACTTTTGGGGTGTCCTGTGCACTTTGCTCCTCCCTCACTTGGAACTGTCAGAAATATGTAAGACAGCTGAGTATAATTCCTTAAGTAGGAACTGATCAGCATATGAAGGAGCAAATCTATGCTTATCACTTAAAAGTATTAGCATTCATTAGCTCAAAATATTCACAAGCAGCTTCAGGATTTACAGCATGCAGAAGCACATGTTCACTCTCTAAAAAACCCTTTGTAATGATTTTAAAGCAGGTTTTTTTTCTTCAAAGTGTTTACCAATCATGGGTCATTGTACACAGGGAGAAATATAAAACCTTAAGAGCTGCCTAAGCTGTTATGTATTTAAAGAAATTGCTCTCTGTCTGATTGCAGCCATAACTACTTACTTTGTATGAAAATTATAACCAAATATGAAGCAGATGTGGAAGTCTTCCTAATTCTTTTGCTACCAACATCAAAGATTAACATTACTGGAAAACTAAGAAGCACTGACAGAATTTCATATGTGGTTTATTTTATTTTCTACCATAAGACACTACTCCACAGTAACCTGCTCATATCATCTGCTCTAAATATTTTAATTTTATTTAATAGTCAGTGGAATTTTCAGACAACAGTGGAAAAAAGAGAGTTCTTAGCTGGTAAAAGAAATAAGCATTCCTTTATAAATATCAAGATTTGGAAGACTTGTCAGGGAATGTGTTTTTACATTCTTTCACCAACTGAGAAAGCCAGGAATGGGTCAAGCCAGAACTGAAGGTGCAGGACGGCAACAACTTGAAATGGGACGTGGAAGAACAACAGCCAGAGAAGAGCCAGGAGAACATCCTGTTCTCTGCTTCCCCACTGAGAAATCATACAAGAGAACAGCTTTCACTGCAGCCCCTCCTCACCTCACAGGGGGGCAACTCAGCAAGGCCCACTGGCACTGACTTTAATATCATCTCTCAGCATTGCTGTCTGAGCTGTAGGTCAGGCTCTAACCAGCTTCAACACAAGCAAAGCAGAAACAGGATCCAGAACAGACCTATTGCTGCTTTTTGTCTGCGTTGGCCTGACAGATACCCAAGGATAGCTCCCCCCCCAAGAAACACACACTCCTCAGCAGTTTCCACAATGTGCACACAATAAGTGGAAAGGTAGAAAATTAAAATAAACTACAAAAAAAGTACACGCATCCACCAACAACAAAACCATACAAACCCCCAGTGCAGCACAGTACACAAACTCACTGCAACAGCACTGTTGCACATCTGAGAAGACTTTTAAAGCATCATGCTTTCATCTGTCTTTCTTGAGACAAAACTTATATCTGAGGGACACGTGACAGTCTTCCCTCTACAGTAGAAATAGTCACCTTGTTTGGACTCTGGACTTGACAACCGTGTCAGTTTTTGCACTTTCCGCACTGGCCTGGTTGTTTTTTTCTCTCTGTTTCTCTCACCGGGTTTTCCTTTTGCTGTTGAATCCTCTAAAAACAAACAAAAGCTGTCAAGTGATATCCCACAGGGAAGAAGACAGAGTAACAAGCTTGCTTCAACATTTGAAAAACCAGAACTCAGAGGAACCCAGTAGAATTCACTGACTATCCCAAATTATATACCTAGATCAATTACTTCTAGTCCAGCACTTTAAAACCCTCACAGCACAGGAATTTTCAACCAAAGGCTGCTTACCTACACACTGGAACACAGCAAAGCCACAACAGATTTTAAAGTTCATTTTCCATTTTAAAAGAAACGCTGACGGTTTCACATGAACTATTGTTGGTTCTCTTCTGCTACAGATATTACATTTTACAGCACTAGTGTTCCACAAGAACATGTCGTTCCTTCACTCCTGAAACACATGGGCTGCTCCTTACACATCAATACAACAGCACATTCAGCATATAAGGAACTCTGTGGCCACTATTACCACTGTTTTCTTGTTCCTCTTCCCTAAAGAATGTGATCAGACAACCTGAAACAACCAGAGTGCAACCCTCTCTATGGACAGCTCTGAAGATTTATTTAGATGCCAATTCTAACTTTTACAGTCCCTCATTTCAGCTGAATCCACTCTCTGATGGATGCCCATTGGAAGTATCAGAGGCAGAACAACAGGTTATATTAAAAGATGTGGGAATAGAATTTTAGGAGTATTTCTCACCCTTAATACCATTTCTTTACAAATTTTCCAGCCATCTTTGAGGCTGGCAACAAGCACAGGGAGGACAGAATCGATGCACCGAGTACCAAAGGCCTCAATGACTGCATTTGCAGAAGTCCACCTTGTCTTCTCACCTCTTCCAGCAACAAACAGTTCCTTTCTGATACCAGGAAACTGCAGGCTGCTTCCCACTCTGTTCACATTATAGCAATTTTGTTCTAGTATGGCAGATCCTGAACATCTTTAAGACAAAATTACTGGAAGCTTGGAGTCCATACAATATCCTTTAGCCTAACTGCTGAACAAAGATGAAGACATGCTGTATGGTCTATGCTTACATGTAAAAATCAAATGTTTTTGCTGTAAAGAACAATGCTGCTGTAGATATCAGAGACCTTATAGCTTATTTTAGCACTACAGAGCAGTTCTGTAACACACTCAAAACACCACATGCTGTAACTTTAATACAGAAGTAACACGTGGACAGATAATCCAACAACCTAAAAATACATTTACAGTATATACTACGTGCATCACCAGCATTTGATTACCAGAAATCAGCTATTGAGGATAATCTTTTCAGGTCAGAAAGGAGACACGTTCCACAACAGCTGTTCTATGCATGGGATCAGGACAGGAGTGTGGATCAACAGACACACAGATCCTTCCTTCTGCTGGCACTAGACACATGATCCAAATGCCTTTTTAACTGGACCTCTTCAATGAAGCCTTTTAAAAAAACTGAATTTCTATAAACAACTCAACCATTTATATTATGCTTGTCAAAACTAAAAAAAATAAATTTTAGTGTAGATTAAAAGTCTGTGGAAATTTGGCATTTATTTCACAGACTGATGCTGAACAGAGTATTTGCAAAACAATTTTACTGAAAAGGAGCATCTCTTCTTTCTGAACTTTTTTTATGAGTGATTCCAGGAAAAGTCCTCACTAACTTATCATGCTGTACAAGTACCAGCCACTACACTGTCAATATACATGGACACCTACAGGTTTAAATCTCAATGCATTTTCCCCCAGTCTTAAATGTTTTGACCAGAGAAAGGTTATTCTTAATAAGTAAGCTCTTCACCTGCAAAAGGAGAAGTTCTCTGGGGATTTTATTTTCCATTCCCTTCCTTTTTATTCACTTGATCTCCTTCTCCTCCCCCAACTCAGTCAGTCAGAAGTAATTTAATCTTACAGCACTCCACTGAAACCAGCCTAGCAAATAAAAAAGCACACTTGGGCATCCTACTCCAGCTCACCCAGAGAGAAGAGCTGCCAATGGTACTGCAGCTTTCCAGAGTGAAAAATTCATAAAGATTGTGTCTTGGAGTAGTACATTTTAAAACAGAAACCAAAAGTGGGGTTTGTCCTTTTAAACACGAAATTGCATTCACTCATGCAAACACGTGTAAAGAAATTACAAAATTAAACAAAAGACATTTGGATGGTGACTTTTTTTTTCCTGTTTCAAAGAAAAGCCATCGTTTGATTCTTTCTAATACTGGTTTTCTACTAAAAGTATTTGAATGAGAGAATGGGGTCGTTTCAGTGTTCAGTAAGTTACTCCTCCTGTAGAGAGAGGTACAATACATTTAACACCCACTGCTTCCATTTTTTGTTTCCATGACTTAGAGTTGCACAAAACATATTTCTCTGCCTCTCAGAGAAGGCTGTGTGGCTCAATCAGTCCTGTCTGTGGCTCACCTTTTAACTGGCGTGCTATATCTCTGTACAACTCCCGACTAATACGAAACTCGTCCGCGTGCCAGATCTTTCCATCTGGAGTGCGAATCTTTGTTTCAGCGGGATTGAAACCTGAAAGTGAACAATTCAAGAGTTTAAAGTAACTGCAAAAAACGTAAATACAGCTTTTTTTCGGGATGGAAGGGGTGGGAATCTGCCAAGTAAGAAAGGAACTACTTGAATTTCTAATGCTAAATTAGAAGGAAGCAATATACCAGTCTGCCACTTGCTCACAGTTGAAAAACAGCAGATTGGCTGATGAAAAGATTATTAGCAATATGAAAGGTTTTTTCAATCAAAACAATGTTACCAAGCTCTGAGACCATAAAAAAGTTATTGAAATAAACCCAAAACACCAATACAGTGAGCTTCTTTTCATAGTAATTGTAAGAAGAGACAGGAAGAATTTCAAAGGAATCAACACTTCTGTAAATTGGCAAGAATTTCTTTTCTTTCTTGTCCATATCTGTGATCAAACCATGTTATCCACCCCCCCATTGCCCAAACACAGCTGTGAGACAGGTCCACGCTTTGACATGTTGCTCAGTGAATTGAACTCCACTCCTCACCCCGTAAAACCCACAGGGAGGGGATCTGCACCTCCGTACCTCTGTACGATGGAGCAGCAGGCACAGCTGTCACCTTCCTGACTTTGGGAGTCACCGTGTTCTCCACGTTACTGACCACCACAGGCTGCTCAGCACATCCCAAGTGCTGCCCTCTGCCACTGGGCTCTTCAGAATTCTCCCACTGCTTTCGGATCCGCTCCTTCAGCTTCTCCAACTTGGCATCGTGCTGCCGCTGTTTCAGGATTTCCAGCCTGTGAGCACTACAAATACTCGCGGCAGAGGGGGAAGACACCTTCAGTTCACTGTCCTGGGACGTGCTACTCTGAGAAGCTTTAGTGCTACTCTCATCTCCTCTGGAGCCACTGGTTTTTTCCTCTTCCAACCTTGGAGATGCTGCAACCCTAAGAAAGGCCTCGTTATTCTGCAAGGCGTCAATTGTCGGCCGGTCGTTCAAATACCTAACAACAGTCTCGTCTGCAGCAGAAGAACAGGGGCTTTCAAAGTCTCTGCTGAGCCGATCCCGCTCCTCCCGGTCGTGTGTCAGGCGGCCTGTGAGCTCAGCCTTCCCCTCTGCTTCGCTCAAGTCCAAGCCAGAGAGCAGTTGCTTGGCCTCAAGTTGGCTAGAACTGTGATAAGACAGAGAACTATATATATCCCTGATGCAACAGAAGGGAAAAAAAAGTCACCATCAGAAACACAACCGTAGGACCTTCCAGCCCAGCAATCAGCACGTTCATCAACTAAATGAATGACTTCCTCTACCTTGTCTCCACTTAAAGGCAAGTTCTTTTAAAGTCTGCTCACTTCACACTAAATAGTGCAAGTCTGACGAAACTGAAAGAGACTTCTGTTCAAAATTTCATTTGCTGCACTCTCTGTCTGAACAGGACTATATATAAAGTTGAAGAATAGAAAAATCAGCAAGCAGTATTGTCACCCTTCAATTTTTTAAAAAAAGCTTTAAATAAAAGGTGTAGAACTTAAAAGAGAAGCATAATTAATGTATGAGCTGCTCAATTAACAAAATTGACCCAAATCAGTCTCATGTGCAACAAGGAAGGAGAACCATCTCACAGTGACATAAGTAGGGGAAAAAAGGATCAAAATTTAGATGTCAGGACAAAAATCACGTTATATGGCCTGTTCTGTGTGATGTTTTGTCTATGAGAAACTGTTCTTATTTGGGTTGCTCACACACACAAAAGTGTAATGCATCTTTAGTACTAGATTTTCTTGCTCTACACTGTCTTGCGGTAACACATTTGGGAACACGTGTTGAAGAATTTGAAACAGAGTTGAAAAAGCATGAGGAAATACTCTTTTTGGTCTCTATTACTGAAATTAAACACCTATCAAACCCATCAGGTCACAAAGGCCACAGCCACACCAACTTGATGATCTGGCCCCGTTTCAACACATTGGACACTAAACTCGCATTCACTGAACAAAAAACACATTTGTAATATTTACTAAAAAGTCCAACCCCACATGCTGCTCAGGTGGCTGGGTGATGGGAGGAAGCAAACCAACTTCTGAGGAGTTGTTAAAAGCACCACTGCTAGATTAAATCTAATCTCAGCATGTTTTCCTTTAACAGTCAGCTGTCCCAGCACTCACCTGTATGAAGCCAACGGCTCACGAAATTCCACACGGCTGCATTTTTTCACGTTGCTTTCCAGAGTGGTCGCTCGAAGGGGGCTGCGTGAGGACTTCTCCTTGCTTGATTTATTTTGGCTGGAAGACCGGGAAGCTGAAGCAGAAACCAAAGAATCCTTTATGGACCCATGTCTCCAGAAAGAGAAAGCTGAACAATTAACACACAGTTTTTCTTGGGTTTCAGCAGCACTGAAAGTACTCCCTCTCTTTTTCAACAAGCTGATTTCAAAAACTAGGAGCAAGGCAGTAAGTGCTTGAAATAATGATCATATTTAAAGAGAGATAATGCTTAAAGATTCACTGTAAGTAATTAAATCTGTAAAGCTGACTGTGTTGCCACTAGAGGTCGATCTGTCTGTTCTCCAGTGGCACACCAGAATACTCTTAGTATGTAAAAGGAGGGCTTATTTCTTCAAAGCAAGGGTTGTCCTTAAATGAAATAAAGGAAGCACCAGATTTAGCAAACTTGTTCTCAGAATGGGATAAGCACTGCTCACTCACAGCGTGGGGAAAGTCCTGTCATCCCCTCCAACCAAGTGGCTAAGGTAGAACACTCTCCTCCCTAACCCCAGGGAAGGAAACATTAGTTTCTCCTGGTCAATTAGTGCGCCATGAATAAAGATCACTGGCAGGAGACAACTTGGGGGCAGGGAGGAGAAATCAGATTTCCCAGAATGCAGGGGCTCTACGCTGCCTTACACCTTGTGTCCTCAATAATACATACCCTTCCTGCTGGCTTTCCTGCTGCCACTGGCAGAGGGCTTCTTGGCATCCATGACTGAATCAAACACAGCCGTGCCGGTGGGGGCTATTTCCAATTTGTTCTCTATATGACGTAGCTAAAGTTTGAAGATAATGCAAATAAGAATATTGTTTTCCGTTTTTAAGCTACATTTTTCTCCCACCCCCCACCCCAACACGACACATTTTTCCTTTCTCATGAAGAATAAAACCGCAGGCAAAAGCAACTTCACAAGGCTGATGTTACAAAACTGTATTGTATTATGGCCAGAAATTACTATTATGTTTTGTTTAATAAGATTATC
Organism: Chiroxiphia lanceolata; assembly: GCF_009829145.1. Taxonomy (NCBI): domain Eukaryota; kingdom Metazoa; phylum Chordata; class Aves; order Passeriformes; family Pipridae; genus Chiroxiphia; species Chiroxiphia lanceolata. The sequence continues at coordinate 27,180,954 of NC_045645.1, forward strand.
TAAATTAGGTTTTATGCATAGTTTTGTTCCCATAAGTAGGCTGTTGTGAAAAAATTAATAATAACACGCCATTCAGAGACTTAATGCTTGCCCTGAATAAAATATTAATTCCATTTGGAAAAAATTCTGTAACACTCCCTTCAAAATGGAGCATGATACAAGATTCCACATGTAAAACCCCACACTGACGCTCAGCTGTTAAGAAAAGTGAGGGACAAGGCTATGGGAAAGAGCTGAATTCCCTGGAAAATCAAACTGTTTGGCTCAGGTTTCAGAAACTACTATGATATCTTAAGCACCTAAATTAAATTCCAACAGAAAGACAGCAATTGCAATGCTCAAAGATAGAAAATCATTAAATACACCAGTGGTGTCCCAGTTTCTGACTGGTTTGAGTCAGAGATGGGAGAGCTATTTTTTCAAGTTCTCAGAAACATGAGAAGTCACCACTTTCTTAAATCAAAAGGTAATATTACACTCCAGGTTTAACATGTACTACGATACTCAAGACCAAGCTTGCTGTGGCAAAAATTTCTTCTACTGTGTGCAGAAAACTTTTCCCAAGATGTTCAACATTCATGTACTCCAAGTGCTTCTCCCGTTTTCAACTTGTTTAAGAGACAATCACTGAGCAAAATAATACTTTGGTAAAGCTTTTGTAGCCATTAACTGATTGGAAAATGAGTAAGGGAAAAAAAAACAAAGAAAAAAAAATCAGTACTTACAGCAGCCTTAGTCTGAGAAAAAGAAGCCCATGCTGCAGTTTGATCTTACAGGGTAGAAACAAAGAAAGTAATTTCTCATTAGTACATGGGAAACAATGAAATAAAATGTTGCCTCAAAACAATTTCCATGGGTTCCCCAATCAAGTTCTTTTCGTGACCCAGTTCCAGCCTGTAAATATCTTCTGTGGAAGGTTGTTATCAGTCAAGGCTCACCTTAACAGTGCAATAAAGTATTTAATGTAATATTTAATGAGTTCACTAAGTTAGGCTGGATGCATGATTACACTTGAAATCAAATCCAGAACATGTAACAGAAGATGCTTAGATGTTTAGAAGATAAAATAAAGCTAGTTATCTACCCCAACATAAATATATTACATGTTTCCATTACACTATAGTTTAGCTACCTTTTTTTCCCCTTCCATTTTCCTCTTCAGTAAACTAAGCATGAATACACGGTCACTGAAAGACTCTACTCAAAAACCAAGCTTTGAACAGAAGAATTTTGAATAGCAAACTTTTTGAGCTGTGCACCCTACAAACAAAACAGAAACAATGTTTGTGAACAAGCAGGAGGCACTAATCAACGTCAGCCTTTTAATCTCAACAGACAGCACGTGCTCTACGAGCAATCCAGCTCAGAAGGATGCAGTAGTGTTTTCCTCTATAAATATTTACTTCCTTAGCTCCTCTCTTCTTTTGATTTATAATGGTTTTCTTAGATAATCTAATTGTTTATAAAACACAACATCCCTGTGTCAGAACCATGGAGAGTAGCAGTAATGGAGTGTTAGAAAAATAATCTTTTCCATGTAGTAAAAAAGCTGCCAATTGCATTTCAGATAAGATGCAATAACAGGAAGGAAGAGAGTTAGGGAAGTAGTGCAAAACCAACTTTCTTTGACTCTAAGAGACGGTGCTTTGTGTCCACAGAACACTTCATTTCCACAAGGTAGGTAACTTTAAAAGAAACTGATTATGTGACAGGAAATAATCAGCAATAATGTCCTCTTACAGATAAAATAATAATATTTCTCTACTTTCAAAATCACTTCTGGAGCCCAGTTTTGTCACGCTGGAGATCATACGACTGATCCCAAACCACAGACCTAACACGCGACTCAGCTGCTCCACAGACCAGACCTTTCTTCCTTTCAGGGATGTACTGTAGGGTTTTTTTGGCCCCTCCTTTCCTAAATTACAGAGTAATCATGACAGCAAAAAGCTAACTGGGTTTCTCCAGTTCAGGGAGACAAAACTGCTGTAAAAGTCATCTTAGTGGTGACGTACTGATGCGATTCAAGTGCCTTCACCACCTTGGAACTGAGCGAGAGTTGGGAGCAACTGTGACACAGGCTCTTACTCCTTTCAAGAGCCAACAGTTCCAGTTTCTGTTCCTGCACTGCTCCTCCTCCACAGCACTCAAAAAATCCCTGTCTCTGTGCCATCTTGGCAACCATGTTCCAGGCTGGCAATTGCTAATGCAGATCAGCAAATACTCCCCAGATCAGAGTACAAAACTGTCATCTGCAAAAGGGGAACTGTGTAACACGTGGGCTTAGCTTCCAAAGTGAGGCAGGAGAAAGCCTTCTGCAACAACTCCCCACAGTTCAAACAACTCATGACAAAACATCTCCCAAAACAAGGTAAGAGAACAGAGAAAACCCATACCTCTGGTAGAATCCTTGCTTTGGTTATGCCTCAGATTTTGTAGAGGCACTTCATTTGATGTGTTGCTCCACATCGTGCCAATTTATCTACAAAAAAAAAAAAAGAAGTCAGGTAAGAACCAAAGAGGTATAAAGTAAGAACAAATCTGTCTTTGGCTAAAGAGAATATAACCTTGATCACTATGATAAATGTCCACCTCATTTGATGATTTCAAGCTCACAACATGAACAAGGTCAGACAATCAGTACCAAATCACACCTGTGGTTAAAGCTTCTTGCAGCTCCGCAGAAACCGTGTAATTCCGTGGATAAAGAAGGGTTTGGGTTTCTTCTTATTTGTTACAAAGAACCCTGAACGTGATAAAAGGAGACCCAGAGGTCAAGGCAATTTAGATCACAGTAAGAAGTATCCCAGAAAGTCTGAAGGTGTTCACACTGGAACTCTGCACACACAGGGCTCTCAGAGGAACCACCACGTGGCTCAAACTCATAAATGTCTGGTGAAAATACCCAACTCCACCAGTGACAGATGAATGTGTCACCTGTCTCTGTCAAGGGGACAGGCAGAGCAGAACTGCCTGGAAGGACACTAGAACCAGGAAAAAAGACAGGACTGGAGCTGCCGTTGTGCTCCTGTGAACTTCAAAGGCAGGACTCCCAGTGAATCTAAAAAAGTGTGAACTCCCAGCCACTATCACCAGAGGGTTTTAATAATGGAAAAAAGAAAAAGAAAAAACAAACCAAAAGAAATCCCAACATGTGCTTACTGAGCTGTCCTCATAACACACTGACAACACTTCTGGTATGGAAAGAAAAAATTAGGTGATCACAGAATTCCAACAGGAAGTTCTAGACCTCTGACAGAGTCATAAAGCCACATTCTCCTCTCTCTTCTCTCATTCACTCCCAGATGTATTTCTTCTTACTTTCTTAATTTCTGAAAACTTCTTTTGCTCTCACCTCTCTACACAGTGTGCCACACAAAAGGGCATTCAAATATAAAGATCATTCTTCTGATAAAAGGAGACCAAACGTCCCACAAAATTAACATTGTGTGCTACTTATTGGAACAGATCATTGCCTGGACATTTTGTGACAAGGATTTTTATCACACACAGTTTTAAGAATATTCACAGAGACCAACAGTGAAGTTTGGTCCTCACATTCAGTCACATATTTAGGGCAGTAAGTTATCCCACAAAACAGTTCTTATGCCCCAAGAAAAACTATCAATAAGAAGAACATAGGTCTTTAAAAAGCCTTGGTTGTGACTTTCTTTAAAGAGTCCAAATAAACGTTTGAAAGAGCGTGGGAGAGGTATGCAACATTATTTATATAGGTACAGACACACAGGTACACACACAGTAGTGAAGCCCACAATAACACGAATTCTAGAAAGAAGGGGTAGGTGTTTTGGTTTTTTAATAACTGATAGTTTTGGGCTGTGAGCCAAGTGGAGTTAGAAAGTTCTGCTTCTAGGACAGGTGCTGCAGAGCTCATTCATGCAGAACAGCAGCTTTGTGCTGCACATCATTCATGCTGTAAATCATAACCCTGCCCTGCCTGGGAAATCATCCAATTGAACCTCTCCATCACTGCAGCAAGGAGCTGTTGGGCTAGAAATGTAGAAAACAAATATTAACAGAAGTGAGGGAATTTTCCATAAAGAACTGATTTTGGGAGCTGCTGAAAATATTCTATCAGACCAGTATCAGTTTCTTGCCCAAACACAAATACAACAAAACCTACCCAATATGTCAATTTAGCATAGGAGAACGTTTGGACAAGCAAAAATTTCTTAAGGGTTAAAGTATCCATCTTTATGTAATTGCTTGGGATTTATTCTTATCATTAGGATTACTAGAACAGACAGGAAAACTTAGTCGGGGACTAAAGTTGTTATTATACACACACCAACCTATATGGTTTATTTTAGGATGTCCTGTGAATGTAGAACTGTAACCTACTCCATGTATTCCCTAACTTTATATAGGAAGTACCAGACTAAAGAAGTTTGAAACTGCTTGTTTCATCCTGACACTAAAGACTGTCAGTCCTTCACCAGAGCTGAACAGAACACATTCAGATACAGAGTGAACACACTTTAGAGAACATCTTATACAGAGAACACTACATATAGTGATCAGTGAGTTATTCTCACAGATGTGTGCTGATGATCACTAGTGGGCAATAACTCTATCTCAACTCCTTCTAAAGGCTGTAAGGCCCCTCTATAAAAGGTCACTCAACCTCTTCTCCATTCCGTACAAGCCAGGAAGAAATCCCAAAGCATCCTGCTGTATTTAGGCTAAGAAATACCCACAGTGCCAGCTCCAAGTGTACCATCCAACTCAGCTGAGACCCACTGAGCAGTTTTGCTTAACTCAGGTTGCTGCTGATTGTAAAACACGACACGTAAGAACCGAGCATTCTGGAGCTGTCTACAGTTTCAGGAAGGCAACGCTGCGGTCGTTTTCTGTCGTGGTGTAATCCCAGGAACTCTGAGAGTTTGGGTTTTAGGGGTCCTTCTCCCCCTCCTTTGGAAGACAGGGAGAAATTTATCAGCTTTTCAAAGTCTACAAAAAAATGATGATTCTCATCAACCTCTGAATTCCTACATATTAATAAAATAGCTTCTCTCTATTGCTATAGCTCACAAGAATAAGCAGCATTATACAAACCCCCCCAACCAACAAAAATCCCAAGTACTTATATAATTCAATATCCTGCAAGAAATTAAAACAAACAGAGAGGAATCTTTAATGCTATAAAGAGTACAGAAAAAGGGGTGGTGGAGAAAAGAGAGAGAGAAGAAACAGTTGCCATGTCTGTTCACAGCACTTGCATGCAGGGTAGTGGACCGGTTAAACACCAAAATAAACTGAAATTAGTATTATTCTCTGATCAATATTTGACTTAAAAATTATGCTACAGAAGTTTAAATTATTTTTAAAATATGTTTTACATCAATACAAAACTCTCAAAGTCTCACAAATAGGACAAAATACATAAAAACTACATTCTGAAATGATTGTTTCAAAAAGACTTTTGCTAAACTAAATGATCCATCTCTATTTAATGCAGAGCTTAAACGAAGAGATTGAGCTCAGCAGACAAAACATCAAAGGACTTCTGAGGAGACAGCAGTGATGGCAAAAGGTTATCTGCAGGTTGGAGAAGCTTATGAGGATCTTAAGTTTGCTGAAACAAGGTGGAAGACCATAGAATCAACAGAACTGACCTCCTGGTTATTGGATTGCTCACTGGGAGACAGACATGCCACACAAGTCCATTCAAGGCTGGTTTGCCAAACCTCTCCCTGGGTGAGGGATTAAGATACAAACACCATTGTGTTCTGACATTTCAATCCCACACCAAGGGCCCATCTCATTCCTTTACTCACGTGTCCAAGACAAAAAATGAAGTGCACGAGAGAAGGCACAGCAGAATTGCTGCAGATGAGGACCTGAGAGAAACAAGCAAGGAAAGGATGTACTCCCAGCTCCTGGGAGAAAAAGTGGGGAAGGATGGACACGGGACACGACAACCACTCTCTTCTACAAACACTGTTTCTACAAGAAGACACTGAGGAGAACTGACAGATCAGAAAACGCATGAGAAAGCACGAGAAAGCAGGGAATGGAAACAAAGAGAAAACCAGTGCCAGATAAAAAAGGAAGATGAGAAACCAGCACTACATTTAAAACTAAATATACCAAGGATGTCATTGAAAGGTACAACAGATAACAAAATAACGAGTCAACACGGTTAAGAGAACAACATTTTAAAAGGAATGGGAGATATGAAAGTAGAACATGCTTAGCAAAGATACACAAAAATGTGAAGAGATTAAAACCAAGGCTGGGAAAAAGAGAAAGAAAAATGGTGAGAGAAGCAAAATGTAACAAGGAAGAAAATGAGAAAGACAGGAAGGAGAGAAAAATGCAATGAACTTTTGAAGAACTGGCACAGAGAGCAGAAAAAGGGAAGAAAAGAAACTGGTGTATTGGTCCGATTGTGAAGCTTTTTCATGTATTCTCAGTATGATTTTTTTCTTAGTAGCACAGACTTGGTAAGAAAAGGAAAGAGGAAACTCAGAAGTCATGGCATTGGAACAAGGAAACAGGAGAGGAAGCTGAATTGCACAGATTCAGAGAAGGCAGAGAATGTGAGAAAGAGATCACCCACTGTTATTTTCACTAACATTTAGAGGTTATGCAAAAAACCCCCAGTACGCAAAAGGAACAGTATTCCTCAAGATTTTGTTTCTTACAAAAACACAAGTGATACCAAACAAAAGGGATACCACAAAAGAAAAGATGAAGCTTTGCTAAGGCTATGGAATGAAACAAATTATTAACGTTGGCTTCTGTGGGATATTCTTAAATGTTTTATCCACACAGTGGCAGGTTTTTGCTACAAACTGGGCGTGCAGTGCACGAGGACAATGTTTCACACAGTTTAAGCTACAATAAGGCAGCAGTGCCAATACAAGAATCCACCCATTCCTTTCTTCATGCCTGGGTCTCTCTTGCCTTATTCAGGCAGAAAGTCAGTGGGATTATGTGGTAAAGCAAAGCAGACTGGGAGTCTGGTAGAGACTAAAAGAAGTTTTCCTGTTCTTTTTGCTTTATTGGTTTTAGCTATGTCATACCATAGCAACAACTTCCATGCAAGCAGAACGGGGAGGAAACATCGGGGGACAGTCAGATCAGCGCTGGCTGCTGTTCCCCAAGAGCAAATCCTTAAAGCTGCTGCCTTTTCCTTGAGGAGAGTGGTGGGACTGGGGAAAACAAGAGCCATTCCTGTCATCATCATCTTGCCAGTGGAGACACCACTGGAGCTCAAGGGCACCATGGGAGCCTCCACGCCCTGCTCCAGCCTGTCCCACTGCACCCACACCCCACCCAGCACAGACAACTTGTCTGTGGAGGAAACGGGCACAGAGACAAATAATCAGTTTTAGGGATGTTTTTCCCTGTTTACAAAAATACTTTAAGTTTCTGTGTACGGTTAACTGAAAGTTGAGTTCTGAATCCTAAAGACCTAAAGCCCCTCCTGTCTGAGCATCTACACTGGCAGTAACAGACACACACAGGTGGACGGGCACCACCACACCCAGTCAAGCAAACTGGTTTTCTGAGCCAGCCCACTGAAAGTGATGGAAATTATAAAGATGCCAGAAACACTTTCCATACGTTCTCAAATAACACACAATACAATTTATTATGATATGCTTGAGTCTGGAATAAAAACACCTTTACCTACTCATTTTTCTGAAATCCAAGCTCTTAACCATATTGCATTATCCCATTTAAAAGAGAGCTAAAAATATCCATAATACACTGTTCTAAGACTTGTTTGGTTATGTTTACGGGCTTTTAAAATGTTTTTTGAAACAACATGCTTTTTTTTTTTTTGGCTTGAGTGCATTTTGAGAAAACTTTGTCTTTCAACACGATGAGATGTACTGACCTTCCCCAGGACTGAGGACAAATTCCAGCACAACAAACAAATGCATGACGTGTTTGTCCAAAAAGCTCCACATCTCCAGAATCTACAGCTGACTCTGCAGAATGAGACAGGTCCTCCCCCCACCTTCTTTCAATGCTCATTTACATAATAAGCCTTCAAATAAAACGTATTTCAGGCACAAAGGTTCTGAAAGGAAGTGAATATTCAAAATTCAAGGACAACTCCCAACTGCATGACGTTTCATGGACACAAACTTCACCTGAACACCTCCCCACCATATTATCTCAAGCCTGTAATCTTCACTTTGCTGCTTCAAAATTATTTCTGCTACGAAACCGGGGATTTTTCATCTCGTTATTTTTAAGTGGTGCTAAGCTAAAAAGTCGGAGGATTCGAGCTATTCAGGAGTTTTCCTGGCATTTAATCTCTCTGCTAATACTATTTGTCTTAGAAATATTTTACCAGTCCCAGTTGCACCGCACCCAAGAGCCAGGGTGTATGTAATGACAATGGACACAATTATGTAAAGCTGATGCAACAAAAAAGCTGGAAGTAACAAACACCAGCAATGCCCAAGGAGCTCGTGAACGTTTGCTGCTCTGAGTAAAATTTTAGATAATATTCAGTATTTTGTCTTGTAACACAAGCAGTAAATATCCCAGAACAACTCACATTCCAATCATTACGACTTTGTAAAATGATAATTAAAACCAAAAAAGCTTCAACGGTAAAAGAAATGTACCAATAAAATGTGATCTGTCTTCGGCTAGAAAACATAAAAAAGCTTTTAGGGATACTAAGGTAGCCAAAAAAAAAAAAAAAAAAAAGAGCAATCAAGATACACCACACACTTGCAGACAGAAAAGCAGTGAAGAATTTCCAAGCATGTGTCACTACCTCTAGCTGTGAACCAGGAAGATAAATGACATGAGCAGTCATATATCCATCAAATGTCACAAAATGTAGTAGAAAAATATGAATATATTTCACGAGTTCTAACATTAAATCACTGGCATCAGTCAGCTGCTAAATTTGCATCCAATTTATAGTGAAGGTTTTTCTATAAAAGAAACATTTCTGAATCTGATTCTCCTCAACTGTACGAGTTAGGACATATACAACATCCTTTTGCTATCAAAAGGCATGGCAACTTGCAAAAGTGTCTCTGCTTCATCACAAGTGATGTAAAAGCAATTAAAAAAGAAAAAAAAGAAATACTGGCCCTAAAAAGGGATTAGTGGTTTTACTGAAAGTAAAATGCACTGAATGTCTTCCTCTGCTGCACCACGTGCCACGAGGTACTCTGAGGAAATCTATTGAAATGGATGTTGTGACAGCTCGTGTAACTTGATTCATTGTTCGTGAAGAAATCAGAGTACAAAGGCATAGAGAATGCATCCCTTTATTAAGGAGATGCACACAAGGGTTTGCCTATCCATTCACAAGTTCTGTATTTTCTTTGACTTCAATGATCTTTGCATTTATGACAGAAAAGAAGATACCCTAGTTTCTAGAACAAACAAAGTACTCCTCATTTGTCTCCTTGCCCTTCAAAACAAGAATTAACTCGTTCCACCTCCAACTATCAGAAACTGCACATTAGAAGATTTCAATTCTTGCAGCCCAAAATAAATCTATTCAGCTGAATATGCTCAAATTCTTCCACAAGTCCTGTCTCATCTCACGAGGAACACTCCACTGTGAGGGATTCTTCTCAGAACTTACAGGCAATCCTCTCAGCCAGGTACAAGAACCAGACCTGCCAATTTTGAGAGTCCAAGACAACAGCTTTCAACCTCTCAACACTACCAAGGACATACAAGCAGAGCAGCACCTTCATCTGCAGCTGTGTCAACTGCAAGCTGATTGTTATTTTCTCTCAAAGCAGAATAATGTGCATGAAAACTTCGGGAAAAATGTTTCAAATTTCACTTTCTCACGTTTGATGCCTTTGCTCTGAACTGCATTCAGAAGCAGCATCTAAAAAGTGTCTCAACAACAACATGTGATGTCAAAAAACTCCCACAAAAATCCCATGACAAGCTGAACAGTGACCACCAGCTCTGTCTCTGACCTGGTATGACAAAGACAGATACCAGGACCCTGCTGGGAAGACATTTCTTGATCTAGCTAAATAATTCCATCCCATTAAAAGCTTTTCTGTTTCAGTATAACAATTCCACCTGGTGCATTGCCATGGATCTGACTTGGTGTGAAATTCTGCTGTCAGTGAGGAGTGTTCTTAAGAAGCCAAAACGCAGCCAGAATTTCTGTTAGCATTCACAAAGTTTCAACCGACCTGGTATAACTGACTTGTTCATTTATTTGCTCTATTCTTTCTCTAGTATACTGACAAAGGTTTCAGACTTATGTATACAAGTAATTTTATTCTCAATAGAGCATTCCATTAAAGCCTATTATATCATTAGCACAAGGATACACATCTGTCTTCCAAGCACTTACATCTACGGGTATATTTTACACTCATGTTCTGATCCAGCCACATGTCTAATATATTAACTCCACCAGGGAAGTTTTCCCTCTGCACTCAACTACCAGAGTCCTTCTGTAATCATTATTATATCACTATACCTAATCTCATACTAACAGCTTATATTGATTTGAATAGGATGAATTATATTAGTTAAAGTACATCGGTAGCACAGTTCAAACAGCCCTGCTGTACTGATAAAGAACTCACTCTCTGATTTAAATTTCTGAGATGGAGTTGAGAAGATTTAGCAGCTCGACAGTGATGAAAGAATGCACATATTCCTCCCCACCTTCCCTAGCACTCGTGTCACTCCTCAGTGCTCACCTTACTGCATCACGAGCCAGTTCAACTTAGCGACCCAGCAGAAAATCAATCATTTTTCTTTTGTGGGGTTAGTTTTCTACCAGTTGATCAAACTGAATCAGGTTGCTGCCAGAGTGGGGTAAGAGAAGCAGCAGCAGCAGCTCATCACTCTCACTCACCTTACGTCGTGCAGCTTCACCAACCTGCCACAGACACGGTAATGTGGAACAGACCCAGTGCTGTGAGCACTAACTCCTGATTCCAAACACAGGCACAACTGTAGAGACATTAACAGGACTGCAGCCTCATCTGGGCACTCTGAAGTCAATGAGACTAATAACATTAACAACTTTATCCACGGGACTGTTTGATACAATGAAACTATCTCAGCAGAAAGCAGCTGTACCTCTGGTAGAGAGGTGTAAGAAGGCACAAAAAGCTCATTGCACCGTGTCAAAAAAACCTGAAGTACAGATGTAGCAGCACCAAGATTAGATGCTTATCTATTTAAGGGATGCTTTTACTATGGTGGCACAAACTGCCAATAAAGTTGTTTCCAGCCATGAAAGTCACCATCCACATTGGGACTGTTGTATCTGTCAAGTCTTCCCAGTGTCATCGTGTCAAACTTGAGCTCTGCACCAAAGCTTAGTAAACTAAATCCATGCAAACAAGTTGCTTTATAGTTTTAAAATCATGTTATTTCAGTTACCACCACACCCAGCCTAGGCAGCCTACAAGATGATCTACACCATCCAGCAACACAGAATCACAGAATGGTTTGGGCTGGAAGGGACCTTAAAGATCATCCAGTTCCAACCCGCTGCCATGGGCAGGGACACCTCCCACTAGACCAGGTTGCTCCAAGCCCTGTCCAACCTGGCCTTGAGCACTTCCAGGGATGGGGCAGCCACAGCTTCTCTGGGCAACCTGTACCAGGGCCTCACCACCTTCACAGGGAGGAATTCCTTTCTAATATCCAATCCAAACCTACTCTCAGTTTAAAGCCATTCCTCCTTGTCCTATCGCTACAGTTCCTGATGAAGATTCCCCCTCCAGCTTCCCTGTAGCCCCTTCAGACACTGGAAGGTGTTGTGAGATCTCCACGCAATCTTCTCTTCTCCAGGCTGAACAGCCCCAACTTTCTCAGTCTGTCTTCACAGCAGAGGTGCTCCAGTCCCCTTACCAACTTTGTGGCCGCCTCTGGATTTGCTCCAGCAGCTCCATGTCCTTTTATGCTGGGGGCACCAGAGCTGGATAGAGCATTTCAGGTGGGGTCTCACCACAGCAGAGCAGAGGGGCAGAATTCCCTCCCTCGATACGCTGCTCACCCCGCTTTGGATGCACATAACTTCCACAGGACCCCGGCCCGCTGCAGAAATGTGCCATTACTATGTAAGTTCAGTTGCTCTGGTTGGCGGGTGCAGGACACCTTTGTTTAAAGTAGCCTCACTCACAGAAACTGAAACCTTCGACAGTTTACAGCCTTCACGTGGCCACACCCTCACTTTCATTTAATTATCTGAAGCATTACCTAATGAAACTCTTGCAGCAACCAGAACTACGGCAAAGAGACAGCAAAAACTTTGCCTGTCGGTGCAGACAGTCTGACAGAACGTTCGGAGCTTACATGCAAAACAACTAATCATTTACAGCTCCACACATCTGTCCCACAAATACTACGTTTCTAGTCACCACGGTTTTGAGTTTACAAGGCAGGACAAGGCAGTAGTTTAAGTTGACAAGAAAACAACCTAAAACAAAACAACAAAATAGAACTCACCAGTCAAGAGTTAAATTTTCAATTTCAAGACACTGGATCATTCACCTACACAATGAAGCTATTTAAAACAAAAACCTCTACATGTGAACTCACACAATGTGCCAGGATTGGGTGCTGGGCTACAGCTCACATCCACAGACAGAAAATCATAGAATCACAGAATCCTCAAGGGTAGAAGAGACCTTTAAGATCATCCAGTCCAACCATCCACCCACCATTGCCACTGTATCCCTCAAACCACGAAAACACATCGCCCGGCGCCACTTCCAGGCGCCTCTTAAAAGCCTCCAGGGACGGTGACTCCACCACTTCCCCGGGCAGCCCATTCCAACGCCGGACCACCCGAACCATTCCACAAAAACTACACCAACAGCAGGCATTACACCGCAGAAAACTGCATCCGCGGGGAAAAAAAAAAAAAAGGCAAAAAAAAAAAGCCACTAGTCATACTAGTAAAAAACCCTTTATGCCACCAACAGTCAAAATGACTGGCACTGACGACCGGGAGCGCTCGGGGCAGATGCTCCCGGGGATGTCAGAGCGCTGGGAGCGGGCGGGCGGTGCCGCAGTGCCGGGGCAGGACGCCCTGGTACAGCCCAGGCACCGGCACAGCGCACATTTAAACTTTAAAAGCGCCGTCCCGGTGCTCGGGGCGGCTCCGAGGGCAGCGCGGCCGCCGGGCTCCGCTGCTGTTCCTCCGCTGAAACACCCAGGGTCGCCGGTCCCCGCACACGCAAGGCGCAAAGACAACCGCGAATCGGAGCCCCCAGACCCTCTCCCCGACTCCGCCACCCCCCGGCGCGACAAGCAGCGGAAAACAAATCAAAACTAGAAGAAGAAAAGAGACTTAACGGTGAGGCGGGTGGCGCGGGGACGCCGGCGCCGGGCGGAGCGGCCGAGCCAAGTGACAGCCGGCAGCTCCCCGGGCCGGGCCCGCCCCGGCCACACCTCGCCGGACGCCCTGGCCCGGCGGGGCGGCACCGCCGGCCGAGCGCGGCCTGGGGCGGCGGCGCGGCCCGCTCCCGCCTCCTCCTCACCTGGCGGCCGCCCGCTGCGCCGGCGGCAGGTGGCGGTGCGGGGGGCGGCACATCCCGCGGGGGGAGCGCGGCCAGGGCCCGGAGCGCGGCCCCTCAGCGGCCGCTCAGCGCCGCCATTACCGGCCCGCAACTGACACGGAGCGGCGGCGGCGGCGCCGCACCGGCAACTCTCGCGAGAACCGGCCCGCCGCCGACCTCCCCAACATGGCGCCGTCCCGCCGGTCCCCCCTTCAGCGCCGGCCGCCATGTTGGGTGCGGCGCGGACCCTGCCCTCCCTCAGAGCCGCGCTCACCGATGCCTCCCTGTAAGCTTTTGTTTTGCCCTCGCAGCTGTGCAGGTTTGACCTGCCGGCGCAGTCTCCCCTCGCATTTTATTTGCGGAGCCCTGGGTGTTGATGCAAGCCCGGGACTTGGCAATGTTAATTAAACCCAGCGCTGATGTTGGCATTCCTGAAGCGGCTCCAGCCGAAACTAGGGCACCGCTTTTAAGTCATTTGTGTTCATAGCTAAGTCATCTTTAGAAAAATAATTCAATTTTTTTTTTCTAAATGAAAGCGGCTCTGATTACAGCCTGCCAGTTGCCAACTTTAAATAAACATTTGCGAAACTTCACAGAGATGACTACCACTGGCTTAATTTCACTTTTAATAGTCATTATAAACCCAGAAAAAATTAGTTAGTATACTGACTTCTACTGCATAGATTCCACCCCAAAGATGCATTAAAACCACCCACGTTTCAAAAATAGGTCTAAGATGTTATCCAGCTATAACAAAATTATTTCCACCGAAGAAGGAAAGTTATTAGAATAGGAAAAACAGAATTTCTTCCTACAGTTATTTTGGGAATCTTCCCTTCAGGGCCTGTCTACAACTTCCCCAGTCTGGTTTTCAGTCATTAGTGTGATTGTTTGATGCCAAATTTCTTGGGGGAGCACGGGGGTGGAGAGTTAACTGCCCCCGCCTCCAAAGGATCACCAAAACTACTGCAGCCTTTTATTTCCCTTTTTTTCCCTTCACTAAAAGGGACTAAACTATTTTTACATAGCCTCTCCTCTGGTGAAGAGTGAAGAGTTTGCATGTAAGTTATTCCAGTATGGGAACACCATAGGAAAATACCCTAAACACTGAGAGATTACAGCTATGAAGCTTAGGCAATGCAGAACTTAATCATGTCACAACTACAGGATATTCATTTAACCTTAATTTGGCTCTTTTACATGTGCAAACTAATTAGAGAGTACATTTTCAAGCGTAAGCATACCTCCTCCTTTGAAACAAGAGGTAAGCTCGAGATGTCAGTGGTTAAACCTTTGAAAACGATTTTGTTTTGTCAGATGATGGGAAAAAGACTCGTGAAGACCGAAAGGCAAGCACAGCTCCAATGGGAAAAATGGTAGGTAGTGCCAAATTCCCTCCCGAGTCCTCAAAGAGCAAACCTGCAACTCCCAAATGCAGGAGACTGTATGTAATAATAATGACAATTTCTGTCAATGAAAAGAATATTACTGCAATGTATGGAAGCCCTGATTGCAGACTAGAGCAAATTAAATTATTACATTCCCCATCATCACATAGTGTTTGCTTAAATTTACTGCTTAATATTGCTGGACTGGCAGCCTATTTAAATTATTCAGCACTTTCGTAATGCACTGCCTCTTTAATTATGCTTTTAAACATAGTTTCTCTTTTCTGCTTGGAAGCAGTTAGTCTAGTTTCACGCTCCTCCTTCTCATCTTCAGGCAAGCTAGGCATTACATTAGGATTTTCTCAAACATGGAAATAATTTCGTTTCAGTCAGTCAAATAAAATTAAAAGGCAATGTTTGTATACTGGTTTTGCTTCTGTTTATTCTCTGTATCTGCCAGTAGAACTTAACTGTAAGACTTTAGATTACTTTTTCAAAGATTCCCTAGCAATGAGTGGAAAGCTCTGACGGGGCAAACATCATATGAGAAGAGAAAGACATTCTTAACAGAAAATGCAGTCATCTTGTGAAATTCTCTACGATTAGAAATAAAGAAACCACTTACCTGCAAACAGCCACAGCTGAGAGGAGGAATTGAACACATCCAGCTTGATGAGCTTGCTAAAGTGCAGAGCAACGGAGGTAACCACAGCCAGCACTGCCCGAGCACTGGAAGTGGTGGATGGAGACAGAGAGTAAGTTAAAAGTTAAGAGCCACATTCTCATCTTTCACTAACTCAGTTATTGCAGCTTTAAGAGAGAGGTTTGGAAAGTTTTCCACTCCACACTCCTCTTGCACACCCCTTCTAAAATTAGAAAGGGGCAGCTGGCTACTGCAGCCGAAGGATCAGCTCGAGCCCCCCAGACTCCCTCCCCCCTTTCCTTGATTGACGTGGCTCCCAAGAGCCATGGAGGAATTTGGGGAAGGGTGCGTCCACCTGTTGGACATGGAATGAGATTTTCCAGGCATTCAATTATAAATCCAACTGTCAGGAGCTGACAATAAAACAGGACACAGGACAGCTGTGAGGACTACGGGACACCCTCCCCGTACTCCTACAGTTTTGCAGTTCATCTGACAGAGAAACAGTGCAAGGAAAATTGTTCTCTTTATAAAATAAAGACATCACTTCAGATTCCTTTTAGTTTTCCAGCTGTGCCACAGGGTCCTGGTACAGAATCTGGCAAGTTGTCCATATATTACACCCTCCAAAACCAGATTCTTTTTCCTAAATACAGCATGCTGGCAATCACACTGCAGATGGCTCATATAGATGAGTCCTGTATAGCAAATACTTTTATGCCTACCTTGACGTGGAGCTCTCACCTTGCCTTTTGCATTCGGTTTGAGCTGAACTATTAGTTCAAAACAAATATACTTTTAAAAAAATAAGGATATGAAATCCACAATTTTTTGTTAATTAGCAAAAAAAAGAGATTATGTTCTTCTTGCTGTGCAAAAATGGGGGGGAAAAAAACTTATTCCTTTTACCAAACCTGCTCAGCATGCTCCAAACTCTGCTCAGCACAGCATGACTCAGAGCAGGGTGTGAGAGACAAGGTACCAACAGATGGGGCAGTGCATTGTTCTGGGTTTCTTTCACAACATCCACTGCTGAAGGCAGTAAGGGTATTCCCATCCTCCAGGTGCCCAAAGGAGGCAGCAGGAGGAGCAGAAGAGGGGCCACACTCTGTCTTTCACCTCTCACCAGCTGCAGGTCTGTCTGCTCGAAACCCGAGGAGCAGTTTGACTGTTTTCCAGTCCAATTTGCAGAGTGCAGGAAATTTTGTCTGCAGCTTGATATGGAGCTGGTTCAGCCCCCCCAATGATTGTGCTCTGCCCAAAGTCTGTATGCTGAAGGCCACAGAAGAAGAAACATCCCCTTCTTGGTCCCAAGGCCAGCTCTGATGTCTTTGCTCTGCATAAGCAAAGCATTTTTGCTGTCACAAACTATTTATTTTCCTGATCTGCTTACAGTCAGGGACACTTCAACTTCACAAGTGAGATTTCCCTCGAAGAAGCCAAAGTATTTTACAGTTTGGAAAACATCAAATGGCTCTGTTTGCTGCAGGCAATGAAATAATTACACAAGGAGGATAGTAATCAGCTGCCCGTGAGCAACACAGACAGACATTACTCTTCACCTCTGGCTGAGTAGGAGTTGCTTAATGAGATCGGCATTAAGCACCTGTGGATATTTAGTGAGAGCCTTTTAAGGACAAAGCCACAAACAGCTACAAAAGGACCTGCAAAAGTCTTCTAATCCTGAGCCTTTTGCCTCCTACAGAAGGGGTCACTGCCTACACCGTCTTGCTTTTCATTTATTTTTCCAGACTATGCAGCCCACCATATATTTGTAAATACACTTCACTTTCCTTACAGTTAACAACAAGTGATTCTCCTTTGACTGGCACAACATTAAGCAGAACATGAAGTCTTTAGTTTCCAGGCACCTTCCTATTTTCTCTTGAAACAGGAACATAGCTCTTTTAATACCCATAAGAGGGGGGAAGTTTTAGAAACAGAATATAACCTGGATTAAATATGGAGGGTTTGTATGAAATGGAGGCATGCAATCTCCTCCTTTCATGTCACAACTTCATCTTTTTTGTGGTTGCCAGTTCTGATAATTTTTTCCTAAGTCACTTTTCAGTAAGACTGTCCCTCCAGTCAGTTCACAGTGCACTAGTTTGCAACAGCAAAGGTACAGAACATGCAGCCAGGAGTGGAACAAGAATGAAGTCATCCCTTTTGTCAGCTGCTGACTCTTGTACTGGGCTAATGAAACAAGTGAACCGTATCTTATCATTAGTTCCAGCTGAAATCAGAACTGGGGAATTAGTACAAGAACACCAAAAACATTGCACAGCTATCTCCTGAAACATTCCCTGCCAGAGAGAAGGCCTGATATTATGGAATATACACATCTGCATCCCAGTATCTATCACTCCACTAAAGTTTCTTAGAAGTTCTAAATTTTGCAAAAGGTTGTATTTTAAGCATTTGTATTTGAGCAAAGGTAAAATGAACGACTTAAGTATGTTCAAAAAAAGTCTGACCACTTAAAATTCAGTAGACGAATCTTAGAACAGCTTATAAAACAAACCAGTATATTTATTTTGAATCATTACTAAAATAGTTTCCATAATATACAAACAAATATGCTATCAGGACACATTTGGAAATAAATCACAGTTGTTGCTTTTTTTAAAAAAAACATTTGTCCAGTGAAATGTTCAAAATGTAAATGCCATCTTTTCCTTCCTGAGCTATTCTTAAACATCCAGAACAACAGCACTTCCACGTCTTTTTACTGGTTTTATTTCTCCCATTAAAATAGGAAGCCCTATCCATTGCTGGCTCCCAGTGGTTAGAACAGATCCACCTCTAGTTTAAGTGACCACAGCTCTGTGTCTCTCAAACTGTGTTCTTTGATATGCTTCAGGTGATTTTGGTCCATTCCCTTAACATCCTCAACCTTTCCTTGAACAAAGAAGCCAGAAGCTCCAGCTCCTCAATAGGTTTTTCCTGATTAGAAAGGATTTTTTGCAACAGGACAGCTCAAGGGGCCCAATCTCTCAGCTGTTACAAGAAAACATCCTATTAATTTGAGAGGATCTTCACATGCTCCTTCATACTCAATAAAACCAAATGTACACGGACCAATAGCTGAGAGCATAAAGTAACAGCAATGAAATGGAAGTGCTGCAATTCTCTTTTTTTTTTTACACAAAGTACTTACAATAGAAACAGGTACATGTTTTTGTTTTTAATCTGGTGTGAGGAATTCTTGACATGAGAGACTAAAAAAACATTTTAAAAGCAGGCATTGCAAATCTGTTCTTTGCTAGAAGGTTATACAGCAAGCTGCAGGTTATACACAGATACAAGAAGAATTGTTACTTTTCTGGGATACCAAGTACCACAAATAAATAAATTCTCTGGATGAAAAAATAACAATCTTAGTAAAACGAGAAATAATCTACGTCTTCCTAAAATTTTGTTTGGAAAGGAGATAGTACACACACAGGGCTGACATTTTATTCTTTCCCTCCAAATTTTAAGACTTGCAGAACTTCGACAAAGAGTAGAGAATTCCTGGAAGGAGCCAGGCAAAGAGGTGCTGAGGGATTATTTAACTGATGTCAGTACTACTAACCTTAAGCAAGCCTTTGTACCTCAGCTTTTCTTACTCTCCAGAACTGTTTAGGGAAGGCTGGTTTAAGGGAAGAATGCTTGTTGGAAGGTTCTCTGCAAGTCACAGATTTTTCAAGCAATTTTGCCACTTCCAGAAGTGGCCTGAAACAGCTGACATATATGTTGTGATCGGATGGATCAAGAAAAAGCTTGTGCTTGCATCACTTTATCATCATTTTCAGCATCTCTGGCAGATGAAGGTGATATTTTTGCATTCTGTTACCTTGTCAAATGAAACACCAGCTTTATGCACCACCAGAAAAGGATCCTCAGAGCAAAGCCAACAGCGCATCAAGTCAGCTCCACAGGCAGATGAGTGATTCTGCACTGATGGACACTTACGCCCAGCTCCAGGACAGCAAGGCTGGACACGTCACTGAACACAACTTACCAACAACCAGCAAGTTCATTGCTTACACTCTGTAGTTTATTTAGAGAAGTCCCAGTTACTTTAGCAGAAACAACCCCACCAGCTGGTGGAATGCCTCTGCACAGAAAGGACTTTTACACTGCTGTCTGAGCTCAGCAGCAGCAAGTTCTTCCCTGTTCAGCCACTGCAACGTACATTTGTGTCTTCCTCCTTTCCTGAGTCCTCTCCAGTAACTTTTACGTGCATCCCTCCACAGGGAGGCCCTTTTCTGGCCAAACAGGCAGCACGAGATGAGATATCCGGCTCCACAGTCCACTCAGCTTATCTGTGTCCATGCCATTGTAAGAACTAGGAACATCTGAGCTGATGAACTTTGCCTGGAGGAAATCCCGGACTTTCTCCTCCACTTCTTGAAAGGTGAGGCTCTTTCCCAGAGACTGCTCGTCCAGGAGAACCGTCAGCAGAAGGGCCACGTCCTTAAACGCCGCGTTTTCGTGGTCACAGTACTTGTAAAAGATCAGGGTGGAGCCTGCAGGCAGTGACTCGAATCGATGCACCACTGCCACCTTCTTGCCTTTACTGAACCCAGAGCTGAGCTCTTTATCCACCTCCACCTTGACGTCGTCACTGTCCAGCAGGGCCTTGTCCACCCCATCGATCTGGATGGTGGTAGCGTTCTGGGAGAAGGCAAAAGCATCGGCAATCTCATTACTCAGGCACCTCAGTGCCTTCTCAGCTTCCCGGCCAGCTGTGAACAGCAGGATAGCCGGCTCCAGGTGCAGATGGGAAGTGTTAAGACGTTTCTCAAGGAACACGCGGGCTCTTCTCCACAGATTGGGGTCCTGACTTTGGTAAGTATTTTTCAGTTCCTTCATCCGGGCCCGAAACGTTTGCAGAATTTCAGCATCTCTACTTGAAGTCCCATACAGAAGACTTGGAATTCCGCTCCAGAAGACATAAAGCAATGGGATACTAATTAAGAGAACCAGTAAAAAAGTCTGGCCCTTGTGAAACCCACTCTGCGATTCACCGTCATCTATAGAAAAAGGGAGCAAACAAGAAGAAAGCAATGTTTAAACATTGTTTTAAAAGGCATCAGAAGTCAACAAGTGAGAGGAAAATAAGAGGAAACAGTAGAATTCAGTGAAATCATCCCATTCTCAAGCTACCAGTACAGTAGTTGAAGAGCACAGACATGTTCTAGCTTAAAAAAAAAGGCAAACAAACCCACAAAACACAGATTTGAACTTCTTCAGCAACTTAGTGAAGAAACAGCATTAATAAAAAGAACATTTTTACACATTTCTGGATTGACTAAGAAATTGGACATTCTTCTGAAAAAGGATTATTTCCTAAAGTTTATCAATACTTTGTTCTATTCAACCAAATCCAAACTAAGAGTTTAAAACTGGTCCTGAAAAAGCTCATGATTTTTCCTACAGTTAGGCTCTGCAGCAAATGCCCTCTACAAAACCTGGCAGCACCAGAATGTTTCTGTGTTATTTCTCTTTCCTTAGTCCCACAAGGATAAAAAATAGTTCCTGCAGCAATATTTGCATCTCAAACACTGGTGGTCAGCACTATCAGAAAAAGTTTGTGGCCTTTGGATCAGTGAGCTTCTGTACAAAGAGTACACACAGCAAACAGTGCACAGGAAACTACTTCAATTTGGTTTCTTATTTAAACAGTTAAATTAATTTAATAACTGTTCCGTGTACTACAAGCTTGATTCTGTTCCCAGTAAAATTAGTGACAAAATACACCAATCTTCCTGGAAACAGGAGGAACTGTGTGCCCTATGCTACCTTTTCATACCCTAACTTTTATCAGGACAGTCACCCAACAATGGTTAAATAACACCACCACTAGGCCTGCCTCAGCGTTAATCTTGTAAACATTACAGAGGGAAGACCTTAAATTCAGGTGAAAATGTTACTTATTACACAACACCCTTCCTTCCTTCGTGCTGATAACACGTGCCCTACACCAAGCAAGTCATCTGTTCTGGCAAGGACCCTCGGCTGAACACCAGTTACCAGGAATTGTGGCAATTGGAAAGGCATGAAAATGGTTAAATGTAACACAAGCATGAAACAGAAGTGAAAGCAGAAGTCTTACTTTTAGCCAAAGGCTGTGACTGCTTCCCCACACTGGACTGATACTGAGATTTACTTCTGCCTGTTAAGAGATTAAGAAAGGAACATGAGAAAAAACCCAAAGATAACAGTTATAACCAACTCTCCATCTATTTACCAAATGCCAGTTCTCAAGCCATCCTGACAATCTTGCATAAAAACCTCAAGTCCTCAAACTCCCACAAATCATCCCCAAAGACTTTAACTCTTGAAAAATTACACAAATAAAAGCAGATTTCAAGTACAAGGTAACAAAATGGCAGAGATTTAACATCCTGTTATTTTCTGCACAAGGGTCCCACGTCCCAGTCAAGTTTCCCAATTTTGCTTAAGAATTTGAGGGACGTGAAAATGGAAACTCAATTAATGGACATACTAGAAAACCAACATAATGCAAGATATAAGCAGCAAAACCAAAGGAATCTGTTAAATACACAGTCTTATTTTCCCTCTCCATGCAGCTTGGGTTGGAGGCCTGCTTCATCAGCAGTCAGCTTTTCAGGATGAATTGTGCTTTTAAAGCAAAATGGAAGCTTTCAACTTCAAAATATACTTTTGGTTTTATTTATTTAAATGGGCTCAGACAGCAGTGTACAAGAGGCATTATCCATAAAAGTGTTATGAACAACTTTCCCAAGAGACTGGTATGAATATATACAGTGCAATTACTGGTCAGCATGTTTTCTGCATTTAGTCAGTTAATTAAAAAGACATGAGAATTTCTGGCTCCTTGTGAACAACAGCAACTGGTTCAAAGCTGAGGGCTCTTTAATAATATATAACCAAATCAGGACACTTTCAATGGCACTATTGAGAATAAACTGAACAAACACACCCCAGAGTAGTTATTTAAAGACACTGAAATAAATTCTGTAACCTTGTTTCTGTATGAATGTAATCATAGAAGGTGCTAAAAGCAGCTCTGGTTTAAGCTGGAGCTTAACTGGCTTAATGAACTACACTATTCTGTAATTTCAACCCCCTGCCCCAAAAGGGCACAGCCATGGAGCTTCTCACTGGCTAAGCTTATCTCAGTCTTCTAATAGTTAGCAGATCAAAATCACCTCGATTCTGTAACACTTCACAATGAAGCCCTGTTTGCAGAGACTAGGTTTCATATTTAGGAGACATCTATAACTCATTCCCTAAAGGAAAAAGTAATTCAATAAACAGTCTAGAACCAAATCCTACCCTGCCTAAGAATCTTGCCTTATTTACAACACAATTTGCACAGAGGCCAAGCAAATTATTTGCATTGCCTAACTCAAAAAGTGTAAATTCTGCAGAAACCTTAGAGCTTTCAGAGTTTCAAGTGATCTTCCCAAGTTCTTCACCCAACACACAACTAGTCACTCCTGCAGCACCTATTACCTCTGGCACAGGAAAGAAAAAGTACCAGACTAGCAAGAACTCCTTGCCTCAATTCATTCTTCAAAGGCATTCACAGATCTGCAGCTACCACAAGATGAGCTGCTCTTCCAGAAGGCACCACAGTTTTTAAAAACAAAACAAAACAAAACAAAACAAAAAAAAAAACCAAAAAGAAACAAACACCTGAACTACCCTCCCAGGTTCTCCAGACTGAATTCTGATTTACAAGACTTTGTTTATCTATACCTGTTGAAGACAGAAACAAGCACCAGGACATTACTAGGAATTTAGAACATTATTTACATTATTTTTCTTCTTCTTTCAAGTACTCCTCCAATAGGACAAAAAAAAAAAACAACAGAAAACAACACAACAAAACAAAAACAAAACCAGAAACAATAAACCCACAAAACCAACCAAAAATCTGCACAAGGAGTTGGTCATTAGATGACCAGACTGGATTTTGCCAGCAAAGAAAAATGCTGCTCCTTTCCAGGAGTATATGACAACTAATTCAGCCACTCTTTCTCAGAGAAAGGATAAAAGGTAAGGTGTTGAGTACAGACTAACATTCATTGCCACCAAAAGACAAAGGTTTTGTTCCCTTTCTCAGCTCAACCCCACAAAGCCACAAGTCCGTGCTCTGCACTTACAGCTCCATGAGTCAACTCCATTTCCTAACCCAGCCAAAAAAGAAAAACAAAAAAGAAGAATGGGGCATTTTCTGTGGTCAGCAAGTTGAATAACCTCATAGAAGGGCTCTGACTCTGGAGTGTGCTGCCTTCTCCAGCTTCCATTTCAATCTGCCTCCTAGGTCCCCTTCCATCTTCCCAGACAGTGTCCCAGGGCACAAGAAAAACCAGAAGCAGAGGAAAGGAAAATAATTCTATACTTTTCCCTTAATTACAAGGAAAGACTAAGTATGCCTTTTTTTTTTTTTTTTTTTTACTTACTCTGTGGTGTAAAAGTTGAGAAGTGCTCTTGCTTTTTCTCAGGGAAGTCAGCCTTTATTTCTGAAACCAAAGCACAAAGTTACCACATCAGAGGCCAGAATCAGGCAGAGCAGCCATACAGTCTTTTAGCTCTTTCTATGAAATCCACAAAGCTTATTATGGCAGGAGTATATGCTGTGCTGCCAAACCAAGCCTGCACCATATGACAGCCTCTTGGACCCCTTTTCATCTCCTCTGTAGCCAGAGAAAGCTTAGCAAGGGCTTAATTTGCCCTTCACCCTGCTTTTCCCAATATGACACAAAATCATCCTTCTTATTTTTTTTTTAAGTATTGATGCACTGACAGTATAGTGCAAAGGATGGCAAATCAGCAGCATTAACTGATTGCTAATGCAGGGTACAATATTTGTCGCTTCTGAAACCAAAACTGTTCAACAGAAGGGAGAAAAAGAAACAGAGTAAAGCTATTACCTTAACAGCACCGTGATCAAACCTGTGGGGACCCTGGCAAACATGTCCTTGGCTGCCTGAGCCAACTCCTAAAAACCTCCCTTACCTAGTGTATCCATTTGGATGTATTCAAACCACCTGTACTAACCTTCTGCTTGGCTAAAAATGATCCCATTTTTTTTTTCCTCCTTGTATACCCCCAGTGCTTCTGTAAAACATCGAGAAGAATCTCTGAGCAATGAGCAAAGTGCTCCCTCACTTGGAAGTCCCCTGCTTAAGTCAAAGGTAAGTCATCTTTTTGAAAAAAGAAGTTTTGGGTTTCTTCACCTGAGGCAATTAAAGATCCACTCTCAGAACAGTTTTTGAGGAAGGTATGACATCACTCATATTTTTGTTTTTCAAAAACCAGACAGCTGTGTATTTATCAAAGTTAAAATCTGCATTTTCTTGAACATTAAGGTTTTACACCCAAGCAGATGATCATCATACCACAATCAATTTTACTTTTGACTCGGGCAGGAGTACACACTGAACATTTATTTTTTTAAAAAACATTTTTAATCCATTCAGATTTCAGCTCGACAACCCCCCCCTCTTCTAACAGAAGCAATCATTTGTTATATCTTGGAAAAGGCACTGGGAAAATGTGTTACCTTTTGATGTATAAACGTTTGGTCGTCCTGCCGGTTTCTTGATTTCATTACTGTCATAAACCTTTGCTTTTTCCTTTACTGGAGTCTCTTCAGAGTAAACTGTAGAACCACCTGCCAGGAGGCAAAAAAAGAACAAAAAGAGGATTGGTAACATCATAAATCTGAAGGACCAAGACATAGTTTCAGAACAT
Source organism: Chiroxiphia lanceolata (assembly GCF_009829145.1). NCBI lineage: Eukaryota > Metazoa > Chordata > Aves > Passeriformes > Pipridae > Chiroxiphia > Chiroxiphia lanceolata. The sequence goes on from NC_045645.1 coordinate 27,206,228, forward strand.
CCGTGATCTAAATCAGTAAATTTTCCAAGTTGGGACCTCCCAAGAGTTACTTTCTTACAACATAACCAAAAGCAACTAAGACTTGAAAAGCTTACAGTAAATATGAGTTCACTACAAATATACCTGTCTAACATTGCCACACCTTTTATTTTTTTTTATTTTTATTTTTAGGAATCCTTGGCTTAAAAACACGAGTGCTAAGAGCCACAAAATGCTCTACACTAGAGGGATTCAGTGTAAACTAAAAAATACACACCATGGAAATATAGAGAGTTTTTCCCACATCTTTGGGCTCACAACTTACAAACAACAATTGTGCTGTCTTATGTAGCATGAGGCAAAGAGGAAAAGAGAGAGAAGCAAATATAGAACATAATTCCCCTTTTTATGTAATCCAAGCCATCCTCTTTCAATAACCATAAGGGCAACCTAGGGTACCCCTGCTCCTAATTCAACCCCCTCAGGTAGCTAGGAACAACCTAAACCAACACCTTTAGGTTGTCTGCCAAATTACAGAGTCATTCAGCTGTGAAACCCAACTTAGTTAATGCAACTAACTAGAAAGGGTACATCCCTAAAAGATGGCAGGAGTCACAGAGCAAAGGTCAGGGCTGGGAAGCCAGTGAAAAGCAGAACACCAGGAAAAGAGATTTGAAAGGATAAAGTGCAACCACACGGTTTCCAAAATTCAAGGGGTTGAAAAAAAAAGTCCACATACAGAATAAAAGCTGCAGTACAGTTGTGGAACAGAGACCATGGTACAACGATCAAGCTGAAGGGCATCAGCAGAGGAAACAGCAAAGAGAAAAATACAACTGATAAAAAACATTTTCTAACATTCACACTTGGCCCTTTAATTCTTTAAACAGTGCAGGGTTCTCCCGGGGTTTAATGTGTTTCTGCAGCTCTTTTACCACACGCCAAGGGCAACGCACAGCTTGCCACCTAGTGTTTAGTAATTTTACTCCAAGAAAGAAAAGAGACTTTTTCCTAATGTGTTCTGGCAGCTTTAGCAAGCCAGTGTACGTAAAACACACAAAGGAGAAAAAAAAAAAAACCAAAACACCAAACCCACCCAAACCACAAAAATGGGTGAAAACTGTACATTTTAAACTAAGTTACAGGTGCAATAGTAAAGTATCTGCACACAGTGATGGGGACGCTGTATTTTCAGATCCATCCTAAAAAGCTGGTAAGTGATTGATTTCCCACAAAGCTAAGAATGAAGAGACTCACTAAATTACTTGATTTTCAGAAATGCCAAACAACATACCCATAATATTTCACTATGTACCGGGGCTTTGCAAGAAAATCTCACTAGTAGTGGTGACCAGAAGACCAGACAGATCTGTGAGTCTAAAGAGGGCTACTCAGTGCAGTCCCTGCTTTTTAATTCCTCTCCTCTTCTTCGCATCCAGCAGTACTCTGTCTCAAAGAGTTCTTAGAAGTTGTTGTACAAAGGAAAGGTTTGTATACATACAAGTTCATTTCTCTCATGAAGGCAGCTTGTGAACCAGCACCTTCTGTACCACCAGTGGGTATCCCCTTTATGAAGTTTAACTTTCCTAGAAATATATGTAATTCCACTCCAGACATGCCTGTTCTTTCCCTGCAATGCCTAAGCCTCCAACCCAAAGGCTCATTCCTGCCTCCCACGCAGTTAGTGAGGGTTTTTTCAACCCACCATAAATCTGCTAGCCAGCCACCTGCCAGGAGAGAGTGATCTTCTTACTCTCTCCATTTCATAGCCCAGGCTCATCAAAGGGTTTAGAAATCTGTGAGTTCACAAACTACAGGTTTATAAACCAAAATATAAAGCCACTATTTTAACATAGTGGAAATAGCTCTTTTAAGTTTAGTGCCTCTCTGTCCCTGCAGGCTCAAAATCTTTTTTAACAGAGATGAGCCTGAGATGCGCTTGCTGCCCTGTTCCACAGCAGTGACAGAGAGCACAAACTCCTTTAACTCATATGCCCTATTTCCATATTTTAAGACAACTTACAGACCAATTGCAAGCACGTCTCTTCAGCTCACTGATCTAGAAGCTGCTTGATCCAAGGCAGGGTTTGTAGGCTCTTAAAGCTTTACAGCTCTACAAGCAAGTTGCCTGATCTATATTTAAAACCTCTACGCAGAAGCCAGAAACCAGTTTCTCAAGTTGTGGTTTTGCTTCCATTCTGTTCTCAGGAAAACAGGACTATTATGTTCCTATAAAAACCCACCCTGCTTGTCCCTCTGCCTCACAGACTATCCCCTAAACTCTGCAGGAAAAACATAATACTACAACAGGTGGGAGGACTCTGAGGGGGGAAAGCTTCTCTGGTTCTACATAAACAAATAGAGTCTCTTATCATATTTTTACACCTGTTGTGACTATAATCCAATACAGCTGCTAAGAGCTCGGGGAGGTGGGGGTAGGACATCTCCACCCAGACTCATTTTTAGAGAAGTCTAATTAAAAAAAAATCAACACTCAGCTGCACCTCCCCTAAAGCAGCCCAGCCACCTTTAAAACACTAAGCCTCTTAGTACCCTGTCAGCCACCATGTGGGAGCAACAGCTTGCCACAGCTTTATTTCACAGATAAACCTCTGTACTTTTCCAAAGAAATACTTACAACCTTGCTTTTTCTCCCTCAAGATAAGATTTTTCCACGCCTCCTGGAAATCCTGCTTCTGAAGCAGGATATTGGCAGCCCTTTTTAAGGGCAGTGCCACATAATCAAGGCCGTGCACTGGAATTGTAGAAAGAGCATGGGGACAAGAACTTGTCTGGGAATGCAGAACAGGCCCAGACTAGCCCAACTCATCCCTGAGCATTGCCACACACTGATAACGTACACGTCCTAAAACAGAGTAAAAGGGAAGTACAATTTACTCATAGATTTCTGATCAAATCACAGGCTAAAGCCACACGACTGCACTGCACAGTTAGTAACTCTCTCCAGTTTGAGAAGGATACAGATTTCATCAACTAAAGCACCAAGAAGGTGCCACACAGCGCCAACACAACAGCTTGTGCAGCCCAGTCCAGGAGCAAGTACCAGACCATGCCCGGTGCTTCAAAGGAAGGACAGCCAAGCCCTAATTATGCACTTCCTCACAAGCACTGCTGCTCCCTCTACAGAGCACAGCCTTTGGGGGATCTATTTCTGCAGCTCAGGATACCTTATTTAAATCTGGGCTTTCAAAACCAAGCACCGTTAGTAAAATCAGGTATTCCCCATCGTAGTGCTGTGATAAAACACTGTTCCAAGTGATGCAATAGGAGAAACAGGGCTTCGGCGTGCTCTGCAAGCACCGAGCCTTTAGAGGAGGGTTTCTCCTTCCATCCCTCGTGTACGGTACAGAAGCCGCAGCGGGATTTCCTCACGTGTGCGCCAGAGCCACGGTAAAAACTAAAAACAATAATCTCCATTTCCTCAAGTTTTGGGCATCGCAGCCCCTTTGCCAGCGGCGCGGACAGTACCCACTGGGAGTTAAAGCCTACCTGGCGATCTATACGCTTTTATAGGGGGTCGCGTCAGGGAGTCTGGGGTCCCAAAGTGAAGCTCGTCCCCTGAAACGAGAAACAGGTGAGGGGCGAGGCCGTGCAGCTCAGCTGAAGCCCGCTCGAGGCTCGGGCCTGACAGCCTTCCCAGCGCACCAGCCGCGTGTTCAAACCCGCCGGGAGCCCGCGGTGCTTCCAGCGGGGCAATCCCGCCCCAACGCCCCTTGCCCCGGGGGGGAACCACAGGGTGAGCCCGCCCGCCCGCCCCGCTCCGCGCCTCCCCGCCGCGCCCTCAACCGCAGGATCCACCGCGCGGCGCTGCGCCCGCCCGCGCCGCTCACCGTCCACCGCGTCGGGCCGGGCCGCGCCGTCCGCCTCATCCTGGGGCCCGTCGGGCCGCGCCGCCAGCCGGGGGCTCTTCCGCCGCCGCTTCAACCCGGCCTCGTCCGCCGGGGACACGCCGGGGCCGCCCGCCGGGGCCGCCTCGTCCTCGCCGCCACCGCCGCCCAACATCCCGCCCGCCGCCGCGCCGCGCCGCCGGCCCCTGCCCCGGCCTCGCCCTCGCCCCCGTCCCCGCGCCCGCGCCCGTCCCCGCCCGGTGCCGCAGCTGCCGCCTTCCCGCGGCGGCGGGGGCGGCTCCGCGGGGCTCCCTTCCCGCGGGGCGGGACCGGGACCGGCCCCCTCCGCTTCCGCCCGCGCGCGGAGCGCCCGCCGCGGCGTCACGTGGTACCGCGGCCGGTCCGACATGGCCCGGGAGCGACCGGGACACGCCGGGACACACCGGGATCGGCACCGGGATCGGGATCAGCACTGGCGGGAGGAGCCCCGGGAGCGCCCGGCCCGCGCTGCCGCCCCCCAGTGAAAAAAATGCGGGCCGGCCGCGGGCCCCACCGGCCCCGCGGGGCCCCCCCCGGGGCGAGCTCGGGCGGCCTCGCTCCCGCCGCGGTCCGTTCCATGTGCCGCTGGTCGCACCGGAGCGAGCCGAGCAGGCCGCCGGGGCCTTTTCCGGAGACGTAAAGCCCTGTAAAATAAACACAAGTGGGAACTAAAAAGTGCCGAGAGGGGTTTCGAGGGAGATAAAATCCCCTGGAGCTGGTAACATGCTGCACTAAATGTCTGCTGCCCGGTGTGGGGATCGTTACGGTTAATGGGATCCAGAATGTCTCACTAGGCATTTCACTTACTTTCCCCTTTTGTTCAGATGTGTTACTGGTAAACGGGGATTTTAAAAATCACAGAATGTGCTGAGTTGGAAGGGACCCACAAGGATCATCAAGTCCAGCTCCTGGCCCTGCACAGGACAACCCCAGTAATCCCACCTTGCCCCTGAGAGCATTGTCCAAACACCTCTTGACCACTGCCCTGGGGAGCCTGTTCCAGTGCCCAACCATTTGATTGCATTCTTGATAAACCATTTTTACCCAGGGATGTGGTAGAGTTCCTATGACTGGAGGTTTTCAAGATGCAATTGGACATGATCTCCTCTAGACTCCTTTTCCTGTGGAAGTTTGGACCAGATCATCTTTTGAGCTTCCTTCCTACCTGAGCTGTCCTATGTTTCTGTGATGTTACTAAGCAAAGAAATAGCAACTTTCTTATTTCACAAACACACATTTTCTGAACCTCTGCACAAATGCTCACCAGAGCAGTGAGCAGTTCAGGACCAGTTTGGAAATAAGTTGCTGAGCAAATAGGGGCCCTTTGAAAAATTCACAGAATCCCAGAATTGTTGGGGTGGAAGGGACCTCTGGAGATCACCCAGTCCAACCCCCCTGCCAAAGCAGGGTCATCCGGAACAGCTGACATAGGAATGCATTCAGGTGGGTTTAGAATGTCTCCAGAGAGGGAGATTCCACCACCTCCCTGGGCAGCCTGTTCCAATGCTCTGCCACCCTTAACATAAAGTTTTTCCTTCTACTGAGGTGGAGCTTCTTGTGTAATGGCCATAAACTAAAACACATCCTGTTCTTCATCCTGTTCCAGGGCACCACTGAACAGAGTCTGGCACCATCTTCTCGGAACCTGCCTTTGAGATATTTACATGCTTTGATGAGATCCCCTCTCAGTCTTTCCTTCTCCAGACTAAACAGGCCCAGCTCCCACAGTCTCTCCTCATAACAGAGGTGCTGCAGACCCCAAATCATCTTTGTGGCCTCCATTGGACCCTCTCCAGCAGCTCCTTTCTTGTACTGAGGAGCCCAGAACTGGACACAGCACTGCAGATGTGGTTTCTGTAGGGTCAAGCAGAGAGGCAGGACCACCTCCCTTGACCTGCTGGCCACACTCTTCCCAGTGCACCCCGGGATCCCATTGGCCCTCCTGGCCCCAGGGCACATTGCCAGCTCATGGACAACTTGTCATCCACCAACACTCCCAGGTCCTTCTCAGCAGAGCTGCTCTCTGGCAGGTCAGCCCCCAACCCATACTGGTACTGAAGGATATCTACACACTGAAAAAGTCAGGATGGAGGAAGATGATACTGACCCCTGTAATGGCAGTTACTTCATCTACAATGTTCCAGAACATGTGTGCTCACATTTGTGATGTTACTTGTTTTGCAGGGTTGTAAGTGTTGGTAGATGTGTGTGTGTTCTTTGCACTCCAGCAGGAAGCTGGGTGAGGGAAGTGCCACTCACTGTTGCCTTCTGTGACTGTCTTCTCTGTACATTAATTTAAAAATAAAAACTATTTTAATGCTTTACTAAGACACCATAAATGTTCCATTTTTACCAAGAAGTGAGTATTTGTGAGAGAAGTTATGCATACTTCCTACTGTACCAGCAGTAAATACTGTCATTCTTTTCAGACCTAAAAGCAGAACATACACACTGAGCAATGTTTTCTAAAGCAAAAATTAAAGAGGATGTAACAAATACCACATCAGTAGGTTTTAAAGTACAGCTGAGCCATCTATGCAGTTCAAATTAAGTAGAAAAAAGACCAATCAGCTCATGATTCCTGACCAGGGGAACTCCACCTACAGTATTGCTTTATTCACAAGTTTCCAAAGAAAGTTACCAAAGTATCACCTTGTGTAAATATTTCCATAGCATGTCCTTTATATTTCACCTACTCACCATTGATTCTTCTACAGATTGAGAGAAAACATTATCCCAATTTAAATTAAATTCTCCCTCAAACTTACTTAGAAAAGACCAGATCTATTAGGTTGCAATTCTGTATATCCACTCCCATCCCGTGAATTCCTGTTTTCCTTTTGCTAAAGGGAAAAAAAAAAAAAGTCAATGTAACATAATATCAAGATCCTTTTTTGTAACAGTTTTGTGATGACTTCATGCCTTAGCCCAACCACTTAATTTTCCTGCCAAACAGCTTTTTGGGAGCAGGTTCTCAACCCCCAGAGACTGAAGGGACCCCCTGATTTTGTCACACGTTTGCCACTGTTTTCATGACACTCGTGCTTCTGTGGGAAGGGCGGTCCCTCAGCCCTGACTGCCTCTGGTGATGAAGGAGCTGGATGGTTGTAGGGACAGAGGGATGTAAAATACCTTGATTTTTTGTGAAGCCCTTGACACCCGCAGCTCCTCTCTGCCATTCCTTGGCTGTTCCTTACTGAAGCAGATGAAGGCAGGATGTGAGATGGATGCCAGCCAGGAGCAGGGCCCTCTAGGTGACCTTGGCCTCTGTGAACCAGCCACATTGATTTTTGTCCTTCCTGCTTTGCCACTCCCCAGGTTTTACAGCCTCTGCTGCACCCAATGAGAGGTTGTTCACGATGTGCAGAGTCTGCCCACAGACACGTCACCTCCTCATCACCTTCCTGATAGGACCAGCGTTGGTATTGATACCTGTGCACATGCTGACACCCCTGGGACACGTGACACACACGTTTTTTTGAGCCCTCTGACACTGTCTCTGTGTCAGTAAGGGTTCTTAAACACAGCACAAAGACATATTTTTTTTCTGCCCTTTGGAACCCAATCTGTTCTACAAGTACTAGTAAGGGGAGGATTTAGTCAAATTAAAACGAAGTCAAATCAAACACATTAGTCACATCCTCCCCTTCAGCCCTCTGGTCTCCAGATTGAGGGGTCCCAGCCATTCAGTGCCTGCCATTGAGTGGCTGCTCCTTCCCAGCACCGTTTCAGTTGCCTTTTCCTGTGTTTTGTCTCAGCCATTTGTTGCTGGGCTCCTCCGGGGTTGCTGGTGAAAAGGCTGCAAGCTGAGTTCGAGGGGGTTTGCTATCTCTGTGCTACTGCTCCTTGTGCTGATGCCTTGCCCCTGGCATGCTCCATGCTCCTGCTTTCCATGATATATGTCCTGGGCAGGGGGAAATAGGGAAGGAGTTGGAACCTACCTGTCCCCTGCGCTAGCACCTCAATTTAGAACATAATTTTTTTCGGGAAAACATTGCCGAAATGAGGCCAGGGGCAGATAAACACACTCTCAGACCTTCCCCCTAGTTGCAGTCTTTCGACCACACGGGAAGGGGGCGCTGGGGGGGCTCCCCATCCTTTTCCCACCAGGCTGATGCTAAAGATCCTCCATTTCATATTCTTGAGCCCCCAGCCTCCCTGCACTGATACAGCGCGACATTTCCAGAGTCTGGGCTTTGCTACCTACGTTTTTGCGTTGTTTTCCTCGTGGCACTTTTCATAAATCAACTCTCAAACCGGTTCTCTCCTCACCCTCATTTCCTCGTTTCGATCCGCAGCGCTGTTACCTAACGCAGGAAGGTGCCGCTCATCCAGCGTGCCTGGAGGAAACGGCACAACCACAGAGTCGTAGAAATACAGACAAAAAAAAACAAACAAAAAAAAAGAAAAGAGAAACGATTGTTTCCGGAACGCTCCGGAGAACGGCTGTGGAAAGGAAAACTACAGCTCCCAGCAGGCTGCCGGGAGCCGGGGAAGGGCAGAGTTCACCGTCACGTTTCCAGCGGAGGATTCAGGGGGTGTGTTGGTGCCCTGCCACCACCAGAGCCAAAGGGCCTCTGGGAAGGGCAAGCGGAAAAGCCAGCTCTGCTTTTCTTCACCGCCCTGACCGGCTCCGACCCTGCCCGGGTAAGCGTCCGACTCCACAGGACACTTTGTTTCCCTGACTTCTTTCTCCTGCCGGAGCGTCACCAGCGGGAACAGCGCAGGGAGGGCAGGGACGAGAGCCGGGCGGCAGAGCAGCGATTGTACCCCCCTCCCTCCAAATCGCGTCTCTAAGCGAGAAAACTCCGCTGTAGGGGCAGTGCAGGGGGGGATGAGGTGCCCCCCCTGTGCTGGAAGAGCTGCTGAGGAGGCTCCTGGGGCGGGATTTTTGTACAGAAATCCGCGCGAACCGCGGGGAAAGTTCTTCGGGAGTTTTCCATGCCGCCCGGTTGCGCTTCTGAAAGCCACCAACTTTTCTCGGGTTACGCCAGCGAGCCCGCCTCCGTCCTGTCCCAAAAAAGCGCTTTAGCAGGGTGGGAAGGATCTCTGGAAGGGTGCAGGAGAGCCAGGCTGCGGCTCCGGGCTCGCAACACCCGGGCAGGGCTCTGCTGAGGCCGCGGGGTGTTTGTGCCAGCGGCCTCACCTTCGGCACCGCTGTCTCCTGATACAACATGCTGGAGGCAGGAAGGTAAGTACAGCAGGGTCACTGCTCTGTGTGGACCGGGCTGTGAGATTCCAGGTGCCCTGCCAAGCCCCGGACTCCAGGCCTGCCATCTCGGAGTCCATCTGGATGAGAAACCGGTGCCTCACCCCACTGGCGCGTCCCGAGACAAACGCGCATTAACCCCTGAATTACTTGTAGCTTGATGGGAAGCAAAATAGCTGACAGCCCCTGGGCTGAAGGTTCCTGGTTATGGGTGACACCCACCCTTTTTCACCTTGGGAATCATGGAGGGAGGAGCCTCTTCCTCCACCGTGAATCACCGCTCCTGTGTTTCTGCTTATCAGGTTTATGGGCGTTTAGTTGGAATTCCCGAGACCAGGACGGGATGGTGTCTGTGAGGGGGTTAGGACTTGGTCAGCCACTCGAACAGCGGGGAGAAACAGCTCCGTATGACCGAAGGAGAAAGTGAAACGAAACACTGCAGAAGCCACAGCTCCAGGGGAAACAGAAAATGGAAGAGAATCCAAGAGAGGATCTGTCTGGAGGTAAGGGAATCCCTATGCTTACTCCATCTACTAGGAAAATTCCTTTGCAAGAAGTATTTAACAGTGACATGGGAAACTGAAGCAAAATAAAAATAAAATAATCCTGTCTTTTCCAGGCCAAGAAAAGCAAGTTGCTATATTTTTTTAATAGGGTGAAAGATGAACAAGTTACTTTCAGTTTTAGATTCCCATCTGCAACAGGTTTAGACTCTGTGTCCAGGATGGCAGCACAAGGAGGTCTAAAGATCCAGGCTGGGAGAGCTTTCTTCCATGAACCCCAGTGCTTCCCGTCTACAGATGCCTAAATAATAAGCCAGTTCTCCACCACCTATAGATGAGAAACCTCTGGACGAGGCAGGGCAAGTTTGTGTCCAGCTTGAATAGCAGGATATCTCCAGGTTCCTCATGTTTCACTTTCTGCTGTGTAGTTACATTCTCCAGGAGCTTTGTTATGACAATATACATACCAGTATGTCAGTGATACCGTGATGCCATCACCAGCTCAGGTCTGTCCTAGGCACTCAGAGGTGTTCCTGTAATAATCAGCAACAAAGAATGTAAAAATCGTATTCTGACACATGCCAAGTGCAGCTTTTTCTCTCTTCTCAAATTAGAAGGAAGTTCCTTGCCATTTTTATCAGTCTTTATTCTAATTGTAGCATAATCACTTTCTGTTATTATAATGCTTGATCATTTGTAAGCAATTTTTCACAAATAGCGGCTGAAATTTGAGCTGCACTGTTTGGTTCTTTAAGATCTAGAATATGTCACAAATGCTCATGTTCAGCTTCAGAATCTGTCTATTGAATTATGCTCCAGTGTTTGCTTTTAATTATATGTTGTCATAGCTCTTAGGGAGAGCTCCAGGACAGGAGCAGAGACAGAGCACAAGCAGAATTATCATTTCAGACAGATGCTTGAAGTGCACTGGCATAACTGCACTCAACATCAGCCTTAGAAATTCTTCAAATCCACCGCTATCTGTAAAAATCCCTTATCTGTGGAAGATGTGGTAACGTATCACACCACTTAACGAAGGAATTGCCTGCCCACCCCACTGAGGACGCAGGCTGGGATTGAATTAACTTTAGCACAGCAGCCTGTACAGTGCTGTGGTTTGGATTTGTGGGTTTACAGAAGAAAATGTTGATAACACAGCAGTGTTTTGGCTATTACTGGAAAGTGCTGGCGCAGCATCAAGGCTTTCTCTTCCCCCCCACCCTTCCCTTGCCAAGCAAATAACCTGGGGTGTGTTTATTGGGCAGGGACCCAAGGTGGGCAAAGGGTTGTTGAGTACAGTGTAGCATCACACTCAGCAGCAAAAACTGGGGCACAGGAAGAAAGGGAGAAAGGGGGATGGCTTCCAAGGTGGCCATTGCTGGGAGACTGTCCTGGCATCATTGCAGGAGGTGGTGAGTGCTTGTCTGTCAATCTGTCGTGATTCCTCACCCTTCCCTTCACTCATTCAGCTGTTTGGATCTCAACCCATGAGTTTTCTCACTTCTGGTCACTACTCTCTGCCCTGTCTCACTGGGGGTAGATGTTTCTGCAGTGCAAGAGCTGGGAGTTTTAAGGTTGGTGGTAAAGCACTGGGCATTCCTGACTCCTGTGTGGCTCACTGGGCTTGTGAACTCTGATCCCAACAGCTGGGCCAGCCCAAGGTGAGGTGGAAAACACAGCAGAGCATCCTGTGCACCAAGAGCCCACCCAGGAAACACTCGAGCAGCCAGTGACAAGCAGGTCTGAGACCTCCTGCAAACCAGAGCAGGACTCTGCAGTGCATGAACCAACTGCTGGTGGAGGAGAGACAACACTGCTGGGTTTAGCTGGCCCCACACTGGAGGAGAAGGCTCCCCAGGAAACTGAAATATTGCTGGAAGAACCTGGGAAGACAAAAGATGGTGCCTCAGAAAGATCCCGGGAAGAAAAGGACTTGGATGAAGGTGAGTCTCTCCCCATCCCTGTGTACAGCATTTCCAAAATGCTGATAACCTTGGCCTTTGCTTAGAGGAGGCAGAGCAGGAAAAAGAGTTGTTGGTTCTCGGGCTGAAAGAAACTAAATGGAGGTCTGCAAATTTTATTCCCCACAGCTGGGCTGGCCCCTTGTAAAATGGACAGCAAAGGAGACAGCCCTGTCCACCAGGAAACACGGGAGAACCAGGAGACAACCAGTCAGTGTGAAAGCTGCTACAAAGCAGAGGAAGATGCTTTATCAGCAAGCAAGTCACTGAGCTCTGACAGTAAAGTGACACATTTGGATGTCACTGCCACGGAAGATGTCATCAAGGACCTCTTGGCAGAGAGGAGCACCAGTGCCTCTCTCCCAGTGCAGGAGCCAGAGGAGCACATAGAGCAAGAAACACGGGAGATCGGATCCCAAGGCACATTAAGGAAAAGACATGGGACCAAAGGTGAGCTGGTGGCTGCACACTGCTGCTCTTCCACCGTGCACATGCCTGCACTTCCCATGGGCATTAGAGCCATGGTATGGTGAGATCCCTACTGCCCATTGTCAGTTTTCCAGAGTGAAGCAGGAAAGAAGGTATAAGAAATTAACTGGCTTCTCTCTTTCTCTCTCCTTTCACTCCTCCTTTTCTTTCTTTGAAAGGCATGAAACCACACTGCACTCTGCACTGTCTTTCTCCTTGCCCAGCCCCAAAACCAAAGAGCCAAGACTCAGAGCAGTATTAACCCAAAGCAATATTCACTTCTAACTCTTCCCTCAGCTGGTTGCTTCCGGCAGCATTTGCTTTTCTTACTACAGCTCATTTTACCTGTTCCCTCAACAGTGTCACCTTTCTTTCTCTTACTGCAGGGCACACAGCCCCAAACCCAGAGGCTCAGTCCTGCCTGCAGAACGTCACCACCCAAAACACAGAGCAGGAGAAGCCCAAGAAGTCCCTCGTGCTGAAAGGTGAGGAAAAGAAGCTTCCCTTGCATGTTACTCACCGACCAGAAGGCACTGATCCTCCAGGAACAAGTAATGAAGCACATTTAATTCTTTTTCTCTCTTGGGACCTTTCAAAGCCTTTTCTGAGGGTTTGAGGGAAAAACCATCCCCTTAAATACAGGCCCAGTTTCAGCAGCTTTTCCTCCAGCTCTCCAGCCTCAGAAGAAGGCATATCATGTTCAGGGTACTGGGAGTGCCCTGGGATGTTCTGGGAGGTCTGGGGTTTCTACACTAATGGTCCTCCAGTCCTGCCCTGTGTCACAGGGCTCTAAGCAGGAATTGTGATCCTCATTGTGCCACGTATGCCTCCTGTTAAAAAGAGACCCTGCTTTGGCATGGAGAAGGACACAAGCTGTTATCTGGACCTTGCTGTCCTCTGTTTTCTGAGCAGAACCACGATGGCCTTTGTTCACCCCGCAAGGCTCAGAGGGGGGCAGTGGTCACAGCACTTTAGCTGGGTCAGACACCTCCATGTGTGGTGTTCTGAATGGCCACAAACCCTAAAGAAAACAGAGGAGGGGGAAGGAGAAGGAAGCTTGTGGCCAGCTGCAATTTCCTCAGGAAATTCTGCACAAAGCTGTAGCCTTGAATCCATCCCTGGAGCTGCAGCCCCCTCGCCTGGTGTGTAGGAGCATGGGTCTCACAACAGCCCCTTCACCACTCCTGGCCAATCTGATCCACTTCCCCAGAGCAGGGGGGCAGGTCTTAGAGGGGAAAAAGAGCCATCATAGCTACCTTCCAGCATGTCACTGCAGGTCACTTGTGACTGACTTCTGTTCCCCATCCCGTGTCTCTCCCCTGTTGAACAGGGCTTGGCATCATGGGCCTCATATTGCTCGGCTTCTGCATATTCTGCTTCGGCAACCCGACCTCCAGTTCCCAGCAAACCCTCAAGAGCGCCACAGAGGCATTCCTTTTCCAGTTCAACCAGCTGGAGAAGAGGTTTCCGGGGCAGAGCCCTTACCTTTGGAGTCGTGGGAGCAAGGTCCTGAAGAAGCACCTGAACTCATCCCACCACACGCAGCCGGCCATCATCATCCTGACGGCCGCCCGCGCGGGCGAGCAGACCTTGCGATGCCTCAGCACCCACGTGGCCGACTCCTACTCGGCTGCCCTGCATGCCAGCACGGTGCAGATCGACGGCAGGGATAAATCCAGGCTCCAGAGTGACCGGGCCAAGCTGGAGGTGGACAAGGAGCTGAGCTCGGCGTTCGACGCCGGGGGCCGCGCCGCGGTGATTCACCGCTTCGAGCTGCTGCCGGCGGGGGCCACCCTCATCTTCTACAAGTACTGCGACCACGAGAGCGCGGCCTTCAAGGACGTGGCCCTGCTGCTGACGGTGCTGCTGGAGGAGGAGGTGCTGGAGACCCACATCAGCCTCCCGCAGCTGGAAGAGAGAGTCCATGACTTCCTCTGGGACAAGTTCATCACCACCAGGACCCCCGGCTCCTACGACCACATGGACTCCGACAAGCTGAGTGGGCTGTGGAGCCGCATCGCCCACCTAGTCCTACCCATCCACCCGGAGCAGAGCATTGAGAAGGGGGGCTGCCATGCCCACGCCAAACCCTAGGCACAAAGGCAGCCAGAGCCCTGGGGAGGGTTGGAAAGATGGCCCTGGCTGGCTCTGGTGCAGGCAGAGGCACAACCAGTGTTATTTCTCTTCACTTTGTTTCTCGTGTCATCCTGGGAAGAGTTTGACAGGTACGAGTTGATCCAGGTCGTTTGGGCAGCTGATGCTTGGAGGTGATAGATCACACACTTCCTTCTGGCAGGTGGGAAGAGTGAGCATTTTAGCCTGCTAGTTGCACAGGGAAACATCAGTGTCTGGAGAGGCAGGAGGGAAAAACAGGACTTTGCAGGTAGTGTTTCTGTCAGGAAATACATGAATAATGTACACAACAATGGACAGAAAGATACTGCAATTCAGTAGCTCTTTCATCTCTCCTTGCCCCTCAGCTTGCCAGTGTCATATACATCAGTCTCACCATACACTTATCCAGAAGGTTCCTCTATCTTTGCAGAGAGCTGCTGGAACGCAGACAGGTCAAATTCCCCAAAGCCCAGCATTTTGAAGGCACGCTTCAAAAAGAAAACCAGTTTGCTAGTCAAGGGTTTGACCAGTCAGCCCCAACAGAGTCCCACTTGCACACCCTGACTGACACCTAGCAAAGCCCAGATCCTGAATATAGGATGTTCCAACCATCCTGCAATTCAGAGATTCCCTAAACATCAACCACAAGAAATGTCAGGTTTTCAGCACTTAAACACTGCACTAACAGAGGGGATCCCATATGCCAGAGAACAAGCTCCAAAACCAGAGAACAATGAAACGTTTTGCTGTTGCTTAGATTGTGTGAAGCACTGTATTTCTTATTCTTTTACACAGGTAAAAGAATAAGAAATACAGTGCAACTTAATGCTACCTCTTTTTTAAAAGAAGTCCACTTGATCCCTTTGCCACACAAAGTTTGTGACTCTCTCCTTGGGCTGGTGCATCAGCTTTGGTCCTGCAGGACAGATTGCTCTTCACCCAGATCTCTGATCTGTGTGCAGGGCTGGGAGCCTCTGCCAGCCTCTTCCCAGGTGACTTTTTCTTAATGAACCTAGATGTTAACACTGATATTTCAAACATGTAACATAGCACACCAGGTCCTTGCCTTCCAAGGTTACATTTGCCTCCCTGCCAGGCAGATGGAGCTCTGGAATACAGTAAAGCAACTAGGAGGGGAGCTGGTAAAGAGAAAATATCTGCCATTAACACTACAAATCCTTAACAAAGCAGGCTGGTTTCTTACCGTGCCTCCTCTTCTGCACAGAAGTCCTAGAGACACTGTGGGGCAGAGCAGTCAACTCAGGGAACACCTGGGGGATAGCTGCTGGTTACAGCATTTATAATAACCCAGCAGGCAGCCCCAGTGTCAGCCCCACGTGCCTGTGGAGCAGGAGCAGCTGTCACAGATCGTGGCTCATTTCCATAGTGCAGCACAGACTGAGGCCTTGCAGAGCCAGGCTCTGTATCTGAACGAGAACAAATCGAGGACACGATGGTGTTTCTCAGAAGCTGCATCTCTGAGTGCCCCTTACAGCAACTGGACCCTGGCCTCGGATGGATCTCCTGCCAACAGTGCCTTGCTGATCTGCTCCACCAAAGGCTGGGCTGAGGCACAGCCCTGTGCCCTAAAACCACAGCCTGTCTCTTCTTTCCCCCTGCTGTGTGCCTTGACCTGTCTCAGGAGATTTGTGGCCATTAACTTGGAGGAGGGGACAAAACAAAGGAAAAGGGAGGGTTATTTGTTCTGAGCAAAGAACAGACTTTTTGGTTGGGTGGAGACATGAAGACAAGACCATGGGGGTTTTAACCGTGACAAACACTGGGCTAGATGTGAGAGCTGCCTGCTGGAGCCCAACTTAGCAGGGCAGCCCAGGGCATGGTTTTGTACAGCATACAGGTTGCTTCCTCCCCTCCCTCCTTTCTATTGCTATACACTACTTTGGTAACAGAAAACACTGTATCTTGCTCTGCACAGTTCAGTGTGGGTATTGATGTAAGAACCAGCAGAGCATTAATCATGGTCTGCCCATATTTTGATAGAAATCTCTATTTTAACGTTATCTCAGTTTCACAAACTGTGTTTGCAATGCCTAGCCAAGGTATGCAAAGGCAGCTCCACACTGCCTGGGCACATCACCATGTCACCCACCTGAGCTCTTCCAATACAGAAATATTTTTATGACCTTTGAAAGACAGAATATCTGCTTGCTTCTGAAACAGGACTTCTATTTAAAAATAAATGATGAGATTGTGAAAGAAACCAGCCAAGTGAGACTGGAGTTTTGTCTTATTCTGTTCTTTTTTCCTAGCTATTTTCATAAGCAAAAGAGATCATCATATTGGACAAAGTTCTATTTAGGTCAGGGCTGTAGTTGTGCAAACAAAGTGAATATTTGTTGCTCCTGGAAAAACTCCAAACAGCATTTTTCTCAGTTGTTTGGGACAAATATTTACAGCTTTCCCCAACTAAGCCAAAATTAAAAACAAACCCCCAAAGAGTTGCTGAATTCAACCCAGGCTGAAACACACTGGGGGTTTGCATAATACTCAGTGATGATAATGAAACTGAAATCCACCGACAACTGAAATGTTTTAGAAATACAGAAAGCAAATATTTCTCATTTCAACACTTGATGTCTCACAACCTCAGCACACACTAGGTTTTACTTTTGTGGTGAAATACTTTGCTGAGCTCTGGCCTAAAGAGAGAGAGGGCTGGAGGGGGGGAAAATAAAGGAAAAAAAAGAGGATTTACCCTGTTATTCTGGATATTCTTCAGTCTCTGTCCAGGCCCTGACAACCTAAATACTCATCACATTGGCATCTGCTTTCACATAGATGTTTATGTGATCCATTGCCAGAGGTAAACATCAGTCATCTCCTGTTGTCTGATGCCAGAGGACAAGAATTGGTCCTAGGCCAAAGATTCAGATAAAAATCCAGTATCACCACTGGATAGTACCGGGGCTGGTCCTGGGGTCACTTCAGAGGGGACAGTACGACCCCCAGCAAGGTTTCTACCAAGCCCTGTGCTCCAGCACATGCTTCCCTGGGGCACAGGCACAGCAGCTGCAGAGCCCCTGGCAGGGGAGACCAGCAGGTGACACAGAGGTGTCACAGCCAAGAGCAGATAAACTAAAGTTCCCCCTTCCCATCAGTTCTCTGATGGCTGTGACAGGTCAGCACAAGGCCAGGATGGAGCAGGACACGGCCCAGCTCTGCAGCATCGCAGGTAAATTATTCCTCCCAGGCACCAATCCATCACCCCACAGCTGGTAATCTCTCTGGGAGCACCTATCCCTGCTCACACACACATCACCCAAGCACAGCAAGGCCGCAGGTTTGGCTGGGGCTTATCAGTTGCCTACTTTTATGTCAATTATAAAACAAAATTCATTTTCAAGTCTTTATGTACCAAACCCCCCCTGAAATTTAAAAAAAAAAAATCCTGTTTTTTTTTTTTTAATTGTCTTATTAAACAATGCATCATTCCCCCCCAACTCTCTCCCCTTTTTCTAGTCCCAGTCTGCAGCAGCAGTTCTACAGGGAAGCATATGCTGCCACAAAGTGCTCGACAACCTTAAAAACCACCTTGAAAATAACACAGTAGCTCAACTGAGGGGCAAACCCAGTTTGGAAGGCCAGTCTGGACCGCTCAGCGCTGATTATCCATGTGACCCTGCGAGGTGACATTACCTTGTCATCCCCAACCCTGCCCTTTGACAGGCATATGATGTCACATCTCTTCTCACCCCTTTGCACCAGCACGGGCTGAAGCTGGCAGAAGGCAGGATGCAGAGAGAAGGAATGAACCCAGCTCAGCCGCGTCTCTCCTGTCGAGCTTTAACCCCGTGAGCCCTCCTGCAGCCCCGTGCACAGGCTCCGCTGCCACAGGGCTGCTCCCTCGGGGGTCACTCTGAGGCCAACAAAGCCTCCATTGTAAGAGAGGTTTGCAGATAATGGGAGCTTAAATCTGTGTTCATCTCCCACCTTCGACTCTGCGGGGGAGCAGCCGCACAATGAACCGCACAAAGGATCTTGGCCTCAGCCTGCGGGATGTGGATCTGAGAGCCTGCGATGAAAAGGCTCGAAGAATTCAGCTTGCAAGTGCGTTCCCCACACAGGGAGGGGGGAAAGTCATGGTAGGCATCCCACTGGGCTCTCCCCGCTGTGGCCGGACTGTGCAGTTACGCTCAGGCTGAGGAGAGGCTCTGCAGATCCCTCATGAGGGCACTCAAGAGCTGAGGATCCTCTCCTTTCCAGAGGCAGTACACTTTAATTCCCTTCCTGACTGCGTTTGGAAGGTTGCTGGAGAAACGGCTGGCGGATGGAACCAAATTCAATGAAACAAGAGGATGAAATAATCCCAGGCAACTTCCAGGGAGGCAGAGAATGAGTACGAATCAGTCCCCTGCAAGCAGCCCATGTGTCTGAAGGTGGCTGGCACCAACAGTGAAAAACACTGGCTATAGAGAGACTCTTGGGACGAAATCAGGGGGCTCTGCTCTTGAGTGCTCTGCTCAACCTCGTGAATCCTTTAAACATTGCCTGGTGGTAATACAGACCTGCTTATGAAACAGGGAAGCAGCTGGGGAAAAGCCCCTTGTAATGGTAGGGCTGAATGCAAAACCACAAAGGGCTGCCAAGCTCACATGTAATGTGTCCCACATCAGAACCAACTGGCCCAGTTAGAAAGTGGCAGCTTTACTTTATGATCTGAATAAAGACAGTAGGAAAAAAAACACAAACTGGGAGAGGTGGATTGGAAATGATTACGAGACTGGAATTAACTTATTAGCTTTGTTAGCAAGGTTTAAAATTAATTAATCAGTTAAGTAACACTATCAAACCTTCCCATACACTGCTTACCGTGGGAGGTGTCTCAAGACTACAAGGGAACATTTATCTCCCATGCCCTTGATCCCACATTGACTGAGAGCATTCAAAACCTCCACTGCACCTTGAGAAATAAGAGCACTGTTTAAATTCAGGATGTGAAACGAGAAGCAGCATTTAACACTGTCTTGTTGCCTTCCACACTGCGCTTGTATCACTCCTTGTGAGCACAAGAGGCTCAGGAGTGATGAAAGGGGATGAAAGCAGGACTAGCAAGAAGGGTCAGGAGAGAGGGGGCACAGAAGGGCCTGGAGGGGAGAGAATCACAGGCCACCTGGATTTGCCCTGCCACGCTCCCTTAGAGAATCCCATGCAGATCCCTCTCTCCAAATCACCTCCGTACTGAGCTGCACTCCATAGCCTGCTTCTGCCTGCCAGGGCTCCTGCTCTGACACTGGTTTTGGGAGAGGCTGAAGAAGATCAGATGCACTGAAACTCGCCCAGCTGGAGCCAGCCAGTCCCCCTTTTCTTCTTAGTCACAGCCTCTCCCCCACCTCTGTGTCTCTCCACAACTTTGCTTATCTGCAGGGCAGGAGCTGCCTCCAGAGGAACATTACACAGGGCTGCAGCAGGGCAGGAAAGCCAGGAATTGACTCTGAAGCTTTTTCCCCCTCCCTGCCTTTGTAGAAGGCAGCTCATGGTGCAACCATGTGTTTTGTCAGCGCTTCTCACCCTCATTTTCTCTGCCTGGGTCAGAAGCAGATCACCCCCTCCTCCCCTGGCCCCTGCCTGCCAGCAAACAGCTTTGATCAGGAGTCCCCGGCCGGTCCCCCCTGCTGACACTCCATCATTCCTCTCCCCTCCCTCCACCTTGAGGCTGAAACCCTTGGTGAGGGAGCAGTGCAGAGTGCTGGAATCACCTCCCCACACTAATTACAGAACATCTGGCAGGCAGAAACCACTGCTCCCCAGCTGCCTGCCCCAGGCTGGGGACACCTGATGCCATTTCTGCACAGCCTGTGTCCACAGATCACAGCAGCCAACTCCCGGGATGGCCGAGGTGTGCCAGCATGGAGACTGGCAGCACCTTGCCAGGAGCTGCCTCGTGATCACAACCACAGCAAGGGGTGATCCAGAAAGGGGCAAAGAAAGTACCAGCAAGCAAATTCATTCCTCTCAAGTTGCATGCAGCATGATTCTCCCCCTGTATTCGGCTCTGGTGAGATCCCACCTGGAGTTCTATGCCCAGTGCTGTGGCCCCCAAAATAGGAGAAGGACATGAACCTGTTGGAGTGAGTCCAACGGAGGAGGCCACAGAGATGCTCTAAGGGGTGGAGCACCTCTGCTCTGGAGACAGGCTGAGAGTTGGGGTTGTTCAGCCTGGAGAAGACTCCAGAAAGACCTTAGAGCCCCTTCCAGTGCCCAAAGGGGCTGCAAGCAACCTGGGGAGGGACTTTGGACAAGGGAGAATGGCTTTCCATTGACAGAAGGCGGTGTTAGATCTGATATTAGGAAGAAAATCCTTCCTGTGAGGGTGGTGAAGCCCTGGCACAGGTTGCCCAGAGAAGCTGTGGCTGCCCCATCCCTGGCAGTGTTCAAGGCCAGTTTGGATGGGGCTCTGAGCTACCTGGGCTAGTGGAAGGTGTCCCTGCCCATGGCAGGGGGTGGGATGAGATGAGCTTTAAGGTCCCTTCCAAACCAAACTATTCTGTAATTCACCCACCACCCCATCAAGAGCAGCTCCCCGTGTCCCAGGTGATGCTGCACTCTGTCCCAGCGTGGAACACAGGCTGCTCCAGCGCGGGCAGAGGGATGCCTGGAGAAGCAGAGCTCGCCCAAAGAGGGCAGGAAGGAGGAATCGGGTGGCAAACGGGGTTTTGTGCGGGAGGCAAGGAGCGGAGGGCTCCGCTCGGGAGGGCGGGTGGCTCCGCAGGGACCTCTCGGTGCCGGGGCCGCAGCGGGGGCTCGGCAGGAGGGAGAGCGGGAGCCCTCGGAGCTCGGGGAGCGGCGGCAGCAGGGCGGTGCGAGGGGCAGGCGGGGCGCGGCGGGGCCCGAGGAGCGCCCGGCCCCCGTCCCATCCCAGCCCCATCCCTCCATCCGCATCCCTCCCTCCCTCCCTCCCCCGCCGAGCGGCCGCGCCGCGGGTCGCCGCCCGCCACCCGGCAGGTTGTAAAGTCATTAACTCCCCCAGCCATGCCGGGCCGCGCTCCCCGGGCCCCGCCGCGCCCGCCGCCGCCGCTGGTGGGCCGCCGAGCCGCCTCCTCCTCCGCGGCAGCGGCAGCAGCAGCGCGGCATGGCCGCCGCTCCCCGCATCCTCCTCATCCTCCTCCTCCTCCGCGCCGCCGCCCCCCTCGGCGATAAGGTAAGCGGCGCCGGCGGAGCCTCCCCCCGACCCGCTCCCTCCTTCCTGCCTTCCCTCCCTCTTTCCCTCCTTCCTTCCCTTCTTCCCACCCCTCGGGGAGCCGCGGCGGGGCAGGGAGGCAGTGGGGGTCCGACCCGCGGCCCCTCGCCCTTCCCCGCAGGTTTCAGGTTCCTGCACTCCGGGTATCCCCCCCGCGTCCCTCCCGCACTCCTGAGCGGCTTGGGAAGGGGGGTTTGTCGCCTCTCCCCCAAACTGACCCCGAGGACCAGGCTGTGTCCGCTCGCCGTGCCTGGCACTAACAAAAGGGTGTGAGGATGCCGGAGGAGGGTCCCAGCATCACCGGAAGGACGGCGGGGGAGCAGCGTCTTTCCCTACTCGGGGCTTCGCCCAAAGCTGTCCCCCACGTTCGTCCCTCCACATTCATCTCTAGCAGAGAGTTGGCTCCGGTTTAGGACTGGAAACAACAGGTTTTCCTCTTCCCCATCCGTCCTGCCACCCCAGCATGGGTTTAGGCAGCTGCTTTCCCTGCTGACCGGGGGATGCATGTCCAGGCATCCGAGCCCCACGCTCCCCTCGTTCCTGCTCTCTTCCACAAAGGACACTCTCAGCCTGGCCCTCCCCGTGGCACTTGTTTCACAGCAACACCAAAACCCCTGTGCCAGTCCCCTTTTCCTTCCCGAGGCCCAGCCTGGGAGAATCCCCCCCCCCTCGTTACTGTGGCAGAGCAGGCAGAAATCCAGGCTTTGTGGGGCACCAGCAGTGCCCCTGCCCTCACGGGTCACTGCGTGCATTGTGCCCCCGAGGGGAACAGGTCCAGATTTCTTTGCTGCCTAAGAAATTCTGCTCTGCTAAAGGAAGAGGGGCTTGGGTTGTGTTTCCCACCCCCAGACTCATGGTTGGGGCAAAGCAATCTCACATGAGCCATCTTAAACACAGAAAAGACCAGACACTGCAGCTTTACAGTGAATAACCCAGGTTTGAGGAGCAGAAGTGTCTCCTGTTCTGGGGTTTGTCTTAACTTCAAAGCTCAAGTGTCTTATTTCCGATTTGTTTTTACCTCCACACACATCCGCTGACTGTTCTGTTCACCCCTGAACTGCAGGGTTAAGCCAGAAACTTCAAGCAGAGCAAACTGGGTCAGGATAAACAGATGTGAAGTCCTTCATTTGGGACTGACCTGGATGGACTCCTCCATCAACACATGTGCACAAGCCTTGGCTGCTTGTGGTTCTCCCTGCCCCCAGCAGCTGCGTTTGTACAACACCTAAGACGAGGGTACCCTGGGTTGGGAGGAGGGCTCCTCAGCCCTCTCCAGTACCCTGGGTTGGGAGGAGGGCTCCTCAGCCCTCTCCAGGACAAACACACATTAATACTGTTGCCAGGTCTGCCCCGAGGACTTCCTTGCTCCAGGAGATGCCCACGGAGCAATCTGATCGCAGATTACATGATTCAAGTTGTCCTGGTTGGGGGATTAACGTGAGGTTCTTCTTGCTCTCCCATTTTCTAAATAAAACATGGTTATGCAAAGAGTATCAGAAAGCCTCGCTCCATAGTTTGGGCAAGCAAATTCCTTCCTAGCTGCATTCAATGCCTCTGAAAATCCTGATGATAGACATGTCTCATGCACAGCGCCTGTTATTCCCTTCTCCCCCTTTGCAGTTTTCCATCCTTTCTACCAGCTTGCCCCAGAATAAGTGCGTTGTCCCACTTGCAGGGAATGACCTAACTGACTTGGATCAAGTATTTTGTAATGACGTGCAGCGCTTGCCTGTGAACTTTCTGTCATGGCAGGATTACGAACAGAACTTGGTAGTTCTCCACTGGCTTCTGTTCACTGGTTTTCTAATTTGCTTCTCATCTGTGCCTCATTATATGTCCAGATTTCTGTTACTTATCTGCTGCAATTTCACATCGTTAACAAGCTGCCAGTTTTTTCCACAGATTGTTGTTCTTCCTCATCCCTTGACAATTATTCTGCATTGCTTGTTTTACCTCAGGATACCTTTCCCTATGAAAAACTCCTCAAATACCTTGTTTCAGCTTTTCTAAGGAAAATTTGTGTTTATGTCTGCTTCCAAACGTTGAATCTCGCACGCAAACTATCTAGTCTGCCCAAACAGGATAAAGCAATAACAGGATGAGAAATAGCTTTGCACAAACACCAATTCCTTTGTAAAACATCAGGGCATAATTGCAAATGCTATTGTTTTTTTCTCATGGCTGTGGTAGAGTCTATCACCACAGATTTAGTCAGAGAATGAGAGGAGGAACCCAAACCAGGGGCGCTGAACACGGTCATTCATTCCCAGATAATAATCTGCCATTCATTCCAGGCATTCAGACATCTGAAGCTACTTAGTATTTCAGTAAGTAGTGTGGTTTGCTGTAGAGAGAAGCCCTTAAGTAAAGAGAACGTGGAAATTTTTGGTAGAGGACATGCAGTTAATGGCCTCAGAAAAGGCCTGGGAAGAATTTATTTCATTTTCAGCTGCTGTTTCTAGTTGTCTTACAGGCTCAGACAGGGCTGAGCAGAACATTTTACAACAGCTACTGTGCCCTTCAGTGGTGGGCCAGCCCTCAAGGCATACCAGGCTGCAGTGGAGAGCCTCCCCCCAGCTCCTCTATTAAGGGAACTAGAGAGGCATGTTTGTGGTCTCTCTTCCCAGACAGCTTTTTTTTTCCAGGAGCCAGGCTCTAATGAATCTCAAGATTAGGCACAACAATAAGCAACACAGGAGACTGGGCCACTGACACGGTAATTGCAGTTATTCCCAGGTTTCTGGGAAAGCCAGTGTAGCTCAGAGCTGATCCAGAGCATGACAGAGAGTCAGCGGAGAATTTATTTCATCCCTTTCAACTCTTCAGAAAGGCCGCCTGGAAATCCGATAGGATGTCAGTCCAGGCCCACCCTTCTGTGCAGGGTTGAAGCATTTTGCTTGTGGCAGCCTTTGTCTGGCAGGGGGGAGAGGGGAAGCAGCTGCTGAGCTTTTGCTTAGACAGAAAAAGCTTTCAGTGACGCTGGCTTAGAGACTGGTGTTTCTGTCTTTGATGCTGGCAAAGCTGGAGACAGGCATTTTATCCTGGAAAAGTTCCCCACAGGTTGGGGTTCAAAGCTCTGCTCCCCGCCCCAGCAAGAGGGCAGAAGGGCAGCCCTCCCCTCCAGCCCAGGTGAAGAGGCACAGGAATTCCTTGGTTAACCCAAGAGAGGAAGAGCTGCAGCTCCGTAACCACCAGGTGCCAAACCACAAGCACCTCAGGGGAGATTCTTGTGGAGAGCACCTGGCTGAACTAGAGTATGGTCTGTCTTTTCTATGGATGGAAATTCTCATCACCTAAGGAATCATACCTGGCCCTCTTACCTGCTTTAGGCAGAGCCCTCAGCCAAGCCCAGGCAGAGCCAGCCTTATAAAGACTGGACTCGTGTGCATCTCCTGCTCTGGTTTTTCTAGTCTGCTCTAGATTTCTGTGATTCTGCAGCAGAGTGCAAATCAGAGCACCTCCAGCATCTCCTGTAGCACCAGGACAGTGCAAAAGAGTTGTTGTAAAGCCCCTTTGACTCCTCCCTCTCTGAGGAGGAGATGGGGAGGGGGATTCACTCATCCAGAATCCACTCTTGGGATTTGTTGAGGGGCTTGGGAAACTGAAGCTAGGAGCTGATCTTATCTGGAATCTGTCCCACATTCCTTAATTTATTATCTGGACATTTGGAAAATGCAAATATCTCCAATTAAAAACAAGAACCATTTGTGTTTCATGGTCAGTGCAGATTTATTTCTGACAATACAATAAATTCAGCACAGATTGGAAGCAGCTGCCCCAGCTCTAAGTACCTGAAGTTCCCCCTCCTTGTCCCCAGGCCGAGGGCTCAGATGCAGTCGTGCCATAAGGGGCATGGCCAAGGGGACAGCTCAGCATTGTCCTTGCTTACACAAGAAAATAAATGCTCCTAGGCAAGGACTGGGAAGGGAGCTTGGTCATGGAAAACCTGAGAGCCAAATCAATCTACTTAAAAAGTGATTGATTCCTCCAGCGCAAAGAGGAAGCAGGAACACGGCTTATGGATATAGGGGAACACATTTTATTAAAAGGAAAAAGTCCCTCTGACTAGCATCCTTCAATAAATCTTCATTTGGGCTCCTGTCATTCCCAAGAGGCGCAGTGCAGAAGTGTATCCTACTCTATCCGTAAGAAAGAGCTGCACAAAGGCAGGGATGCTGATCATCCCCAAACCTCAGCTCTGCCACCACATGCCAGATTCTCCCTGTATCCAGGCAAAACACCCCAGGACCAGTAACCCTGAAAAGGTGCCTGCAACTTTGTACCACTCCAAATACACAAATCCTGTTTCATATCCTGAGGGTAGAACAGGCTGTTTCACTTCCCTTCACCCTCTTCCCTTCTGCCTCGTCTCACCTATTTGGATCACAAGATCCCCAGAGCAGGATTATTTTTATTGCCACCTGGGGAAAAGCTATGTAAATATTGCAGCTTTTGGTCCACATGCCTTCCCTCCAGGCAGTCCATGAGCCTCGTGTCACTACTCAGGGAAGTGGTAGGACACCAGCTCTGGTTATTCCCCCAGCTGTGGGAGAATCAGTATTGCGCTGAGCTCTCCACACAGACACCGGATAAATCACTGGAATTCTCCTTCCCTGACAGTTGTGAAGAGCTCCTTCTCCCCAGGCCTTGAGATGTTTATGACAGAGAAGCATAGGAGGGGTCAGGGAAAGATTTTGCTGAAAATACTTTACAATGAGAGACCTTTGGTTTCTTTCCTTTGTAAATGTGGAAGCTACATAGTCAGAATTTCCATTTACAGTATGATAATAAACAGTGAGACAAAAGTTCTCATAGGAAAGGGGTTGAGATGATTGTTTGGAAGAACAGAAAAAAGGTATTTTTGAAAACATGTCTGTTTCTTTTAAATTTCCTTTTCCTCTTGAGCAACTCATCTGCTGGTCACAGCATTTGGTCCCTGTCAAGCAAGTCAGCTCCAGCCAGAACATCCAAGTGCAGAGAGGAGTTTTGTTGTGTTCTTTTTGAAACTAACTCTTGCAATCACTAGAGAGCGAAGCACCAGGTAACAGGGTGCTTTTTTGCAGCACAGTAAGTTCCTTCCAACATGCTTTGGCTATCAGGAAGAGACACTATGGGCATTTCAACCATTTAAGTTACAACTTAAAAACATTTGCATAAACCAGCTGCATCTCCTCTGCCCAGAGGCTGCTCTGTTGGCAGACACTGAGGAAACACAAGTTCTCAGGCAGGAATTGCACTACAAGATGAAGAGCACATTGGCTTTATTACGCCATGAAAGAGCATAAAGCCAAGAGACAGTCAACCAAAATAGCGAGCAGAGCACATTTAGTGATGAGCAAACCCTGCTGAGTTTTCTGTCACATCCATCAGTTATGCTTTGCAGGTGGGTTGTTTGCAACAGGGCTATCAGCCACTACCACAAACCAGCATGTTTTGCCAACAGTATCACTGATACAACTTTCCTGAGCCCTTGCTTTAAAGCAGACTTCGCACATACACACACACACACAAATTATTAATTTTCACCTATTAGTATTGAAACGCTCAGTATCCAGCTGGATAAATCCTTTTCAGTCACTGTCCTGTGTTAAACTCATGGCTGCACTTAACACTACTCACAGCTGTGCTTCAGTAAACAGCAGATTAATTCCTGCACAGACGAGTTTGCCAAAGTCCCCGGGAGCTTTTAGACCATCAGACACGAAGCAGGGAAATATTGCAAGGAAAAAAACCCCAGCTAAACCACAGAATTGCTTACCTGCTGGGAATTGTGGAGGCACAGCCAACAGCAGCCTGCTGCAATGACCACGCTGGGGCCAGGAGAGCTCAGCTTTGCCAAATTTAAAGGGTCAGCCCCAGCAAGGTGTGCTGGGAGAGGGAGCCCTGCTCCTCTGAGCATAGCAGGGTGCACAGGGAAAAGGGACAAGAGCACCTGCAGGAGGTTCTGGTTCTGAAGCACTCTTGAAATGACTTCTGTGAGGGTTGGGGGGTGAGGAGCTTGGATCTCAGCTGATTTGGTCACAAAGGGAAGGTCATTCATTGAAATACAGCTCCAATGAGGGACACCTGTGTACTCCCAGTGATGCTGTGGGGCCAGTGTTGCTGTCACACGTGCCCAGTCCAACAGCCCATCTCTACATCGTGAGATCCTGCTTCCCTCTTAGTCTTGGAAGGAAATTTGAATTTTGAGATGTGTGAGCCTGGTGTGGCCCCACAGCCCCTGGATCCTGGCACGTTGGTCCCAGTGCTGCCCATTTAGAAGGCATCCAGGTGACATGGCAGCTGCCTTTGGTGGTGAGGAGCCAGGTTCTCCAGCTAACCATGCTCTGTTTCTGTCAGGACAGTAGTGAGGCAGCAGATGGAGGTGGCCCCTGGGATGAAGAGGTCACCAAGTGGTGGGGAGAGTGGAGCTCCTGGTCCACCTGCTCCCGGTCCTGCGGAGGAGGTGTGATGTCCCGGGAGAGGCACTGCTTGAGACAGAGGTGAGTCATGTCCCAGCCTGAGCCCTTGGCCAGGTCTCAAGTGGCAGAAAAGAAATTGGGTGCGCTGACCTGCATTTTGGGGCCAAACCTCCTTGTTTTGCAGAGTTGGCCATTCCCTCATCTGTGGCCTCTGGGAAAGGAAGGCAGCTGTTGTCCATGGAGCAAGGCAGTGGTGGGGAGAAGCACAACCCTGAACATGTCCCCCACTCAGCTTGACTTGTCTGATGGGGAGCAAGGGTTGGTCCTCTCCTGGAGTCTGTGGGAGACTTGAAGATGATGGAATTGTGGGCTGGAGAAGTCTAGCTCTGTTCCCCTTCCCCTTTCCTTCACAAACCCTCACTTACAAGGGCTGCTCAACCAACCTAACCCTGATTTGTGACCAGCTAAGGATGTGGCTACGTATTCCCAGACACCGTATGGAGACTTGATTTACTCCTGGCAGGAGCCAGCTCAGCCACATCTCAGCAATTTCTCCTCTTTATTCCCTGCAGAGCTGGCAAGTTTTTTCCCCTCTGTCATTTATCTGGCTGTCACCTGACAGCATCTCCATTTGTCCCCTACAGCCACTTGTCCCCTACAGCTGCTACAGTCGTGGTATCAGTCGGACTGGATTTGTGGGAGTGGGGAGAGCTGGAGAGCTTCAGTTACCTGAACTCCTGCTGTTCCCTCTGGGTCACCTTGCCACCAAACCCTCCTCCTCCTCCTCCTCCAGCACCTCCCTAACCTGCTGCTCCAGGCTCCTGAGGTGTTAATGAGAGCTGGAATCCTGCAGCACAGCCAGCTTTCCCTTCTGCATGAATGCACTCCTGAGCGGAGGAAACTCAAACTAGGGCCCCCAACCTGCCCTCCTTCCTGCAGCAGAAAGCTCCTTTTATGTGGGCTGGTTGGCAGCATGGTGAGGGTCCAGATGTGCTGCAGCACCTTCTCTCTGGGTGTGGCCTCCCTGGATGTCTCTGCTGCTGCTCCTCCTCCTCCCCAATACCCAGTGGCCATGATGGGAAAGCAGTGGGAAACAGAGAACAGGGATGGAGGCTGGGGCTGTCCCACACCCTCCACAGCCAGGGCAGCCCTTCTGCCCTTTGCCTCCTGCCAGAAGAGGGATTTTTCTCTCCATTTGGCATTGGCTCTATCCTGGACTCCACAGCTGGGGTGGGGAGGCTTTGTGTGGTTTTTTTTACTCCGGGGATCAGCTAAAGCATCAAGTGTTGAAATTCCCATGGTTTTGGTATATCACCCGCACCAAGCCTTTCCTGTTAGTCTTTTAAGCTGGCCAGTCCTCATGAGAGGTGGCATCTCTCTGCCTACTGCACAGTGAGTCCTGAGATCAACTCCCTGGTCACTGCAAGTCCTGGGCGCTTCCATGGAAGTGATGGATCATCAGAGTCTATTGTCCTTTGGGTCACATCAACCCTTTTGGAGCTCAGAGGTGAAGGGACACAGAGGCAGTGATACTGCAGTTGCTCTCTATCTGCTCAACCTGCCCCAAAAAGAGAGTAGCCTAAAATCACAGCTCACCTAAAAGCCCTGAAAATGTGTTTCAGAGGAGATGTTGGCCAGTCTAGATCCAGAAAGCTTTGCTCTGATAAAATGCCTGCCTTGTTTCTCCCCTCTAAGTCAGGTCTGACTCTTCTGTCATCCTCAGTACCTTGGTACAGATCTCCATCTCATGTCTGGAAATTTCTGCTTTCCAGGCTCCAGATGCCCCAGGGAACAAACAGCACCATGTGTGTTGGTCAAGCCAAGCACTACCAACTGTGCCAGCAGCAGGTGAGAATCACTTCCAGTACTGACTGGTCCTTACTGGGGGATGTGGGACTCCAGGGGTCCCACCTGGAGCTGCAAGAGCATCAGCACTCAGGGTGGGACTGATCCCACAGAGAAGCAGAGACAAGGGGTAGGATCCACTCCTGGGGTGGTGGATGATGGGCCTTTGAGGACATAGGAGATGGGCTTTACTCTCTGGGACTGAGAGATGGAGGAAAAGAATGTAAAAACATATTTCTTGTGGGGTGAGGGGAGGGATGAAGTTTTTCCTGTATGGTTTTCCCTTTGCTGGAAGGAATTTTTGCAGGGCTGTTAAATACAGCTGTCTGAGAGCCCCTTGGCAATGAAGCCCTGACCTTTCTGCCTGTATTAGGGCACCTCAGAGTCCATTGCTAATTCCTTCCGGGGTGGACAGGGCATTTTCATCCTCCAAGGATGCAGCAGTGACAAGCAGCTGTCACAACCATGGGAGCTTTGATGGTATTTATTCCCTCCATAGCTCTGTCCAGCCAACACAGCAAGCTTCAAACAGCAGCAGTGCTCCAGTTTCAATGCCAAAGCCTTTGGGAAGCACTACTACCACTGGATGCCCCTTTATCCAGGTGAGTTTTCACAGCTTCACACAAATGATGAGGGTGAGAAAACACCCACAGAATCTCCTCAGGCACAGAAGGGGAAGGTCCTGGGGACAAGGGATAGATGCTCCTGGCTGGTCTGGAAGTGCTTCCCTGTGCTCTCTGCTTTGGAGAAATCATTCCCTATCTCTTCACAGAACCCCTCGACCCATCCAGGCCTCCCTCATTGCTCCTGTTTCAGGTCTTCCATCAGCAAGCAGTGGTGGGCAGACAGGACATGGGCTTCTCTGGGTTGTCTTGGCTAACCAGCACTCATCTTGGCAGAGTGGGTGTTCATGCTCCTTGTGCCTTCTACCTGTTTGGCTGCCTCTCACCCAGCCTGCTGCCCACTGGGCTGGTGCTGGGTTGTTCTGAGCAAGATACTCATCCATTCCCTGCAAAGTCGAGACAGATGGCTTCACATGGGTGTCCAGTTGTCCCTTGAGGCTCAGACTGAGCTCACCTAAGGTAGATTACCCTGTTTCTGGACTCACCTGTTTTTCAATTATCTGCTAAGAGGACATGGAGCATCTGCACCTACAGCTTCAGCTCCTCAGCTGAACGGGGTGTAGCTGGCCACAGCCCCACAGAGTCAATAGCCCTCTTGGCAAAGAAGAGGGTTTGCCAGCAAGAAGTGTTTCTGCTAGGCACAGTTCCCAGCTGCAGCCTCATACCATGACCCCTTTACTACTACAAAATCCATAGATTTGGGGTCTCATCTCAATCAGCAGGAACATCAAGGTGACATCAAACCATCAATGTGGATAAGGGGAAGGTCCCCTTCCTTGCTGCACGTCCCTGAGCACTTTGACCTGCCTGGTGACTCTGTGCCTCTGTCCCTTCAGATGACTACACCAGTATCTCCAACAAGCCCTGTGACCTCCAGTGCACCACTCGGAGTGGGGAGAGGCAGCTGATGGCCCGAGCACAGGATGGTACCTCCTGCAAGGACAGGACCTATCAAGGGGTCTGCATCAATGGAAAGTGTGAGGTGAGGCTCTGGGAAGAAGTAGTAGAAAATTTGGGAGTATAGTTGCATGACTGCACCTCCTGCTCATCGCAAAGCCAACGGGTCCCTGCAGGGAATTGAAACCCAAACCCAAACCTCCCCCAAACCCCACCAAAAGAGCACAGTAGCATTTCCTGGGAAAGACCCTGCCCTGTGGAGATAAGCTGGCCCCAGGAAACCCTCTCTTGTTTTGTTCTTTGCAGCCGGTTGGGTGCGATGGGAGCCTGTACTCGCCCCGGACGATGGACAGATGCAGGGTGTGTGGAGGGGACGGCAGCACTTGCCACCGTGTCTCGGGCAGCTTCCGAAAGGCAATCTCACAGATAGGTACTCCCTGCTACCACAGTCCAGAGACTTCACCTGCTACTTCCTACCACCAACTGGCTTAAACAAGGGTAGGAGTTTCCCAGCTGCTTGGTGGAAAGAGCTGAGGAGTGCCACCCCTGCTTAAATGCCTGGTTTTGTCCTTTTCACTTAACCGTCAGCGGAGATTGGTTTGATGTGCTGTACATTAGGCTGGTAAGGTTTCCCTTCACCTCTTTACAATAGGAGGCAGCTGGGGATCTCTTTGTTCCTATTGATTTTGGCATCTTGCCCACCTCAGATAATGTGAAGGGATCAATGAATCTTCTTTTATTCGTGCTACGTGTTCATTTGAAACTTAAGCTATGATGAGGGTCACAGCATTTGTTTCAGCCTGCACTTAATCTCCTGCTTTCCCCAGTCCTGTGGCTGGCACAGCTCAGGGACAGTCCCCTCTGAAACCAGGCTGAGGATTCATCCCTTGCAACCTGATGGCCCAGTCCTCCACCCACAGAAGGAATAGACTGTGGTGTGCTCATTAGTAATTAATCAACTGTGGTTTGAGGATGTTTTGGAACATCATTTCACACTGTTGTTGTTTCACTAGTCTGCCTCCCTCTCTACAAACACCAGACTAGAAAAGCACTTGGGCCCCTTTCCAGAGCAGGGGGAATGGTGCTACCCCCACTAGCAGTACGGGTACAGGTTTGGCCTCTCATTCCATCCTCTCCTAAAATCTTACAGAACAGACAAGACCTGCATTTCTAGCAAGGAAGACAAACTGCCAAACCATGCGACTTTAAGAGCCTCTGATTTCCTCTCCCTTTAAAGGTCAATTTTTATGTTACTCCTGAGACAAATTCCATGGAGTCAGGAGCTTAGGGGACCTATGGTCTTTTTCCATCTTCTGTTCTGCATCAGCCCTGATTGCTACTAAGCTTTTTTCTGTGCTCTTGCCAGAAAGAGTGTGAGAAACACATCCATCCACACCCCCAAAGCCAGACTGTTTCACTTGTGCAGTTCCTTCCTGACTCCAAACCCAGCAGTGCTCAGACTGGACTCGTGATGGTGATCTGTAACGGGACTTCAGAGGGGACCTTGGATTAGAGCTCACAGACTGGTGCAACATGCATTTGTGCCCTTGTCATCCTGCTCCTGAAAGGCAGCCCTGCCCCCTACAAACATGCTTTTCCCATGAGCTGATTTTCCCATCCAGACCTTTTGATTCCGTCCTTGGGGTCTCCTCACGCTCTGTTCTGTTCCTCAGGTTACGTGTTCGTCACCAACATCCCTGCTGGTGCCACGGACATCCTCATCATTGAGCGCAGGAAAACAGAAAACATCCTGGGTAAGCAGGGGAGCCAGATGGATGTGGAGATCCCAGTTCAGCTGGGAGGTGGGAGGAGGCTCTGTGCATTCCCACGTGTGAGCGTTTCCTCCAGGGTAACACAGGGGTGCTTCACCTCTCCATAAACCAAGGCTACCACATCTCCAGTGGCAGGAGAGACGTTTGGAACCCAAGTTCGCTATGGGCAGGGCCTGGTGTTCTTTTTCTGCTGGACTTTTCTCGTTGCTGGGCTGTTTTCTCTCCTCATTGCCACTGAAGCCCCAGTGTTCCACAGAGCGCCACATTTGTCTGTTTTCTCTCTCTTTGAAGCACTTGCAGATGAATCTGGGCATTTCTTCTTCAACGGCAACTCTGCCATTGACA
Organism: Chiroxiphia lanceolata; assembly: GCF_009829145.1. NCBI lineage: Eukaryota > Metazoa > Chordata > Aves > Passeriformes > Pipridae > Chiroxiphia > Chiroxiphia lanceolata. The sequence goes on from NC_045645.1 coordinate 27,239,431, forward strand.
ACCCCCAGAACTTCAGGGTGGCTGGCACCGTCTTCAAGTACCGGCGGCCCTCGAGCCTGAACTCGGATGGGCTGGAATACATCATGGCTCACGGGCCCACTAACCAGTCTCTGAATGCCATGGTATGTAAAGGGCTAGTTTTAGGCTTTGCTGTCTTGCCTGCTTCTCTCAGACAGAAGGAATATAACCTGGTTCCCAAGCCAAACCTGCATGTGTAGGTGGCTGAGGAAGCCAGATAATCTTGGCAAGGGGCGGCTCTCCTTTTGAATTTATGAGGATGCTGTCTTCTCTCAACATCCATCACCAAATATATGTGGCTAGAAGAGGTTTCTGGGAAAGCACACATCCCTAAAATGAAAGCAGTTTTTTCTCTCTCTCTCTTTCCTCCAGTACTATAACTTTAATGGGAAAATGCCACACATAACTTATGACTACACTGTGCCACGGATGCCGCCGCTCCGAACCGCAGCCCCTGCTCTAGCCAGACCTCTCTATCATCACCTACCAGAGACCAGCCAGAACCACCCCATGCCAGCCAACTCCAGAGCTGCCCAGGACTTCAATGCCACATGGCTCTCCCTATCTCCAGATGACACCAGTGAACAGCTTCCTCTAAGAGAAGGGCACGAAGATTTGGACTTCAGTCACCCGCACTTCTTCCAGACCAACTCCACCAGTCAGACCCGGGACTGGGGCTGGGAACAAAGTGAAGAGAAGGAGAAGTATGACTTCCAGATCAGACAGATTTACCATGCCAACACAGCAGGAGAGGAAGAGGAGGAGGAAGCAGCAGCAATTGGTGGAGAAACAGAGTTGGGTCTGTTGCTTTGTTTTTCCTTCTCCTGTTTTACTGATTGAAAGCAGATGTCCCACACTGGTCTTCTTGAAATCTAAGGTGGCTTTACCATTGGGGTGGACAGGAGGGAATGATGGAATGGGGTGGAGACTGCTGGGGAGCAGCAAGGGCCAGCAGCTCTGTGGGGGAAGGGGAGCTGGGAGAGGGTGGGCACCATATGGATCAGGCATGGCAGTGCCTCAGCGCCTGAGCTTGGCAGGCAGGGCAGTGACAGCAGCAGGGCCTAGCAACAGTCCAGTGATCATCAGGTGGCAAGTCAAATCTGAGGTCAATCTGGAGAGCCAAAAAGCAATTCAGAAACAAAGGACATCTGCAACATTGCTCAGCCCAGGACTGAAGGCCCAGACTTGAGCTTAAATGGAGCTCCAGAGCAGATAGAGAGGTTGGTCAGAGTAAGTAAGGCCTCTTGGTGCTCCCTGGTGGCAATTTATGATTTTGAGGCCAAATACTGAATGTTTTTTGCCTTGCTAAATGTCACATGCTGAAATACAAGCCATCCAGTGTAGTTAAAGCATCCCTGTGTTTTTCTTCCAGCTCTCAGGTTCAACCAAATCTCCATCAGCACAGCTGTGCCCTACAGCATGAGGAGACCCGAGCTCTCGGAGAACAGCCACGTAGCATCCTCCAGGCTGCGTCTCTTCAGGAGGCTGTGCCACAGAGACCCTCACAACACTGCCTTTTGCAGGGAGCTGCAGCACCTGGCAGCCAGGATGGCCCCAAGGAACTCCTCAGCAGGGCTATGGACTGGGGCAGCTGCCCCGTGGCCACAGGGCCTCCACAAGGGGCCGGCCCATAAGAACTCACTGGAGGACTTGAAAGTGGAGGCATTTGCTGGGAGTCAGGGGCCAGCAGCCAACTACAGCATGGTGGCATCTGTGGAGAGCCCTCTACGAGGTGCCAGCCCAACTGTGGACATCAGCCAGGCAGAGCCTCTGCGAGCCCCTGGCACGGAAAGGTGGCACTTGGTCTCCTGGGCAAAGCAGGGGCATGGTTAGCTGGGGAGGGATGGTCAAGCCAGTCCTCTGGCAGTGTCCCTGCTGTCCTTGATGTCCCCATTCACCGGTGTCTATCCATGGCAGCTGCTGTAGTTGCTTCTTTGAAAGACCGAGTGTCACAACTGCCCTGACACAAAGCTCACAGAACATATTTCAGGTCCTGCTGCCATTTAAATGGATGCTGGAGAACCTGCAAGGCCAATGCTGGTGTGGTTGTAAAGAAGGCCAGGAGTCTATAGCATGTCACATACACACATTTACCACCACATCATGCCCCCCCTGTCCCATTCCTCTGAGCACATAAGCTTATGAGACTTTTGTAAACATTTGGCAGGAGACTGAGGGCCAACTTTTAAATATTTCTGGTAAGCCAAATGTGAACTCTCCCTGCCACATTATATGAAATGAGAGACACCTTGCTTGAGCTCCCCTTTCCAACCTAAATCATGGCTCTCAAGGTGATAGTATGAGCTGAGGCTGAGGGCACCCACATGACTGAAAGACCATAATATACATGAGACTTACTATGAACGATGCTTTCTCCTTGCTAGTTGAATTCAGGAGGTGGATCGAGGCTTTGCACTTTCTGTTCATCAGTGGTTTGCCTTGCCCAGGGTGAGGGAGATGTAGAGCAGAAACACTGGGTTTCTTCCCATCTTCAAAAACAGAGAGAGGAGGAATTTTCCTCTCTTTTATGTTTGCAGCAGTTTTTTTCAGTTTTCGCTCACGCCACCTCCTTTTTCTGCAGTAATGAGTTCGATGTGAGCCCCGTGGGCCACGATGACATCAGCTTGGCTGACATGTATCGGTGGAAAGTCTCAGCTTATGCCCCCTGCAGCTCCACATGCACTTCAGGTAGGTTTGGCTTCCAGTGGCTGATCACGTGAGGTCCTTTTGGGGCATTGATGGAGAGAATCCTGGTATTTTTTACATGGCAGGTAGAGTTTCAGATGCAGTGAGCACTCCAGTTATTTAATGATGGTGGGAGGAGGCTTTTTGACCTGAGCATGACTGAGAGAAGGGTGTTGCTTGCCCAGCAGGTATCAGCTCGTCCTATGCAATGTGTGTGAGGTACGATGGAGTGGAAGTGGACGAATCGTACTGTGATGCCCTGACCCGACCAGAACCCACCCACGAATTTTGCACAGGGAGAGATTGCCAGCCTAGGTGAGTGGAAATGGCATCAGCTGTCCAGGGGCACAACAGATCTTTGTAAGGATCACTTTCTGCTCAAAGCATACGGTCATTTTTGGGCTGTATGCACTTAGCCTTTGTATCCGCTTGCAAGCAAAAAGAGGGAAGGGATTTGGGATCTGGTAAGAGCAAAGCATCACCAAGACCAGCATCACCATCACAGGCATATATATGATAAGCAGATTCATAGCAGCAGCTGCTGGGTGAGGGGTTCCCAAGTGTGCGGGCCCAACCCTGCCACCCCACATCCCTTGTCCCCCTTACCTGGGTTTTCCTCTGTGTTTTCTCTCCTGGGGCTGCTCGTGGAGGTGGGAGACCAGCCGGTGGAGCGAGTGCTCCCGGACCTGCGGCGAGGGCTCTCAGTACCGCACCGTGCGCTGCTGGAAGATGCTGGCCCCAGGCTTTGACAGCTCCGTTTATGACGACCTCTGCGAGGCAGTGGGGCTGGCCAGGCCCATGGAGAGGAAAGCCTGCAAGAACAAGGCCTGTGGGCCCCAGTGGGAGCTCTCCGAGTGGTCCGAGGTAGGCAGTAGGGGAGCTTTGCTGCCAGAGGTAAGGAGGAGCCGGGGTTGGGATGGGGCCTGGAGGAATGTGGCTGGTAGATGGTGGGGGCTGAGGGAGCCTCTGGGCAGCAGCATCCTTGGGAAACAAGGGCTGCCTTTATCCACAGCTCCCCTGTTCTGGCACTGCTCAGAAAGGCCATTGCAAAACATTTTTTCCTAAGGTCGTTTCTCAAGCAGGGTGTTGACCAAGTGAAAGCCCTGCCAGAAAGAGGCTTTGCCTCTCTCTTTCAGAGGATCCAAACAGTTCTATCTGACTGAGAGTGAATGGGGAAACAATACCATGGAGATATAGAGAAATTAAACCTAACTGAAGTCCCTTTGGTTGACTTTCCACTTCTGACTGCTCGGGTTGTAGCCCAGTGACTTTGAACAGCAGTTCAACATTGAAGTGTTGGAGCTCTGGGTCCCAAACTAAATGAGCAGCAAAGATAGAGACAAACCCACCTTTTTCTGTCCCTGCTGGGGTCCTTCCCCTCTCTTCTAGAGCAGCAGGAGGAGGCATAGCTCCCTCCCACCCTTTCTCTCTGCTCCTGAGCCCGGGCTGACTCGGTGTGCCCCTTGCAGTGCTCAGCCCGGTGTGGCGCGCAGGGGACGATGAGGCGGGAGGTGCGCTGCTCCGTGGAGGTGTCCCTGTGTGACAAGGCCCAGAAGCCCAGCAGTGAGAAGGTGTGCACAGGCCCCCCCTGTGACCGCCGCTGGACTGCCTCGGACTGGGGCCCGGTGAGTCCAGAGGGGCTGCTTCTCCTTGCTCCCAGTGCCAGGGGCGCAGGGCTGGCGGGAGGGAGCAGGTGGGCAGACACGCTGCAGCTCTCCTTTGGCTTTCTTCTGGCAGAGGCCAAGCAAAAGAAACTAGAATAATCTGTATTTTTGCCTCTCTGTGCTATACATTTTGGTTAACTCTGAGGTGAGCTCCATTCAATAACCTGGGAAGCTCATGGCACCTGGAGAATGGAAGCACCTGGCTAGATGTACCTCTAAAGCCCCTTGGGATCCAGTGCCACAGTCCAAGTGGCAGGGCTAGACTCTGGACTCAGTTCTCCTGGCACCACTGACCCTGACCTCTCCCCTTTCTTGCTTTCTGATGTGTCTAAATGCCCTGTGTTCCTCCAAGTGCTCAGGTTCGTGTGGCGAGGGACGCATGAGCCGCTTCATCGCGTGTCGTAACCTGGAGGGGAAAGTGATCTCCAACTCCCAGTGTGACCCAGCCACCAAGCCCCTGGCTGTTCATCCGTGTGGAGACAAGGACTGCCCTGCACACTGGGTGGAGCAGGAGTGGGAACAGGTAAAGCCAGCCCTGTGTTCTCAGCCCTCCTTTCCACCCCGTATCCCACAGGACATGGTGGGAGCCTGGTTCCCTTGGCAGAGCAAGGCTGTGTAGTGTGACCTCCAGCCATGGAGCTATACCCTTGTCCTAGCTCCTTTTGGAAAGAGTGAATGACTAATGAATATCCCAGCTTGTCCCTGCTCTGCCACCCCAAAGTTTGTGGCATTTACTGCCTTCCCAGGGATCTCCATTGGAGGGCAGCAATGTTCTAAGGAAACCGTCCTCCTCTCCCACCTGGCTGGGAGTTGCAGACACCTCAGCAGAGCTTTTCCAGAACCTGCACTCACCCCTGAAAAGATTTTGGTCCGGCCACTAAAGAGAAAAACCAGCCTCATCCTTGATAAATAACAGCTGGAGGTAAACCTGAACCCTGGAAATCACCACGACTGTGTACTTGCCTCAGGAATTAGTGAACATGGTCCAGGTGTTCCATTCTACCAAACAATCAGTCTCTGCCGGTCTCCTTCTGCTCTTTGTGTTGCTAAAGACTTTAGGCTTTCCCATACAAGCTGATCCAAATCCCAGGGTGTCCAGAAGGATATATGGAGTCAGTTGTGGAGCTTGGGCTTTTTCTTTGAAGTCTTGAGCAAACTAGAGCTTCATAAAGCACTAAGGAAAAAGGTTTCTAGGAAAAAAGGGAAGCAGCCAAGGCCTCTCTCTGCCAGCCATAGCTAAACCTCTGTTCCCACGTCGCTCCCTTTATAGCTTCTGATTACACTCAGTTGAGTCTCACCCAGCACTGGTAACGAGCACAAACTGGTTAAACCTGGGGACCCAAGGCAGTTTGATACCTGTCCTCTGCTCTGGCCCTCGATGTGGGTCATACACAGTCCTGCAGTACAGTTTTCAGCCGTGTCCAGGCTTTCAAACTCAGCAGAGCTCTGAAAGACCAGCTGAGCTCCCCACCTTTGCCTGTGCCAGCTTCTTTGCCGTGTTCTCTCAGCTGAGGAGCTGTGAGTTCACAGGATGACTAAGGGTGGATGCAAGCCAGCCATGCTGACCCTGCAGTGGTGAAAAAGGGCACAAAGCAGTGAAATCTCAAACTGACAACTGCCTCCTGCCTGCTGCTGCTTCTGGTGGTGTCCTGAGGGAGGGAACCCTCCCAGCTAAGCCTGCATAGCTGTGGGCTCAGCAGTACTTGTCCATGTGCATCACCTGCAGTGCACCACTTCAGTCCCCTTGGGCCCATACAAAGCTTGTCGGTACTCCAGGATGTAGGTTGCTACATGCATACGCTGCGTGGTTTTTGAGAACATAGAAACACATAAAATAAGGCAGAAACAGCCTCTCGTAGTCTTACCTTGGCTGCTCCAGGTCTCCTGTGGTAGCTGCTCTCAAGGCCAGCCAAGGTGAACTCAGCTAAGCATTAATTACCAGCACCTGTCCCCCCTCCCTGGGAAACGTGCAGAAACGCGTTGTCCTGTGACCCGGGCAGCACTTGCCTCCATTAGACTGGTGTTAGCACAGGCATTAAGCACCTTGCTTCGGAGCTTACCTGAAGCTCTGCAGCTGCTGAGCCCCCTTTGTTACCTGGCTGCTCTGCTCCCTTCCCAGTGTGATGCCAGCTGTGGGCGAGGGACGAAGACCAGGCTCGTGCTGTGTGCGGGCCTGGAGAACGGTGTGTACAGGGAGTACCCTGAGAAGGACTGTGAAGCCTCTCAGAAACCTGAGGAACAAGCTGCCTGTTTCAGAAGGCCATGTTCAACGTGGTTCACAACCTCCTGGTCTCAGGTAGGGCTGGGGGTGGTGGGGAAGGGCGATTGAGGCCTCGTAGCCCTGGGTGGTGGAGGGGGACCTGCGCTGAGGGTCTCTGGCAGCACGTTCTGCCGAGGGCTCTGCTAGGTCTGGATGGGACCCTGAGCTCTGCTTTTCTGCAGACCAGGCAGCAGGTTGAGGGACTGGCACACGCAGGCTGGAGAAAACCTTGGAGCATGTGGTTTATTGCCTCAAGCAAGAGCTTGCACCACACTGCAGGCATACAGGATACAGCCGTGCCCCCTCCTCTGCCAGGAGTCCATGTTCTGTCTTCCCCTGCTTTCCCTTGATGGTGGCTGCAGAGCATTTAGGGAATGAGAGGAGAGCTGAGCCTGGCTCACAGCACCCATTTTCTCTCACAGCATCAACACTCCAAACAAAAATCTGAGTTGCATTAAAGAGATGAAAGCAAGATGAAAGCAAACTCCTCCCTTGCTCTGCCCCAACCCCAACTCAGGGATGCTCTCCTCCAGCAACAGAAAGGGAGCATACGTTTGAGATCAGTGTGGGATTTGATCCAAACCTCCTCAGGAATAGTCTCCAAAGCAGGGACCGGGAGGCCTCACTAGAAGAAAGAACTTGGGAGCTATAGGAAAATGAAAAATGCCTCTCACAGTCTCTTTCCTCTTTCTCGACCCCGACAGTGCAGCAAGACATGTGGTGCTGGTGTGCGGCTGCGCGAGGTGAAGTGCTACCAGGGGGAAGCGCTGGCTCAGGGCTGTGACCCCACTTCCAAACCAGAAGCCAGGCAGACCTGCCAACTCCAGCCGTGCCCCACAGAGGCACCAGGTACGTCTGGGAGGGCAGGGGGGTAGAGGAGCCCTTGGGAGCTCTTTGCTCTCTGCTGGGGAAGCACAACTCCTTTTTAACCCCTTCTGCGTGTGCTTCTGTTCCCCAGAAGACGCCTGTGAGGACAAAGCGACGGCCAACTGTGTGCTGGTGCTGAAGGTGAAGCTGTGCTCTCACTGGTACTACAGGAAGGCTTGCTGCTGGTCCTGTCGGCTCAAGTCACCCTGAGTCCTGCCAGGCCCTACTTCCCTTCCAAGTTTGGGGCAAGAGCCCCCTCGAGCCAGACTTTACCACTTGAAGCCGCCCCACTTGGCTTGGCTGTGGAGCCAGTCCCTGTAGACCAGCCTGCTCAGCGAGGAAGGATTCCTAGGACTTAATCACTGTTCCCTCCCCATCAAGAGGGTTTTACACAAGACAAACCATCAGTGCCTAGAAAGCTACTGAGAAGTGAGTTGGGAAAGCCTATCCCTGCTGTCACTGTCTCTGGGGATCACTAGTTGGAGGCAGAGGGGCATAGGGGCTGGCCCATGGCAGGGCATGGACAACAGCACCCATCTCTCTGGTCTGCCCTGCAGGACAACTTCCAAAACACTCCAAAAAATTGTGTCACAATAAAGAGATAAACTATAAAGCTGTGGGTTTGGTATCCGTGTACATAGGCCAGAGGCAAGGGAGGAGGGGGATGCAAGACGAGCAAAAGCAGTGGCAGGAAGGGTGGGGAGGAAAAATCTTTGCACCAGTAGAACTTCCAGGCAGCACTGGATAAAGCCCATTTTCTGCTGCCTGCCAAAGAACAGAAACCACTCCTGGTTTGTATTTCAAAGTCCTCATTTATTTCTGACATTGAATTTGGACCCATAGCTGAGCAACAAAGACAGAGAATAGTAACAGGAGGAATCTGAAGTGGAAAAAATCTGGGATCCCTGCCCCTACCTCATCCCGTTCCTCCACCAGCCCCCAAACCTTCTCATCCTCAGCTGCATCCCCCATGTTTCCAGCCCTTTCAGACTCACCCGTTTCCCTGTGGCCCTGCCAGACCCGGGGTGTGTGTTGGCTGCGAGGCCAACCCTCATCTTGGCCATCCGGCTGTTCTGGAACTGCCTCCCCAGCCTTGGCACCTCGTTAGCCGGCGATAGGTCACGCTTAATTTGCATGTGATGAAGATAACAATGCTGTGGCCTTCCTTTCACCAAAAGGGTGACCCACAGAAGCAGAAGCCCCTGTGTTATTCCCACCCTCTGGAGGTCATGGCCATTGGGATGGGAAGCCTTTTTGTGTGTGCCAAGAGGTAGAGTTGGATGCCAGGAGCCACCGTGTCCGCGCTGGCTCCGCGCCTGCCAAGGGGACGGCATGGCAGGGCTGTCTGGCAGAGATCTGGGACACATTAACTCCTCGTGGCTCCCAGCAGGGTGAGACCGAGCTGAGCAGATGCTTTAGTAGGAAAGGATGAGATTTACTGAGTTAGCCAAGATTTTCTTCCCGTTACAGACAGTATTTTCAGGGAGGAGCACTGGCTGGATGGGAAGCGGTAGAAGCTACTGACTATTGACCAGTGGGATCCAGAGAGCTTTGCTGCTGCTAACTTTCATCTTCCCTCCTGCTTGCCCTTAATATGAGAGGACATTAAAACCTGCTATCACTATTTGGAGAATGGAAAGAGACTCTAAAAGCAACGCAGCCAGACTGAGTCTCCAGATAATGGAAATGCAGTGTCTTTTTGGGCCGGACGTGGGGGAGATGGTGCATAACATTTGCTCAGAAGTGTGTGTAAAATGCAGGCTGGGGCAAGGTGTTTGGTTACAAGGACCATGACCAGTGGCATCTGTCTGGCTCTTTTCTTCAGGTTGTTTGAGCAGAGGTGCCAAGGCATGAGCAGGTCCTAAGGGTACATCAAGCCTTTTACCTGGTAATGTGGACACTCAAGGCTGATGTACCGTTTGCCCTCTATACTGAAACCTACTTTTTCCCTGTGTGAATGGGGAGGTTAAGTCCAAATCCTTCTGTGGGCAGCAGGATGATTTCTAAATTGCAGTGGCGAAAGAAAGACCTCACTGCTCACATTTCTGAGCAGTCCTACCCTATATTGCAAAGGCATGGCAAGTGTTTCCTGCCATTGCCTCCAACAGCATCCGCAGGGATCGTTGCTGTCCTGGTCCCTCCTCCCTGCCATGAATGGGAAGCGCTCAGCCGAGCAGTCCTGCACTGGTTGCTATGGAAGTGCCTGTGAATGATGGAGATGTCCTTTTAGTAATTTTTCACCTAATTTGATTTATGGAGGAAGAAGAAACTTTCCCACATTCATTTTTGCAGAAAGGCAGAGTCACTGGCTGTCATTGCCAGCCGCAGTGCCGGTGAACCCGCATTTGGGTCTTGCACCCTCTTCTTCCAAAAACAAAAGCAGGGGGGACCCAATCACCTGAATATCACTCTTCTGTGGGAGGCTGTGGGCCCTGCAAAGGAGGAGATGCAGCCTGGTGGGCTCTGCTGTTGCTGTTGAAAGCAAAATTCATCCTAAAACCAACCTTCCTCTGGCTGTTGGAGCTGTCAGGGTGGGCTGGGTAGGGCTTTGAAAGCAGAAGGTGAACAAAACTGCAGTTATTTAGGGATACAATTCTTTCCATAAGTAAAATCTTGCCATTTTGATGGGTCCAAGTTAAAATTGCTCCTAAGAAAGCTTGTGAAGAGTAGAAGAGGTGGGGGCTTCGGCCGCAGAAGGACCAGCCTGTGCCCGTTTGCGTGGGTGAGCGCTTTGGCGAGCAGCTTTGCCTCCCCCAGCAGTGACCTAAATTCACGTCTTGAACTTCTTCAGCACGTGCGAAGACCGAAGCAGGTGGGACGCGGTGCCCTATCTTACACTCGAACAGAAAAGGTAACTGTTAGTGACAACTGATGCACCACGAGGGGAGCAGGGCGACCTGGATCCTCCCTTCCTTGCTTTCCCATTGCCGAGGAGCGCTGCCATCCCCCTCTCAGTAGCGGGATTTGCCAGGGGCGGCAGCTGGCGGGTGGTCACCCATTGCACCGTGTGCCGGAGGCAGTGGGCACCCAAGGCCTCACTCTGGGCTCAGGGAGCCGGGGGTAATTAAATTAGGTTGTACTGTACATAGCCCTCGTTAGACAAGTCCCTTTGGGAGACAGAGTAGATAATAATGACACTTATGATGGGTTCGGAGGTGGCCGGTTCAACGTCGCCCTTCGAGGTCTTGCTCCCCTTCTCGCCCGCAGAGCTTCGCCGTGCCGGGCGGGTCAGCAGGAGGACCGTGCTGGTCTGGGGCTGGGCCTACGGGGTCTTCCCTGCGGGAACACCCCCAAAGACAAGTGAAAAGCCCCTTCCCTTGAGCGGGCGCTGGCTGGGGACACCCTGTGCTAGTGGCAATGGTGACTACACCTCCGTGCTGATGGCCCGCGGGTTCGGGAAGCTGTCGCGGAGGAGGCCGTGCCGGCTCAGCGTGTAGCCTTGCAGGGTGGCCATGTTGATGGGCGGCCCCATCTCCTTGTAGCACGCGGGGGTGTAGGTGACCCTGTCGCCCCCGTTGCGCACCATGTCGGCAGTCCGGATGTAAAAGGGGGATCCGTAGGGGGAGCAGGTCGGGCAGTAGTTGTGAGCCCCGTGCTGGTTGAGCTCGCTGGGCGGGGGCGCGGGGCTGCCCTGGCCGTCCACCATACGGGAGCTGCAGGCGTTGCACATGCCGAGGTGTGAGTGCGTGGGGAGGTCGGGCACTTCCTCTTCCTCCTCCTCCTCCTCCTCCTCCTCTTCCTCATTGGAGTCATTTTTCTTGCAGCAGTAGTACTGCAGGAAAGAGAATGGGTTTTATGAGGGGAAGTGGAGCAGCTGGTGGACAGATTCAGCTTCTCAGCCAGCGCTGCCACTTCCCTGCTTCCCTCATCCCCCCATCAGAGAAACCCTCCGCAGCTTCTTGCTGCTCTGCTCCATCGTTCCTGGGACCTGAAGCCAGACAAAACCTGGACCTGAGCAAGCTGCAGGAGGCAGCTGCCAGGGAACTCATCTTCACCCCCCAGTGAGGTTTGCAAGGGGAAGGAATTTCACCCTGCCAGTTGGAAACTGCTCCAAGTAAGCGCTGTGCTTTTCATCACACAGGCATTGCTGCATGGCACAGACTGCACATTAACTTTTAAAGAGCAGGAGGTTGTAGCTAGCTGTAGTTGAAAGCCTCCTCGTTTAATTTACAAGGGCAAAAAAAATTATATAAAAATCTCCATCTGGTATTGCAAACCCAGCCAAGCCTGCACCTCAGTTAGCAAGTGCTGCAGAGCCTCAAAAGCCTTGGGGAGTCCCCCTACACCAGGGGCAGGGAAGGACATAATTCTGCAGCACCTGGGGAGAGGGGGGGTTTCAACTCCCTACCATCACACCCTTTTAGATCCCTCCTGTAGCAGCAGCTCAGCGTGAGGAACATAGAATACTAGAGTTGGAAGGGACCCACAAAGATCATTGCATCCAACTCCTGGCCCTGCACAGAACAGCCCCAAAAATCCCACCATGTGCCTGAGAGCATTGTCCAAACACTTCTTGAGCTCTGGCAGGCCTGGGGCTGTGACCACTGCCCTGGGGAGCCCATTCCAGTGCAGGGTGGGGTTGGCAAAGTGGGGGACACTGACCTGTAGCCTACAGTAGCAGAGCACGGCAATGATGCACAGTAGGATCACCGTCGCTAGGATTCCCCCAGTGATAACAACAGTTCCCGCTGTCATCCGACCGATTCTCCATCAAACTCTGCAAGGTGGAGACACAGGGACACAAAAGTCACCTACCATGGTTTTGTCATCACATCATAGATGTGACACCCACAAGGCATCCCAAAATAGCGCATCTCCGTTCCTCCCTCCCCAGCTGGAAAACCATCACCTAATATCATTCTCCTCTTAGTGAGAGGACATGTGAGATGCAGCATCACATCTCCTTGCTGCCATCTCTGCTCTGGCTTGGGATCTTTGGGAAACACCTCGCGATCCACTGGCAGAGCTTTGCCCCTTAACGAGCCCAAAGGGATGATTTCCACCCTCCCAGCACAAAATCCACCTTCTTCATCAAAACCCTGAAGCAAACGTGTGTCTCCACCAGGAAAATCCAAAGCAGAGCCTTTGGACCCAGCAAGCCTGGCAATCTGAGCCCAAAAATCACACCCTGGCCACCTGCCAGGCACCAATGAGTCTAACAGGGGCTTGGCATGAGCCAAGCAGCCCCCACTGCCATCCCTGTGCAGGGGACCCAAGGGATACTTACGTTCAGTGACGGAGGCGTTGGACCTGGAAGAAGTGGAGGGAGAGGTTAGTCGTCACCTGACAGCACCCCTTGCACCCACCTGCCTTTCCCAGTGTCCCAAGAATTTGCCTTGAATTGGGACCCTGCAGGAAGCCCTGTTTTGCCTGTAGAGATGGGGCTCAGCATCTGCCCGTGCCCCTGGGAGGCCGCATGGGGCAAAAAGCCCATGTTTGGGATCCTGCTGCTGGTAATTATTACTATTATTATCATTATTTTTATAGTCATCTTTACCTTGAAGCAGGGAAAGGAGACATTTCCCAAGCTCAGAGAAATGCTCCACAGGAGAAGGGCACAGGCCTGCTTAGTCAGCACTTGGCCTTTTCCTCTTTAAAATTAATTACGAGGAAGGTGGATGCATCACCACAAGTGGCCAATGTTTTAGGTGCTGCTGGGACAGGAGATCTCCCCTCCATCCTGCCCAGGGCAGGTGAGTCCCTGCATCCCCCCATGACCCCACGGGCACTTACCCAGAAAAGGACAGGCAGGATGTTGTGGTCACGCCAGCCCCGGGGTGGCCGGCCGGGACAGGCAGCTCTGCATGGCCACGGGGAGACACGGCAGCCCTGGGAGGGACAAGGGAAAAAACCCCACTACTGTCAGCTCATCCCACTGCCCAAGGGGTTTGTTTACCCAGCATGCCCATCCCCACTGATGCTGCCTCTGTCGCTGCAGCGGGGCTAAATAAATTGCTTTGTTAGGGCAGAAGAGGTGGGTGCTGCAAAGGTGGGCGAAGCAAACTGCCAGGAAGGGATGATCCCGCACCTGAAACCTCCCATTTCAGCAAAACTGAGAGAAGTGGGTGCACCCACCACCCATCACCTCCAGCGGTGCCTCGCTCAGCCGCCTTTCATTACCGGCCCCCGCGTCCCTCGGTGCCTCGGCCAGAGCAGGGCTAATTGATAGGGCCCAAGTGCCAGCCCGCTGCAGCCGAGGAGATCTAATTACCCGCTGGCCACGTGGCCCTAATTAACAGAGAGAGGTGGCAGCTTCCAGGCGAGACCTGCCCACCTCTGCCCTGGCCCCTCACTGCTGCCATGTCCCAGTGGGCACCGCGCAGAACCACCCCCCTCCCCAAAAATCACCCACCCTCCTCACTGCGCTGTGGTGACGTGCAGGATCCTGCCTGCCACAAATTGATTTTTCAGCTCTTGGAAAGTTCCTGTAGGAAGCCAAAAGGTGGGCACGCATTGGATTTCCTCCTCAAGCTGCTCTTGCACACGAAACAAAGGAAAAAAAAAAAAACAAACCCGGATAAATCAATAGGCCCATAACCCAGCTAATATCTCCATCCATCAGGAGACCCGGCGCAGAGCTAATAATAGAGACCAACACGTTCGGCTCCTGCTCCCTTGTTACCAAACCACACCCTGAAACGCTGCCAGGAGCGTAGGGGGACACACAGGGAGCCACTGAGGGGGGTGACACCTCCCCAGGTGCCTTCCTTAACAGGGAAAAGGTGACAGTGGGTGGCTGGAAAAGGTCATTGACCTTCGATGACCCCAGGAGGGACACGCTGTGAGCAGGGTGGTGATGGATGATGCAGGCGGTCGTTCACATCCAGAAAACTTCATTTCGTGGGAGCTGTGATTTGATTTAGAGCTTGGAGAGCAGCACCCAATTAGCCTGAAGTTTGTAGCGAGCAGGTGGCCTCGGAGAATGACCCTGGGCAGGGAGGGACCGGCCTTGGGGACCCTTTGGTCACCTCTGAGAGCTGAGTGGCCAACTGGTGCTTCCTCGAGAATGGCTGGATTTCCATACACCCCATCTCCAGCATTCCTGTTCCTGGCATTGCCAGGATCAGCATTTCACCTGCCCCACTCAGAAGCCAGACTCTTCCTTATTAAAATACTGAATGCTAGAGAAAGGCAAAAATGACAATGAACCAGAAGAGAAGTGCTGCCCTTCCTCATCTCTTTGGAGGGAATGCTTTCAGGGAAGAGAAAGTTTCCTCCCCTCCTCTTCTCCTCCCCTCCAAACCCTGCCCCACCAGGAGCCCAGTAGTTAATTTTCTACCCAGTCTGTGCTTATAAAATAATTTGTGCCTATCAAATAGCCTTCTCTAACCTTCTGCTCTCTCCTGCAGGGATGCATAAGGGAACGTAACACCTCCCAGGGAAGGAGCAAGAGCCCCAGTCTCAGAAGTAATTGGGGTCTTGGGAATTATAAGCTAAATAAGCCCAGAAAGGTGAAGGACAACTACAGCAGCCTTTCCACAACAGCTCCAGAAGCCACATCCCTGCCACTGGGGATCAGCCCACGTCCATTTTTCATCCACCCTCCCCAAACACATCCCAAGCTGCTGGGAAAGGAGCATTTTGGGCTCCACTGCCTCACCTCCACACAGCCCCACCACTCCATCCCAACAAAAGGCTGTACATTTTCATGGATCCCATAAAAGCCTGGGCTGTACTATGAGCCAAACTGAGCCCTGCAGCTCCTGCTCCCACAGGAGGACGGGATGCAGAATCATCCCAGGGGGATTGCACAAGCTCAACGCCCTGGGCCACAGTCCCATTTCTCCTTCTGGCTTAAAAAGGAAGCTGAGAGTCATTTAAACATTCACATGTCCCAAGCTGAGCAGATGCCTTGACACTCACTGCTCACCCTCTCCTGGCCAGCTCAGGAGAGGGGACAACCCAAGGGTGGTCGTGGGGACCCTCTGGCACACAAACCATCACTGAAAAAATCAGGATTTATAGGAACAGGGCTGCCTCCCTCCCTGCCTCTCGGGTAGTGCTCTGAGATCTCGGCAGCGGTGTCATGCTGTTCCCAGCAGGGTCGGGAGAGGGTGGAGGGAGGGTCCGTGGCCGTATCGAACTGCTCCGGGCAGGCGTGCAGAACTGCTTGCTGCAGAGATACATTTTCTTTAATTGATGTTGCCTCGCAGCGCAAAGTTACGGCCTGAAAAGTGACTCTGGGAACGAGTGGCATCTCAGCCTTCTATATTTATTCCCCTTCAATGACGTCCATAGCACATTTGCACGGTTTGCAAGTCGATGGCGAGGCTTTTGCCAGCCGCCAGCACTCTCAGCCCAGCTGAGACACCCCTGTCCTTCCTCACCCTGTGCGTCCCACCAGCCCTGAGCTCGTCCCTGTCACCTGCCAAGGGTCAAACCCTCCCACCAGAGCTCAGGAGCAGGCTCAGGATGGGGCAGAGCACGGTTATTCACGATGAGCATCATGCCGAACCCTGCCACAAGTCCTGCCCCAGCCTGGGCTCTGCTCTCCTGGTTTTGCTCTGCAGCTCACGGGATAATTCAATGAAATGTCTGCCTGGTAAATTAGCCCGGCCGCTGCCTCACCAGAATCATCTCCCAGGGCCTAATTGGAAACAAACAGCAGCAGGGGCTGCCTTTTCAAAACAGACTATGGCAGCAAACAACAGGGCAGCTCCCGGGCAGCTGCGACCTGCCCCTGCACGGCCTCAACCCAGAGGGATTCGGGGGGATCAACCCACGCCTGCAAACCCCCAGCCATGGTGCAGGAAGGGTGCACAGGGAATGCTGAGCTCATGTAAACTCATTGCATGTCAGGTGTTCTGCGCTGCATAAGGGGACAAGCCAAGCTGCGGGGGAGCAGAAACAAGGAGATACCACCCCCCAAAAGGAGTCAAGCCAGATGAAATTTTACCCAAAGAGTGATGGCAACGTGGGATGCAAGAGGATGCAGGGGGTGGCACCCAGCTGGCAGCCCCCCAGCAGCCCCTCTCTGGTCCTAGGCTTGCTCCTGGGCTTCTTGCCCCAGTCCCAAACCCCTGGGTCACTGTGAAGCCTTAAAACTTCTAATTAATGAATCAGGTGAACCTGCTGTCGGTTCTGCAAGAGTTATATTGGAGTCTGGAGCAGCCTGTGGACAAAAATCACAGCGGCAGCTGGGAAAACTTCAATTTCAGTCTGCTGCAGAGAACTCCAAATAAGGTTTTTCCCAGCAGAAAGGGGCAACTCATTTCCTCCCTGAGGCTTTTTCCTGCTGTGATGCCTTTGGTCCCTTAAACCACGTGGGGTTTTCCCAGCAGTTTTGCTGCAGCCAACACCCTGCTCCTGGCCACCACAAGGACAGCCAGGTCACAGAGGTGACCATCCCCTGCCTGAGGCTCCAGCAATTCGCAGTCAGTCATCAAAACAGAAAATCCATGACCTGCCTGCAAGCCTGCTCTGCCTTTCCCTCCATCATCCACACCGGCTCCTGGAGGCTCCCACCACCTCCTCCCGGACAAGGCATGGGAAAGACAAAATAACCAACAAGGATCTGAAACCAGCTCTTTTCTTGCAGAAGCTCTGTGGAAAATGCAAGATATGAATTACAGTTAACAAAAATCAAACCCCTTCAATGGTGGAAGCCACCAGCCAGCCCCCAGCTCCTGAGTGGGCATGAAGGCCTGTGCTCCTCCTGCTAACGCTGTGCTCCCGACCCACTGAGCCCAGAAGATCCCCTCTCTTGCTGTTAAACTGCCAAAAAACACCTTCTTGCCAATCCAGGTTCGCTGTCTCCCATGCCAGGCCTCATCCTGCCGTGCTAGAGCCTGGGAGAACTGCCCTGCCGTAGGACCGAGCATCCCCCTCTATCTCTGTCCAGGTGCATGAAGCCCCAGCCCCAGCTGGCACATCCGCATCCCTCTCCCAGGGAGACCTCCTGGCACTTCTCAGACTTTTGGAGGAAGGGTGGCTTTGCAGCCTGGGACGTCTCGGGTGCGGATTATCCCAGTATCTCGTTACTTGGGCGTCTCATCTGCCCTTTATCTCCTTAAGCGACTATTCAGCCCGTCTCGCCTGCCTGCATGGATTAACTGCAGCCATGTGTACGACAGAGGGACAGGACAGGACCATCACCCCCATCCTGTCCCCCCCAGCACACACATACAGCAAAGCCCGTGACTCAGCCAGGGCTACACCTGGATCATAATTACATCTCCTTTGCAGCCCCTGCTCTTTGCCGAGTGGCTTAAAACCCGGGAGAATGACATCTCCCTCCTCATACCCCCAGGCATCTCCTACCCGCTGTGTTTGCTCAGCCCAGTTCGGGAGCCGCGGTGGGTGGGTGCAGTCCCGGCAAGGGTGATGTGCAGCCCCGGACACAGGGAAGGTGTCAGACGCGGGCAGCCCGCAGTGGGATGCAGATGGGAATATCCTCAGCCTGATCCACATGGCTCATGTCCTGCCGCTGTGCCCAGGGTTCCTCCCGGGCCAGCTCCCGGCAAAAGCCAGGAATGTGTGCCGGGGAGCCGCTCCGCTGTGGTCCCAAAATAACCAGGGACAAAACGGGCGGCATCAAGCCAAGTCACACAGAGAAGGGCTTTTGAGATTATCCCGCACGTCAGATCCCCTCGGGCTCTCTGGAGCCAGCCAACACCTGGCCAGTGTCCCTGCCACAGGCACCATCTCTCCCAGCACCCACATATCCCCCAGGATGAGCAGCTGCAGCAGCAGTGTCCGTGCTGGGAGTGGAGCGAGGCTCTAGCGAGCTAGAATGCTGGGTGTGCCCCAGGTGAGACTGACCCTTGCCAAAAAGCCAGAGAATTTTTCCCACACACCTGTGCTAAAGGTTTGGGACCTGTCTGTGGCCACAGCCAGTGGAAAGTCAGAGCCCTGGCTGGATCCTGCCATACCATGGATCCCTTGAGGACACAGGCCTGGAGAGCAAGGACTTGGGTCTTATCTGCACCTCATGTCGTCCCTGTCACAGTGGTGCCTGGGTGCTTTCAACATCCAGCACAAGATCCTTGTGAGCTCAGAAAGGAGCAGGGAGGGTTATTTGCTTCCACCCTGATGTCACCCTTGGTGCTTTAACACAGCACTGCTGTAGGTGTCCCATGACTGATTTAATCCCTGGTAAAGCACCAACACAGCACAGGCATCAGCCAGCATTCCCAGTACTTGCCCACGAAAAAGAGAGATAGCACCAGCAAAGCAAAACACTGCAGCAGGAACCTCTTTGACAGCTCTCAGCCTCCAGCCATTCCACACCCTCAGGTAATGGATCAGGATCCTACTGATCCCCCAAGCCTGGAGACTCTCCCCAGGAGCAAAACGGAGCCAGCCTCCCTCCGAGGATGCTCTGCTGTTCATTCCCAGCCCCAGGCAGGCCCCTCCAGCACCCTCATTGCTCCAAATGAAACCTTCAACTCCTCACACCAGCAGACTCTTGCCATCAGGGCAAGGAGATCGAGATCTTAGTAGAACCCCTCCTTTCCCTGGGGGCTGCGAACACACTCCACAGATATCTGATCTCTCCGGTTTGATTTTCTCTCTGCTCTGTTACGAGAAGGTGCAGGCACTGCTCTCCAGTGGGGGACTCAGTGACACCAAATGCAACTTCATCCCAGGCACACAGTGGAAGAGGAGGATCAATCCTAGCAGAAGCATTGTGCCACACAGTCCAGAGTACCCCCGCAGAGCATCCCCAACAAGATCCAACCGACCACAGCAGAGAGTTTCCCACTAAAGATTCTTTTCATTAATCCAGTTTCCCACCAGATTTCTGTGAAACAATCCCCAGGACAACTTCTCCGAGGCTCCAGTTCATTATCTCCTTCCTTGCCCTGGACATCAGTGCCATCTCATCCTTTCCACCTCATTTCCATCACTCCCATGAAAATTCTTTCCCCAGTTTCCTAGTTCCTACCCTCCTCATCCCACTTCCTCCCAGCCTGGTGTAGGAAACAAAAGTTGTGCACAACCTTTCCGTGTAGCAGCGAGCTCTTCTCCCAGAGGCAAAGCCCAGGGGAAAAGCTCTGGATGAGGACGGAACCTCTGTAATCCCATCAGCTGCAGCCGCCCCTGACACGGCACAGGGGCCACGCCGGCCGCCGTGCCGGGGCGGATCCGCCGCGCCTCCACGTCACCCAGTTTATTTGTTTTGCTAAAATAAAACACAAAATAAATTCCCTGGCTCACCCCTGGGTTTAACCCTTGCCCTCCCGCGGCCTGAGGGCTGGAGGCTGAGACGGCGACTGCTTGTTTGAGGGATGCTGCTCCTCAGGGACCTGCAGGGGATGTTCCCCCACGTCCCGCCAGGGTCTGCCCTCCCTCCTCTGTCGGTGAAACAGCGGCTATGGAGGGATTCAATTAGCAAAGACATCATTAGGCGTAATTGCACTGTTTACCAGTTAAAAGGAGTGAAGGGAGATTAGCCTTGTGTCTACTCACGAGGAGAGGGGCCACGTCATTTCTTTTGGACCATGAGCTCTCTTTAAATCCCATTTAGAACCAGGAAAACTACATGGATGTGTGTCAGTGACGCACCGCACTTTCCCCTTCATATTTCAGTGCTTGCCTCATATTCTTCTCCCTCAGCCATGGGGCCAGCTGAGATCTCCTCCATCTGCCCACCAGATCCAGATATGGGTTCAACAGGACACAACCATCAGCATCTCTAACAAACTAGGAGCTGAAAAGTGGGGCTGGATACATCTCTGCCCGCTTTCAGCCAGGTAGGTGCCCTTCAGTACCAGGGAACAGACAACCCTCGGACTACCACTGCCTCTCCAACAAAAACAACAACCCTAGGGCTGGTTAGAGTTCAATCCCACTTCCACAGTAGCTGCAAACCTGTATAGTGCTTGGGAAACATCCTTTTTTTCCAAGAGAAAGGGAGATGGAGGGTGCCATGGCCCAGCCCTGGGGAAGAGGGCGCAGGGAAGCGCAGCCTCTTCCTTCGCATGATGCAAGACCTGCTGCTCCAACTGTCAGCATCCCCCCAGCATGTTCGCTTGGAGTAGAAACAGAGATTTATTTTAATGACTCATTAAAGCCTAATTGCATTCAGGCAGCAAAACAGAGAGAGCAGCCTCCCACGTGCACCAGTACTACAGTCGGGAGGGCTCTCGGAGCCTCCCCGAAAGCGCGAGGCAGACAGACTGTCTCTTTTTGGTGGGGCCAGACAGCGGGACCAGCTGCTGGCTCTGGAGCAGCCTGGCTTCGTGGTTGGGATCCAAAAACAACCCAGAAAAGTCTCTGTCTCTTCATTTGCCTCTGTCTGCCCGACACGACAGCTGCCACCAGCTGCTTATCCCTTTGCTCCAGCGAGGAGACGCAACCTGCCCGGAGCTTGGATGCCCATCTTCAGGGCTTCTGGACAGCAGCTATTTCAGGGGGTGATCATCTCCCAGCCTTAGAGACACATGTGTTTGTAACTCCCCATGTCTTTTAAGGGCCCCATAATGAGAGCAGGGTGGGATTTGCACAGCAGCAACCACAGATCACCCCAGTAGAGAGCTGGACATCGCACAGGGAAGGGATGAGCTGCTCCTCCTGTCCCAAGGACATCCCCAAAGGATGGGGGAGAACCAAGTGGTCATGCTAAAATCCAGCTTGGAGGGAAAACAGCCCAAACCCCACCACTGGCAATCCAGGGAAACCCTTGCTACTGACACCACTCTCAGCTACTGAGTCCGTGTACCTCACCCTTTCTGGTCAGATTCAGATCCAGTGACAGCCACGTCACCTGTGAGGACAGCAGCTTACAGCTGCTCTGACACCCAGGTATCCCCATTGCCAGGATACACACTGGGAAGCCCATCCTGCACTTCTCACCCACACAGCCAGAATGAATCCATTGTATTTGACCACGGCTCTCTCCTCCCAGAAAGCTGCCCCATGTAGAGATGGGAAAGCCACGGGTCCCCTTTCCCGCTGCACAGTTGACACCTACAACAATCCTGACCATGTGCTGTGGGAGGACAGCCCACCTGGGGACAGACACCCGTGGGATAGACAGGGCTCCCCAGCCACAGCTCTGCTTTCCAAGCCACCAGCAATTCATCTGTCAGAGTTGGCCCATCCACCAGGATCCCGACCACAGCCCCACGGCAGCACAGACCAGGGAAAGCTGGAGCCACACACTGCTATGGGCCAATGCAGGGGCACAGCACCCGACCCCAACCCTGCTGTTTGGAGTAAATCCAAGCAGAGTCACTGCAGGATCAGGTCAACAACTGACTTTTCCATAAAGCCACGGGAAAAGCTCACCTGCAGTTGTTTTACAGGGCTAGTCACACTCCTTTCACCCACTGCATCCCAGCTGGAGAGAGGAGGCACACTGTAACCGGGTACAGATGGGTCGACTCAGCAGAGCTAAACTCTTTGCTGGATTTCAGACCAGCTATTTTTTTTTTCTCGTAATTTATCACACAGCAGGGACACAGACTCATCCATCACTCAGGATGCTCCATCTCACACTGTCGGATCAGGCAGGAGCGGGGCCGCCAGGGTGGTCACACACACACACCAACACACATGCCCAGCAAGAAGGAAAAGAAAACCCAACGTGAAGCCTCTAAATGTTTCCCACAAATGAGGTGTGAAACACGCTTTCAAGAAAACAAGGGTAACGGAGCCACAATAAATATTTCATCCTGGTGGGAAAGGAGCAACGGGGAAAGTCAGGCAGGCAGAGATGCCAGGAGGGATGGGGGGCAGTGGGGATGGAGGCTGGAGAGGGAGAAGGGGGAGGCAGCTGGGGTAGGGAACAACGGGAACACCACAGCCTGACCTTATTTCTGTTTGCTGCTTGCCCTGGGGGCTATTGGATTTGAGTCATGACCACAGAGCAGCTCCCTGAAATGGGAGCAGCTCTTGTGTTCCTGTTCATGCCCATGGCTAAAGTGGGTGATCCTGCTCCAGCTGGGAGCTGAGCTCCTCTAAAAGCCCTGTCCTAATGCTCCCCAGCAGACACACAGAGCTTTCTGTCTCTCCTGTTGGTCCATGCACCCAAAATACCCCTCAAATGGTCGGAGGATGCTCTGCCTTTCTCCAGAGAGGAAGGTCTGCCAGGTGGAAAAATCCTTCACACCTGATTTTCACCCTGGAAAGGGTCTTTTGTGCTGCAGCAGTGCTGGGCCAGGCTGCCTCTCCTAAGCAGAGCTCTGGAGCTGGCTGTCCTCAGGCCTATGGCCAGGCTGAAATCCAGCACTTTGGGAAGAGACAGATGAGGATTTCACATCCCAGTGGATGCTTTTTCCCTCTTGGCTTTTCAACAGGTGAAAAAGCCCTTCCTAGGAAAAGCTTTTTATCCTCCACCCTGGCAAAGTCCAGGTTAGAACCCTTCAGATCCTGCAGGGACAACACCAAATGCCAACCAGCAGCCCCAGTACACCCAGTACCTTCAAACAGCATCGTGGAGGAACTCCATGGTTTAGGCAAGCGAAGGACAAGGCTGGGAGAGGGGAAAAAAATGCCCCAGAAACACAAGCCTCGATCAGGGTGGAATATTCCACTGCCCCTTAGAAAATCTCTCTGGTGGAGAGACAATCAATAGTACACAAATGAAATTCAGCTGAAAACACTAAATGTTTCCACATGCCCTTTTGGAGGGAATAAAATCCTCCAGGATAACCTTAGGAGAAAACAAAAGCCAGGCGAATAGCTTGAGCACAGGTCTCCTTTAATTACCGCAGCCCGGTGAGAGATAAAACAGAGATCCTTTGGAATAAACAAAAGGATTTGATTTCTTCCACTTCAGCAAAGGCAGCCACCATTTCTGTGGAGAACTTTGGTAGCGAGGTTGGGGATTTGATGGGCCGTCATGTCCTTGCTAAATGGCAAAGCTTTGGGCTCCCAGAGAGGGAGCAGGAGGCTGAGCCCCAGGTTTGGGACTTTCAAAACTTCAAATGGCTGCAAAGAAGTAGGTTTAGAGACGGAAAACTCCGTCCTACCCACCCGAGCCGCGGGAAGAGTTCACGGGGACTGAACAAACCCAGCGCAGCGCGAAGCCGAACCACACAACCCTGAGAAAATGAGTCAGGACCTTGCAGGGCACCACAAACCCGGAGCTTCGCCCGGACGAAGCTGCGGTGCAGGGGCTCGACGCAGCTCCGGGATGCAGGGAGCAGGATGATGCTGGGAGCTGGGCGATGCTGGGACCATCGCCCCCGAGCATCCCAGCCGGTCGCGCTCGGCGCCCCAAGCAGCCCGGGATCCCCCCCTTCCCCACCGCAGCCCCAATCCATCCGAGAGCCTTTCCCTGGCCCCGATCCCCCCGGAGAGCCGCGGAGCAGGGGAGGCGGGTGGTGGGATGCCCGAGCCGTACCTGGGTGCCCGGGCCGGGCAGGAGCGGGCGGCGGGTCCGGAGCGCGGCGGCGGCGGCTGGCGGGGCGGGGGCGGACCGGAGGAGGAAGAGGAGGAGGGGAAGGGCAGTAATAACAGCGGTAATAATAAATAATAGGAAGAGGAATAATCACGGGAGCGGCGGAGCGGGAGCGCCCAGACGAGTCCGGCCGCGGGGGAGGAGTTTGCTAGGGCCGGAGCTGCCGCCCCCAGCACCGCCCCCGGCCCCACGGTGGGGGAAAGAGGGGGAACACCCTCTCAAAACACGGAGTCCAATCCTCTCCCGCGGGAGAACACAGTGGCAGCACCCCTGAACTCTCTGGTATCTCCAGGGTACCACCAAAGCCAGGTCCTGCAGCACCCCAAGCATCCCTAAACCACTCCTGCACTTCCCGAGCACCCCTCAGAGTCCCCTGCTGTCAACACTGTCTCGGCCTCACGCTGGGTGTCCAGAGGCTCTGGCTTGATCCATTCACTATGTCCAGGTACCCACACACCTCTGGCCCTGCAAACAGCCAGGAGTAAAACCCCTCACGCCCCTACCAGAGGTATGAGCCAGGGCCAGGGGTGGGGATGTCAAGCCTATCCACCATTTTTCAAATAGGACGACCCCTTCTCCAATGACTCCCTGTAAATCACATCTTTGTTAGCAGACACCAGCGCGAGGCCGGCAGAGCTGCCGGCTCTGCCGCAAGCTCAGCCCATCACTGCATGGCCCCGAGCACATGCTGGCACGGGGGAGGCACACATACATAAAAGGTGCTGCCCCCAGTAAGTGTTTCCAGCTGCTGGAAAGCTTTGGAGCTCCGAACCAGGAGTTTAAGCTGGAGAAAGTACAGTTTGCAGCTGGCACTGCCTTTGGAAGTGGCGAGCCGCTCACTGCTGCGAGCTACGATAACGATAATTGAATCTCATGCCTTGCACCACGAGCTGACCGCTGTGAGCATCAACATTACTGTGCCAGGAGA
The DNA here is from genome assembly GCF_009829145.1 of Chiroxiphia lanceolata. Taxonomy (NCBI): domain Eukaryota; kingdom Metazoa; phylum Chordata; class Aves; order Passeriformes; family Pipridae; genus Chiroxiphia; species Chiroxiphia lanceolata. Next base: position 27,264,201 of record NC_045645.1, read on the forward strand.
ACATGTGTTTGCCTGTTTCTCTCTGATTTCAGTCTCTATGGGGCACAGGAGCCATGGCAAGGCATTGCAGGGTTGGTGGGATTAATGCAGAACCTCCACTACGGCGAGGCTGTCAAACCTTCCCGTACCTCAGTTTCCCTGTTTCTAAGTAACAGACACCATCAATACTTTTCCTCCCTGTAGAGCAAGCTTTAAATCTGGGCAGAAAACACCACTCACCTTCTCCTCTGTCACCCTTGCTGTCCGTCAGGGCATCCCATTGCCCATGGATTCTCTCTCTGTTCTTCCAGCCCAACCCTCGGAGCTCCTCAGTGCTGGTGCCAGAAGCCCGATCCGCTGATTTCTCCCTGGGATCCAGCAGCAGAGCTGAGCCGGGAGGAAATAAAGGCTGGTTGGGATGCAAACGGCTCTGTGCCCTTAGCAAAAGGGCAGGATGAATTATGAAATGCAAAGGCGAGATAAGTGGATCCCGTCACAGCACTTACCCTCCGTGCCGCAGGATCCAAGCGCCTGCCGGCTGTGGGATGAAGGGTTGTGTGGCACACAGGGACACCCACACACAGCCCAGGCTGGGGGGAGCCTCCCTGTTCCCCTGACAATAACGAAATCCACGTTATCCACTCCAGCACATCAGGGGGCTGGCAAATATGGAGAAGCATCGAGGGAGGAAAGCAAGCACGCGGAGCATTTCTGTGGAGGGTAGTAAAGATGCATTTTCCTCTTAGCTGGGCTTCAGAGCTGCTGGAGGGATGGGAATTAGAGACAGCCAGGTGAGCACAGAGGAGGAGGAGGAGGCCAAGAGAAGTGAGAAAGTAATTTCCTGGGCTGCTCTGGACAGGATGAGAGGAGATGATGACAGCCCAGGATGCAGGGAGAGCCACTTCTCCCCTCAGCAAGTGCTGCCAGGGCCATGGGAAGCATTGTTACAGCTAATTCAGGAACTGACATTTCGCCATTCCCATGGATGGACATGGAAAAGACTTTCTTTGGGATTAAGGAGTCACTAGGCTAACACAGAGCTGAGATTGCCCAGATCCAGATCACACTCCTCCATCACCCCCCGTGGCTCTGGCCCAAAGCAGGCGGGTGCTGCAGGAGATCACAGCAAAGCAAATGTGAAACAGCATCGCTCCAGCGAGCAGGTTATCAGCTCGCCTGATTCCAGTGCTGGTCTCATTTTTCCCCCCTCAAGCTGTCTTTCCTATTGTTGTTTCATTATTCTTTAAAGCAACGCATGGGTGACCAAACAGAACAGAAAAGGTGGGATTCCCGCTTTGTGGTGGCTCAGAAAAGCTTGGAAACAGGAGCACCAGATGCTCTGTTACAGGGAAAATAAACCCAAAGTTTTGCTTTTCAGTCGGTGGGGTTTTAAATAAAACACATGGTTTGGGAGGCTCAGCTGGCATGTTTGGAGTGTTTGAGGTTAACACTACCAGCAAATCAAGCAGCAGTTTGATACACAATACTTTTCAAGTTCTTATTTCAGTTTCTTTTGGGGCAAGGGAAACACAAAGCACCTGCAAAGCATCCTGCCTCGCTGGCATCTCGGGATCTGCTGCTGCCAGAGCACCACACACAGCTGAGCCTGCCCAAGCCCCAGGTACACAGGTACCCTGGCAACACAGGGGTCATTAACCTGCCAGATTCTCACCCTCTGCAGCCCTCAGACATTGCAGTACTCACATGTACAATTGACTTTAAAGATTGTAAAAATATTGCGGCTAAACCTGTATCAGTCCAGGAAGTTCGTGTGGGTTTTATGAAATTCCATCTTCCCAGCACTAAAAAGGATTTCACTGACCAGTTTTACAGCAGAACCATAAATACTTTTACTTTATTCTGGTTTCCCTCTGTTGTAAAAAAAAAAAAAAAATCTAAGCCCCTGGACTTCACTTCTGCACACTGAGACTTCATTCCTTAGGATGAACAAAATGACACAGAGAATCCTCGTTTAGGTCCTTCTTTCACAATATCTTCACATGCAGAACCCCCAGGACTTCCATGTGTGTGCTTACACAGCCACAGCCACGCTGCAGAGCGTGCTGGAGCCCTCCTGGGTGCCCTTGCCTTGTTGCACCTCACACCCCTTCACTCCAGCACATCCATCATTTCCTTCCTGTTCAGGCCAGCATTTCCACCAGCCCAAAACGCTGATGCTGGAGGATGCTCAGGAGCTGAACCTGCAGCTGCTGGCAGGAGGATTTATTTCGTTCTACGCTAGATCTTGCTTTTATTTTCATTTTCAGCAGAGCCCAGGGCTGCTATATCAATCAGAAAAAGCCTGACAGTGCAATATTCCATCCCAGCCAGCATTCAGCCTGCTCCTCGCAGATTTGGAGCTCTCTAGTTGCCTCGTGTACCCAACATTAGGGCTACTGGGTTGTAAATGGGGACACGGGAAGGAGTTTGGGAGTCAGTCAGAGCACCCCTCAGCCCTCCTGTGTTTCTGCTTGGAGGGTAAGATCATGCATAGAGCTGGTTACAGTGTCTCACCACACCTTCATCCCTCTCATCCCCATCCCAAAGCATATGGCCACAGCCTCCCAAGCCTGCCTGCTCCCTGAGGAGGGCTCAGGGGAGCAGAGAGCTAGTGCACAGCTTCCCCCTCCACGGCACAATCCCCGTGCCAGATGTGCATTCATTAGTCATTGTACACCTCGGTGGGTTTGCTGTTGCCTCCACAAGCGCTGGAAAACAAGCCCAGCAACATAAGGAACACTCAGCAGGAGCTGACCAGCAGCCCTGACATCTCCATTGTCTGAGGGACGTGCTCCTGCAACCCAGGGATGCACAACCCCAAATCTGGTACGTTCAAGGGAATGCAGAGACCCTGCAATGCTGGTGGGCTGGAGAAGAGACCTGCTATATATCTCTTTAATGGGGCAGATGGCTGTTGTCCCCGAGGAGCTGGTCAAGGTAGGCTGCATTCCCAGAAAAAGGATCTTTCTCCATGACTACAACTATCTAGGAACTCCAAGCTGGGTGTTCATGGCCAAGGCTGCCCACACTGCACAGGGACAAGCAGGGACACACAGGGCTGTCTGCGACAGTGGCATCCTGCTGTGCTGGAGAAGAGACAGAACGAGCCTGGGGTAATATCATTAGCCAGGAGTTATGCTGTCTCCTTCCCAAACAAAGATAAATATCATTAAAGCTCAGCCCTTGAATATTTTACATCCAGATCTGCAATGATGTTCCCCCAGGGTGGGGGTTTACAGCTTTGGGCTTCGATTAGGCAGCAGGGTTGTATTAACCCACTGTACTCCCAGAGCACCAGCCTGGGAGCAAGAACCACTTCCTTCCTTGAGCTGGCTCAGCCTCCCCATCCTGGGGGCATGGGAATCAGCTCAGGAGTCCAAGGGGACCAAGGCACAAGGCTTAAAGCTGTGGAAGGGAAATCCAGGCAGCCCATGGAGTGCTTTATCCATGAGCTCCTACATCATGCCAGGAACTGTGGATGCACTTTACCTTACCTTGAGATAGTCCAGGTGTGGGGAAAACATCCCATGTTACATTTTGGACTGTTCAGTCAAAAACTAGGATGTTTGCCCTGAGCTGGGTAAACACATCCCTCTGGACTCATCCTCCCCAGGAGACACAGTGTGAGCCACACAAAGGGAACAGACTTCCTCACATGGGGTCTGGGCAAGTTTGGCATGAAAAGGGAGGAAGGGGCAACACTTGGGGCAAAAACACCAGCTGTATACACTGGGATGTCTCCTGGAATGCTGGTGCCCATGGAAAACTTGGATAAATTAAAAAAAACCTGTTGATTTTCATCCCCTTTGCCCAGCACCCCTGAGGAAGCAGGGTTTTTCCCAGCCAACAAGGGGATCCCACAGGGAAAGCACCGCCGCTCTCTCCATCAGCAGCAGGTGCAGCTCTGGCATGAGTCACATCTTTCCTTTTGCCCTCCCACAAACACAAAGCCTAAATATTTGATGGATCTGAACAGCTTTTCCTGGCTCTGGGGAGGGAATGTTGCACCACGTGAGCAACCTGGGGCTCTCCAGTAAGGAAAAAAAAGGCTTTTGGGGTTTCACCCTGCTCTGGTGCCCATGGAAGAGCCCCTGGTTAGGGGAGAGGGGCTGGGGGGAGGTGATGCCAGTCAGCTCTTGTGTGAGCCAGGGATTTCCTTGGTGCATCGATTGGCTGAGGGGTCTCTGTGCCTGCCAAACCACAGCCCTGCTTGGCTTGGCAGAGGCCCATCGATCACTGTGGGCACGGCCACAGTGCTGGGTTTGTAGGGAAAACATGCCCTGTGGGATTTGAGGGATTTGGCTCTAAGCAGGGCCAACACCAGGCACAGGGAAAAGCCCACCCCAGCACAAGGGAGAGACTGGGTGATGGGAATGGGAAGGAAGGACAGAGCAGAAAATTAACTCCTTCCAGCCAAGTGTGACCTTACCACACATACACCGACAACTTCTACAGGCTCACGGTAACAAGCTCCGTGGTTTGGTTGGAGCATCCTCCCAGGGATCACCCACAGGCCATCCATGTGACAGGGTAGCACAGGGCAAATCTACAGGGATGAAGCTAGGTTTGTGCTGGCCAGAGACAGCTCAGGAGCAACCAGCAAGGAGCAGTGGGTGCAGAGGTGCTACCCCAACCCAAACCAGCACCCCTAAGCCCCAGCACAGGGCAGGGCTGAAACCCCCACCGTGGTGGCAGCCCCTGGAAGGTTTTCTCCTCTTTCTTTTACCAGCAAAGCCCTTCCCAACCTCCCTGACTGCACAGGAGCCTTTCAAAGCCACATTCTGGCCATAATCAGCACAGCAGTGCCTGCCAAACCCCATCACTGGCTGCGGGCAGATGAGCCCAGCTCTACTCTCCTCTAGCATAGCTGGGAGGGAGATAGAGAAAATTGAGAAGTTACCCTGATGACCACCCAGCCAGCCCCCCAGGAACCTGCAGGGCTCCAGATACCTGTATTCCCACCTTTCCTGCACTTCTTCATGCTCCTGTCATATGTCAGTTCCTTCCCAAGTAGCTGCAAGCCCAGGGGCAGATGGAGCTGCTATGAACAAGCTCAGGAGATCCACGACTAGCCGGGCTGCTCCCTGCAGCACATAGGCCTGGAAATCCTGGGAGGTGCTCACGGGGCATCGGTGGCCAGGACAGGGATGAGTGACAGCACCTTCCCCTCACAGTCGAGCCGTGCAGCCCACTTTGGGAGGCTGGGAAGGATGTTCAGCCCCAGTTTCTGGCCCATTAGTTTCCCTTCCCGCAATCACCTTCTCCGGCTGCGTTACCCCCGGGTGCACCGGGAGCCGCATGCGGCAGCACGGGGCAGGATGCCCAGCCTCACGCAGCCTGGACACAGCCACACGTGCTGTGGGAGCACGGGGAGGTCATCCATGGGTTACCAAAATGCAGCTGGAGCAGAGCGTGGGCTGAGGCTGCAGCACCGAAAGGTTTTCAAGCACCCTCAGTGCCTGGGGAGCGGCGCTTGCCACCATCCCAACTCCTCTCCATCCTGCTCCCGAAGTGGCCAGGTCACCAAAATGAGCCAGTCCCACACTCCTTGCAGCCCCTGCAATGTCTGGAAGTGCTGGGGAGAGCAGGGGGGGCAGCTACGGCCCCTAAAGCATCCCTGCCTGCCCGGCCCCTGCCCGCTCCAGCGTAGCCCAGACTTGTCCTCATTTCAGGCTGGGCCTGGCCCCAGAGGTAGTGAGATGATGCCAAACCTCCTAATGGAGCTTGACAGCAGTGGGATTAAAAGCACAAGTGAGATCACAACCCCTCTGCAATCAGCTTCTGCCCTGGAAGAGCCAAATCAGAACAGAAACCTCCTGGCAGTGGGGAGGGGGTGATGAGCCCACACACACACAGGGTGAGGGCAACAGGGGCTGGGGGGAACCTCATCCATCCCAGACTCTCCTGACCAATTCACTGGCAATAGGAAGGAGCCAATTTCCACCCCCCAGGCAGTACCAGTGAAGGGTTTCACCAGAAACAGCCCCAATTCCAACTGGTCCTAAACTCTGGATGCAGAACAGCCAATGCCATGTGCCCCTTCCTCTTGCTGCCAAGAGCTCAAGGCATCCCACAGCACCCACAAGGACACCTCCTCTTCTCCCTCTCCTTTGCATGCTCTGGAGTGGTGCCACTGACTCTGGAAACATCACCTGAGCAGGTAGGTCCAAGATGGAGAGGAGATGGGAGAACTCAGATGCAAGTGGGTGCTGAGGACACCCACAGCCCCCATTTTTGCAGGATGGGGTGTGCACAGACCCTTGCAGGCAGCGCCAGGCCCAGGAGCACAGCCCTGCTTCAACTAAATGGCAGCACTGACCCATTTCCCAACCCCGGGATGCTCCAGCAGTACTGCTGCCCCAGGTCTCCTTCATACTCCTTCCTGCCAGCAGGAGTATCTCAGCATTTCCCCCCAAACCCACCCACACGGGCCTTTGCAGAGATGAAGTGCTGGTCAGCTTGCATGACCCATCCCAGGGGTGGCCTCTAAGTCACCCTCCAAAATCCAGCAAGGCACAAGCACCAACCCCATCTCTGCTCATCCAAAACCCAGCAGCCAGAAGCTGCTCTCCTGCCTGGCGGTCATTTGCTCCCAGCAAAATGCAAGGGAAAACCAGGGCTTTTTACTGCAAGAAAAAGGGAGCCACTCCAGGGACCAGTGGGAAAGCTGACGGGTATTGGTACAGCACTCAGGCTGAAAAGCTCCAGCTCCAGACCTTATTTTGCAGTGACCTGTACCAAGAATTGGCTTTCCCGTTTTTCTTGCCAAATGGAAAGAAAAAGAAATCCTTCCAGGTCAGAGGAAAGAAAAGCATTTACTCGTGGGTCAAGTGAAACAATCTGATGCAGGGTTGAGTGCACTTTTATCCTCCCCAAACCAGGAACCGATTCAATTTCCATCTGAAAAAAACCCCACATCTAAAAATAAAAAGACAAATGTTTTTAGGGTCAGAAGCACTCAAGTTTGGTTTTCAAGTCCAAATGATTTGCTCAGTTGAACCCCTTGTTCCAGAGCATGGGTTGACTCAAAAGTGTAGAGGGGTGGGGAGGGATGGGTTGATGCAGGAATCTGGAAAATTTCAGCCTCGTTGAGATGGCACCAGTCACAGAGACCACCACAGGGCCAGCCTGGGACCTCTGTGTCCCCAGCATTCAGCCTGGGTACCCCAAGCTTCTGCCCAGCCCTCCTGCAACCCAGAGCACCGTGAGGGAGGTGTTTGGCCACCTCTGCAGCACTGTGCTCATCCAAAGCGAGCTGTCACCTTCCATCCTCCTCCCCAGCCAAATACTTCCTGACAGCCCGTTTAGAACTCAAAGCACCCGATTACCACTGCGGCCAGGCAGCTGCTTGCAGGTGCCAGGAGAAACTCTTCCATAAACATACCCCTCAAAACAAAACCCCTGCCCAGAGCACTGTTCCTCACCATTTCCAGACTCACCCACACCCCAGGATCCTTCCTGAGGCAGTCCAAGTCTGGCTCTGCTCTTACATACATGGCCCCAGCCATGGGGACACCACGTTTCCATCACCTGCTTCCCATCACCCCAGTGGGGAGCAGAGCCACCGACCCCAGCTCCATCCACCTCCCAGGGCTGACCCCAGACCCCTGGCATCACCCGAGTCCATTAGTGAGTCCCCTGAGCACACACCTCGCCGGTGTGTTGCTTAACCCCAGCTTTTAGGGAGAGCTGCAAAGCCTTTCAATTTTTAATCTGCTCTAAACATTTTGGTCCTCACCCCGAGGACTCCCAGTCGATAACCTCTGCTGGCAGCACAGCTGCCCCACAGCTATGGGGAAGGGGGAAACCAGGGGCAAAGGAGAGGGAAGTAGCTCCACCCCAAGCTCCTTTGGAGGAGCAGGACCCCTTTACACACATACCCACCTTGGGATGAAGGGCACCCACACCGGGCACTCCAGTGAAAGGGAGTGTTCTGCCCAGTGTTCCACGGAGATGCTGCTCAGGGAGGATGGGGAAGGCACTCCTGACCCCTCCAGTAGGAAGATGACATCTGCAGAGCACCTTAATCCTTCCATCAGACACCTCTGTGGGGCTGGGTTCCCCCAAAATTGATAAGGTGGTTTACCCTGATGCCCGGCACAGCCACCTCTCCCTCCCCACTGCCTGGCACTGGCACGGCAATGCCCAGGAGCAGGGACATGAATACAGCATCACTTTGCAGTCCCTGAGGCATCTTTCTCTTTTTCCACTGCCTTAGGCAACAAATGTACAAACAGGGGCCTGCTGGGTACGAGGAATGTGAGCCAAACTGCTCTGGGAAGGGAAACGCTGCTCCCTTTCTGCACACATGTTAAGCTCCCAGTGTCCACACATCCCCTTCCAGAACCCCAACAGCATCTCCTAACCTCCAATTCCTTGGGACAGCCCTCACCAAGCAGCAGTGGGACCCATCCCCAAAGTTCCCTGTTACACCCCCACCACACCCCAGGCAACGAGTGGGGACAGAGACAGCCCCAGCCAGGAATGGGGGCACTGCTCACTCACCAGTCTTCTTCAGCTCCTCATCTCCCTCGCCCTCCCAGACCCCCAGGGAGGAGGAGTTTTAGGCTGCAGGGAGCTGAGCAGCTGAGTGCTGGCCTCGGCTGCCATCTAGCAGTGATCCAGCAGCAAGGACAGGGTGACAGCCCCTCTGGGTTCCAGCCCCTTGCTGCAGCCCAAGGAGGGTGTCTCCTCGGGACACCCCACCCTAGCCCCAGTTCTCACCTCCCTGAAACCAAACAGGGGTCCTGCAGCAGAGGGGGTGACCCCCGAGCAACATCAGCTCCGTTACAGGGGATGGATGACAAACATGTGCAATGAGCCCCCCGGCCCAAACACGGCACCAGAGAAGTCAGGCTACCCCTGCACTGGGTGGGACAGCCCCTGCTCTTCACCATTCTGCTTCCACCTCCTTCATTAGCTTTCCCAGTAGTTGCTTTCTAACAAGTCCTACATTTCCTTTTTTTAGCACTTTCACATCCCAAAGCAAACCCAAAATGCTGAAATTAAAACAACAGAATCACAGAACGGTTTGGGCTGGAAGAGAGCTTTAAAGATCACCTAGTCCAATCAGGCCCTTGAAGGCCCTGAAGCCCCGAGGGACAGTCTAGGGACCCATAAACCAGCTGAATGCCAGCATTCCTAACCAGGGCCCTTCTGTTTTCACTGCTTTTCTCTGCATTAACAACCTCACACTCATCAGGATTACTTGCCACAGGCACAAAGCTATATAAACATGGACAACGTCACGCTTCAAGCTTTCTCTTGCTAGATTCTTTACAGATTTTATTTTATAGTGAGATGAGATTCCTGATGGTTTGTTATACATGGCATTCAAAAAAATCACAGCACTTTCTTCTTGGGGAAGGTTTCTTCAGCTCTCCTCAGAGCAAGGAGTGTGTAGAGCACTCACTGTCTTAAAAACCAATGTCAAAACTGCTCATGCACTGAGGGAGGGAGGGATAGGCAGCCAGTTTCCCTCTCCTAAACTTAAAGGATATATAACACAATGTTACATTTAGATGTTCTCCTGAACAGTAACTCAGTAGACCACCAGTACAACAAAACCAAAGTATCCCCCTGAAATTAAAAATACAAACCCAAACTATTTTCCTGAAAGTAAAATTAACACTTATCGCACTTTTAGCACTTCCACATCCCAAACCAAACCCAAAATGCTGAAATTAAAAAAAAAAAAATAAAAAAATCATAGAACAGTTTGGGTTGGAAGAGAGCTTTAAAGATCACCTAGTCCACCTGAGACGTCAGACCCAAAAAGTTTTTCAAGGGATTAAATGTTTGTGAACAAAAAGAAAACAAAACCCAACCCAACAGCATGGTCATAGAGAGAGCCTGTGCTGCTCCCAGCAGCCTTCCTCGGCAGCAGCTCCAGCTTCTCCCCTCTTCTCACACCTGCCTTCCTAGGCTGGGGAGCCACTGGAAGTGGGCATGGGAAGTGGCCAATCGTGCAGCTGCCAACACTGCAGAGAGTGTGGCAGGAGGGACATGGAGTCTGTGAGGTTGGCTCCACAGAGGCCAACTCCTGGGAAGGTCTTCATTCTTCATGTTCTCTTCACCTGCAACAGGAAGGACACAGAAAGATCAAATCTACACTGGCAAATCCAGAAGCTCCAGTTTAGACTGAAATCCCCTTTGCTGGATGTTACCAGATCATGGCAAGAGGACTTGCTACTGCACACCTATTTGACAAGTTGGACATGGTATAACCCAAGGACCTCTCTCCCTGTCCCCCAGCTGCTCCACCTCCATTTCTCCAGAGGTGGGAATCGGTAGCTTGTGTCTAGGGAACTCCAAAGAGAAGGCAGACAGCCCTGTTCCAAGGCACAAAAAATCCACCACACAGGGACCTCACAGGATTTACAAAATGGTTTAGCCCCTTATGGCTGAGAGACTGGGAGACTCAGTATGAAATGAACACAGTATGGAGCGGAGAAAAAAAGACTTCTGCATGAAAGCAGCAGAAAGTCTATAGAAAAGACAACAAAAACCAGCAATGAAAGAACTAACCCTCAATTCATTTCTTCCCATTAAACAATTAGAAATCCATTTTGCTGCACAAAGGCCAAACCAATGCACTGCATCCAGCCATTTATTACTGTGGCATCTCCAGCCCACAGAAACACCAACATGTCCACCTGTTCCAGCAGCACCAGCCCTAGGATACCCAACAGGGACTGCAAAACTCATGGCATGGTAACAGACTGCTCAGCTTCCTGCTGTGTGAACTCTGACTGACAAATCTACCCGTACTGTTAGGGGTGTCCAGCACAACTGGCATTGCCATGAGCAGAACAGCAGGATGTACAGCTTCAGAAAGCTGGGCCTTGCTTCAAAAATCTTTCTATCTGATCAGGGTCATCTTGCCTCATTTCTGCTTGTTGCTTGGAGTAAATAAAGGAGGTATAAAGATCTTCCGCTGACTTGACTAAGACAGCAGGCACGGAGGACTCTCCAAAAGAATGAGGTGTCTGCAAATGTACATTAAAAAAAAAAGTCAAGAGAGGGTGCAATTAGTGCACAATCAGTTCATTAGCTGCCCTGATCTTTATTATCTCTCAAAATTTACAAAGAACTGGAATGTCAGCAACTGGATGATTAAAAAACCACACCAACAAAACTACACAACAACAAACCCCTAGTTCCCTTGGCCAAAGGGTAGCTTTTCCTGCACAGCAAGCTGAAAAGAGGGACAGATTACAAGATACAAAGCACCACGTCTTAGGAAAGAAATCAACAGCTGGCTCATCTCTCAGCAGCCCCACGCAGAACCAGTGGTGGCAATGACAGAGGGAGTTTCTGCAAGGAAGCAGGAACTGAGTCAGAGGAAGCCCCTCTGCATTTTTGGTTAAGAATTCAAATTAAACTTACATTTCAGGGATGGTCACCCACCTCTCAGCCACATGGAGCTGATTTCATGGAACAATAGCTGTGCCACAGCCAGCTCTCACCTGGTCACACAGCTCAGCCCCATCCAGCTTTGAGGATGTTGTTTCACTATCTGCAACCAGAGATTCCTGCTGCAAGCAAAGGTCTGGCTCCACCAGTTCAGCATTCTCCTGCTCTCCACTGGGCTGAACATACAAGGCCAAAGGATTCAGTTCCTTGAATTCCTAGGAACAAATAAAAAACACACCAGGACAGGAGAAAAGCCCATGTTGTAACCACCACAAAGAATAAAAAGGATTCGATTCAGCAGACCTCTAGTAGGTTTTATGGAGAAGCACAACACCCACAAGTGAGCTCAAAATTCTTGCAGAAATGGCCTTCCTAGAAAAATCAACTCCCCTCCTGCCAGCAGCAAAATTTCTCATCCACTGCCAGAAGACAGTGGAAATAATTTGTTCTGCTAAACCAGAACATCTCTGCTGTATCATCAGATTCCACCTTAACCAAAAAGCAAGCTCTCACCATAGAGTTACACACTGTGGGTTGCAGCCACAAATGGTAAGCTACAGGAAAGCAGGGAATACCAGTTTGCTCTTCTCAAAACTACTTGCTTCAAGGTAAAGATCTTCCCATTACAGGGGTCCTTTCCTTGCCCTTCCTTTCAGCAGCACGTGCCTCCCTCCTGACCTGGGAAGGAATGTTCTCTCCACAGACATCAGCATATCCCATATCCCTCAAGACAGAGTGGAAGTAGACATCCTCCTTGGTGGATGTGTCACAGAGGAAGAGGTGCAGAACACCATCCATATATTCATCCACAACGCCCACAAGCTCCTTAGAGCCACAGAGATTCTTGAACAGGAGAGTTGCTGCAGGAGACCATGTACCCTGAAGGAGAAAACAAGGACATGAAGTTACTATAAACAGGCCAATGTCCACCACTTGAGACTTTTCCTGGTGGAGGGCACTTGTCAAAAGGCAACTGAGCCAGGCCAGGCCAGTGACAAATACAGGAAAGTCAGGCAGACCAGCTTCCCAGCACAGAACTAAACCAAACTACTCCCAAAGCCTGCAATGCTGGGTACACTGGGATTGCCCTTTTACCTTAAATACCCACTTCCAAATGGCATTCACCAGTGATTTTATCAAAACTGCCTAAAATACAGTTGTGTTTGGTGTTTATTTTGTTCTTTTAATTCCTGGAATCATGGGATTTTACAGATGTCAGCAGTATCAGAAGTTATTAAGAAGCTGCTAAGCCTCGCCGCAACAAAAATCGTGATTAACTCTCAAAACCCAGAGGAAACTTTTTAAAAGTAGCATCTTTAAAACACACAGAAGCAGCAACTCTGCTCACATGCTTTCCTTCAGAGATTGTACTTTTGCTTCTTGACCAAAAGGTTTCCCACTACAGAGGAAATTTATGACCTCTGTAAATCTTTGGCTGTGCTGACTGCACTTAAAGCTCTGTCACAGAAGAGTTTTTGAAAACAGAGGGCTGGAGCTACCAAGGCTTCAGAAGGACCCTGGGGAACTACTGGCAGGGCAAGAAACAGGTCTGCTCAGTAGTTTAACAGTTTCTGCAATAACATAAGCAAGAATGCTCTGATGGTAAGGAAAGTATTGGAAGGGTGATTGCTTGCTGAGCAGAGACTTACCCAGTCACACTCTGCTGAACACAACAGTATCAATTCTGTTGTAAATATCAACAGGACCTGAATTCATCCAAATGCCTGCTCTTCGCAGGAGAAAAAGACAACTTCTATTTGGTAACTCTTGTACATATGTCAATAAACAAAACTGCATGTGAACATTTACCTCCACAGGTTTTACCCATGCCAAGGAACACGGGATGGCCTGAGCAGGGAGCTTCAAGTACTGCCACCTACGATACAAAGCAAAGCCATTACTGCAAAAATAGGGAAAAATCATCAGCAGAGCAGAACTCTCTCCTCTTCTGGGTTTTAATATCAGCTTAGGAATAGAGAGGTATACACTGGATTGTGTGCTTATGACTAAAACCTAACAGCAGCTTCGGAAAACACTCCATATCCAGAGAATGGGCAGAGCAGAAACAGCTGCTACCTTACACATTCCCTGGCCCAGGCATGTTCCCATCAGGACTCCTTGTGGAGACAAAGCTAGGGACAGAGAGCCATGACTTTTGAACCAAAGAATGCCAAAAGCCAGGCATGAAGAAAGGCAAATGAGGGGGAAGATGCAAATATGGAAAATGTGCTGAACTGCAGAGAACAAGTACCTCTGGCACCGCAAACATGTCCCACTTGGACTGATGTCCCTTCAGAAGAATGTTTATATCCATTCATGGAACACAGGAAAGGGGATTAGGGAGCTTGCCCCAAGGTGACAGAAAGCAGCAAGAGCACAGACTGAGGAGTGAAGGCAGGAACAGGAAAGGATTCAGCAGTGTACCCCAGGGGTCAATGCTGGGTCCAGCATTGCTCAGCATCTTCATTATTGACCTGGGCAAGTCTACCCTCAGTCTACTGATGATACAAAACTGGCAGGAGTGGCTGATACCCCAGAGGGTCTGGCTGCCATCTTGACAGGATAGAAATGGGCAGACAGGAACCTCATAAAGTTCAACAAAGTCCTGCACTTGGAGAGGAACACCACCACACATCTGGGGCTAGCTGTCTGGAAAGTGGCATTTTTACCATGAGAGTGAGCAAGCACTGGAACAGGTTGCTCAAAGAGGTCATGAGGTCTCCAACCTTGGAAACATTCAGAAACCATCCTGACAAGGCCTGGGCAGTCTATTCCAGACGGCCCCACTTGAGCAGGGAGCTTGGACAGGATGCCCTCTGGAAGTCTAATCCAACCTCAGCTGTTCCGCCGCCCACGTGTAATTTACTTACTTGAGGAATCTCAGCCAAGACTTTTGGACAATTTGGAGGTGTCCATAATCTGCATAGAACACCTCCACTTCTTGGTCACTGATCACACGGTGGATGATAACACGGTACCACCATTTGGAGACCATTACACAGCAGAGCTGCCCAGGCCTTACTGCAGAGTCAGGCATGATGTATTTATCAGAGACAAGTTTATGTGAGTAAAGGTGTCTGCAAAAGATCATAGGGAGAAACTCTGCTTAGTAGGATGCAGGACATGAACAAGAAGAAATACATGGGGCATCAAAAGAATCCTGATTTTTCAAAGTCCCCATGACATGAATTTTCAGGAGTTGTTTCAACAGATCCTTTATAGCTCTGTTCTCCCACACTTGAACTGCAATGGCAACAAAAAAATTCAACCCCAAACTTTTAACATTTGAATTATATTCTTGGGGTCTGTCAAAAAGTTAATTAATGGGGATTAATCAGAGGCTAAATACAGTCATTCTAATCATTAATTTTTTAACATTACCTTTACATGTCATTGTTTTTTATGAACCAAGTTCCGGAGTACTGGCTCAAAGTGTTAGAAATGGAAATAAAAGCTTTAACTGAGCACATTAGCAACAGTAGCACAAGGTAAAGGAACCCTTTAAGATCCTCTCCATAATCTTTCCAGGCTTTTAAAGTCCAGAACAGCCTAAGACTATTTTGCTATTGAAAACACTCACTGCTTGTTAAGAGGAATTGATAAGCACGATGAGTTTCAGTACAGCACCTGCATCCAATTACCAAGTAATGAAGCCAGCACTGACCATCACCAACAGCTGGTGCCCTCTTCCCTCGACACAAACACACACACCAGAGGCAGCAGCACTGCATTGGCACAACATGCTCCCACCTCATCTCAAACATCAGATCCTGCAGTTTGTGGGATGTTTCCCTGCCGCAGATGTGGACGTAGAACTGGGTAGGAGAGACAACGAATTCCACGACGACTCCCACCAAGGACCTTCTCTTCAGAGGTGGTAAACTGCAAAGGCTTCTGTCCTGAACAGCATCTGGGAGGATTTCTTCAGTCAGTGTCAGCTTGTTTGGTAGCAACTGCTGACAATCTTGAGGCTACAAAGGGAGAAGAGGAAGGTGGCACTCAGATGTCTCATCACACACTGATCACACACAACTGGCCCTTCCATTAAGTTAAAAAGGATAGTTCTGTTTTCCCAGGGACCTGTGAATTACTGAATATCAGAGAACCCCAACAAATTGCACAAACTTAGATCCAAACTTTCCCTGTGATAGAAGCGTTCATTTTCACACTCTCTCTCTCTTCCTTCCCTCCAGTGTAAAGAGGGGTACAACAAAAATACCTTGCTCATATTCCTACAAGGAATAAAGGAGATGAAGTGAAGTCACGTCACATATTTAGATAAAAGTAGTAAATGGCTGTTGCTAAAAAAGCAAAGCACAACAAAACAAAAGCCCCCACAAACAAACAAAAAAACCAAACCCCAAACCAAATTAAACCCACCTCTTTGCTAGATTTTACTGAAAAGATGTTATTGTGACCACAAAAAAGTACATGACTGAATGAGGAAGACTATCTGAAAATGTAACAGAAGGCATAAATGCATCCCACTTTCACACTAGAGCTATTTCCCAAGGACAAAACCAAACAAAACATACAAGCTTTGTTCTTTTCTTACTCCAGACAGATTTGTATGAGTGAGCTGTTAGCACAGCTGTCAATTTTGTGTTATTCTTACTGCTGAAAACATTATTTACTTTGAACTAGTGTAGATGGAAACAGTGCATCAACAATGCAAACTCAAAGACAGTAAAGAGTTATCACCCACTTGAGTAAGACACGAAAAATCTACAGATCACTTGTCCATCACTTACTTGTTCGAGGCGATCACTCAAATCTACTGCTTGTGTTTCCACTGGCTCCCACTTCTGATGAAGTGCTGCCTGGTGGAAGTTATCTGTCTCACAGACGGGTTCCAAAGGAGGCATCTCAGCTGCAAAGATGACATTTTGGCTGTTATTCTTACTGATTGGACTGATGCAGTGTAGCATACAAAGCAGAAAGAGAAAACATCTGAAAACACTGGTGGTGTTTTCCTCATTTCTTGTAGCGTTCACAGCCACTACATTCATGAGGATTCACTGTATTAATAAGCTGAAACAAACCAAAACAATTGCTTGCTCTTAAAAGCATGCCAAGTGCTAAAATCCATTGCTAGAATGATGCCAGAATTAATTTTCCCCCGAAAAGCCATGAATTTGTCAGTAACTCTATGTGATTTTTCCACCCTCTACTGTAGGTTTTGCGAGAACACTTAAGGTATCTGCAGTCTTGTCTCTTTTGTGGAACACTGCAGCTGTGCCTTTCAGTCTAGTGTTGTCTCAAAAAGAATATCAGAAAGGGTTCACCAGCCCACAGAGCAGACATTCAGAAGATCCTTCTAGTTTTGTTACCTCCTGCATGGAATGACTAGAAATTCCAGTCCTACACACATACACACACTCAGAAAGTTCATTCTCTGAAAGGGCTAAACATCTCTTCCTTTACCTCACATCAAAAAACAGTGGCAACACATTGAAAAATTCCAGTTAAACTCTCAGCTACCAAGACAACTGCCTCGTGACAGCTGCTTCTGCAGCACACAACAGTCCTTCTGTGCTAAAACCTGGGGGAACTTGGACTACTACAGCAACTGGAAATACAGCAAGAGCCACCTGAAACGTAGTTGCTTGGCCACAGAGCTTGTAAGAGCTACTACGTGCTTTCAGTCAAACACACCCCCTCACCTCGCAGCATCTCTTCATCCTGTGCCTCACCGTGAGGCACCTCTTCCTGCTCTGCCTCATTTGCCAGGCACTGCCTCAGGACCAGCAAAGAACCTGCCTCTGCCTGCTCAACCACAACGAAATCAGACACGCTCCTGAGGGCTTCAAGCACGGAAGAAAATCCGTACTGCCTGTACGGGAACGCCCGGCCAAAGCATTTGAGGAAGGCCTTGTCCAAGTCCTGGAGCAGAAGAGGTGAGGAGCTCAGCAGGTCCTGAAGCTCAGCCTTCACTGTTGCTGGCAGGACTGGAGTCTTGGCTCTCAGAGGGGAACGTTGTGGATTCTTAGAGTTCATACAGGGAGAAGCAGCATTTGCCTTCAGATGAGTTCTCTTCCATGCCTTAGAACATGTCCTTCCCTTCTGGCAGGCAACCAGCTTGGCAATGCCTTTGGTGCTGTCATCTGCAATGGCTACAACAGAATGAAATAAACACACAAACAAAAACAATGAACTACTAAGAGCTCTGCACTGGCAAAGCTCCTCTTCATTCCTTTTTTTTCCTCTCTCCCCCCCTCTTTTCAGAAGCAGGTGTTTTCTTCAAAAGCAATCAAACTAAATCATGGCCGATTTCCAGCAACAAACTGACCAAAACCCTTTTTAGAAGCCAACAACCAGTCTGAACCCTCATCCCTATAAGCTCACACCAGGTAGGAAGGCAGGCCAAATTCTTGGATGCAGGGTCACAAACAAAACCTGCTGAGAGTTTTGCTGGGAAAGCAGAATCACAGTAAACTCCCACTACAGAGCACTTCCCTGCCCAGGCAAGGTCTCCTTGGAGAGCAGCCCAGGTCTTTTCCATGCTTCTAAACACTTTTTTCTGGTCTTAACTGTAGCATGCAAAAAGCCCCCCACCATTTCACCCTTCCCAATCAATTCTTTGCACCCACCATTGTTTTACACAACTCCTCTCCAAAGAAAATTAAAAAGGTTCTTTGATACAGACTAAACTTCCCATGGAATCAGGTAGGGAAACATTTACAGCTTCTTTTGAGAGGCCTCATACCTGGTTTTGGCTTCTACTCTACTCTGCATTTACAGGAAAAGTGATGCTTACCAGCTCTAGTGTACCCATAGGAAATGTTGCCTCAGTTTCTAAACTAAGTGTAGAATGTAAAAATGTACAAAAATAACTAGAAGCCTGGGTGATTTTCTCAGAAGGAAAGAAAGTGTTAAAAGGCAGATCAAAACTGGGGAAGAAACATCAAAGACAACAAGTTAACCAGAGATGAATGAGAAACAGGTATGTGACACAGGGCATCACCTCACACCAGTATGAGGTTCCAAATAACTCCTCCACCCAACAAAACCTCACCTTTGAGGATAAGGGTGCCATTCTTACAAAAAGAGACTCGGACAACTTCAGGCATATGTCTCACCAGCTCCAAGGTGGACTGGAAGCCCAGGTCTTGGAGGGGCAGAGGTTTGCAGACCATGGCCATGTACTGCTCCTCCAGCTCTGCCGGCGTTAGGCCCTCCTTGGCAGCTATGAGCATCGCTCTCACCTCCTTCTTCAGCAGCTCCATGAGCTGCGCCTCCTTCGCCGTGTCTGTGCTAAAGGGGAAACGCAAGCCAGCAGATGACAACTTGCACCACCACAGCTGCTCAAAACCTGGTGGAATTCTGACTCGCTCCCATTGAGAGCTGGACGGGGGAGTGGGCAGCAGTTCACCAGCCCAGTACCTATTAATCCCTGTATTCACTCACCAGCGCCCCCGGAGTTTAGTGCACCCCTAAACTCCTGCCCTCCACAATCCCTGCCGCTCCAGAGACCCTGCGCCCTCAAACTGCTGCCCGAGGAACCCCCCGCCGACCCGAGGGGCTCGGTGCTCTTCATAGTGCTCCCCTGTGCCCCTCAGCCTGGGGGTTCGCCCCCCAGCCTCACAGGGTCGCTGTGCCCCACAGTCATCCCTGAGCCCCATCCCGGGACACCCGCCGCCCTCCCGCTAGTCCGACACTCACGACGCCATCGCTCCCCCCTCCCGGTGCGCATGCGCAACGCCCTTCCCGCCTTTACGGGGCGCGAGGGTGGGGCGGGGCCTCCCCCACACGGCCGCCATTGCGGAGCGACTGAGGGGGAGTGGCTGCAGCTCCCTCCGCCCTGAGGCGGGAGGAGATTCCACCTGCGCGGAAAAAAAAAAAAAAAAAAAAGGTAAAAAAACCACGTGAAGTGTCGCAGAAGTGCAGGATTGGTTGGGTTGAAAATGACCTCACAAAATCATCGGGTCCAACCTGTGGCCAAACACCACCTTGTCAATCAGACGATGGTACTGAGTGTCACACCCAGCCTTTGCTTAAACACCTCCAGGGATGGCGAACCCACCACCTCCCGTGGGCAGCCTGTTCCAATGTTTAGTCACCCTTTTTGTGAAGAAATTCTTCTTAATGTCCCCAACCTAAACCTCCCCTGGCCCAGCTTAGGACTATGTCTGCTTGTCCTATCCCTGGTTGTCTGGGGGAAAGCACTAATCCCTACCTGGCTACGACCTCTTTTCAGGTGGTTGTAGAGAATGAAGTCCCCCCTGAGACTCCTTTTCCCCAGGCTGAGCACCCCCAGCTCCCTCAGCCACTTGTAGTCAGACTTGTGTTCCAGACCCTTCCCCAGCTCCATCGCCTTTCTCTGGACTTGTTCCAGCGTCTCAGTGTCCCACTGTTACTAAGAGGAGTCTCGTATTTTGTAAGAAGGGTTTTGTATTGTAAGGAGCGTTGTATTTTTTGTCTCATCTGAGTGGAAAATCCACAGTGGAGACACTGACTTTCCCAAGGCCACAGAGTGTGCTGAAGTGTGGTGCAATGGCTGTTTCCTAAGGGCTCACAGACTTCCCTCTCAACAGCACAGCTGATTTCCACACAGCAGTACGTTTCAGAATAAAACAGGAGCTGAGGTTGCAGATTTTGGGACAGCAAAGGTTGCAAACCCATCAGCATGTGCTCCCAGAGCATGTCCCCTGTTTCAAGGGAACAGCCAAAAACATCCTCCAGGGATGGTGGAGTTGGGACCCACTGGTTGAATAAAACATCAAACAAAACCAGCAAGTTGCAGGTTTGGAGGTGTTAAATATGCCACGGTGCTTTTGACGAGATACCAACAGGAATCCAAGACTAGACCTGAGCTGCTGTTTGCTGCTGCTGCTTAAAACACCACCTGCCCTTTCAGCAGCTGGAGACCATCTCCCCCCATCCCGTGTTGGCCAAGTGATAAACACCAAGTGCAAAAGGTTTCTGGAGCACTTCCAAAGTATATACACTGTATAAATTTATTAATTACACCCCATTTACACCCAACTTTTCTCCTGCCTTTAGCCCTCTCCATCCATCACTTCCCTGGTGACTTGCTGACAAGGCACCCAGCATGTCAGAGCAGAGAAAGCAGGCAGCTGGTGCTCCTGCCCTCCCTGCTTGCAATATCCTGACTCCGTGTGGGCCCACAGGTCTCCAATAAAACAGGAATCTGTGAAAAAACAAGAGCAGCACATCCCCAGCCAGCTTCCCAGCTCCCTCCAGCTACTCCTCCACACTACAGACTGGGAATCCCCAAGCTCAGCACTGCCCTGCCTTATGTCCCAGCTGTGTCTTGCCTGTAGTATGATTTCTAGCCAGGTGCTGGTTTCTTTAATACAGTCAGTGACTTTAAAACATGTCAAAAGTGTTTTAAACACTTCAAAAGTGTTTTAAACCTTCCTCCAGAGGTTTCTGCAGATGTCACCACAGGCTGAGCAGCATGAAAAGAGAAGGCTCCCATGTTTGCTCTGCCACGCTCCTTCTGTGGAAAACTAGGAAGGCATTTAGGCACAAACTCTTTTGGCAATTTAGATTCACCAGCTCTGTCCCAGGAATGGCCACCATGCTTTGCAGCCTTTCAGGAAAGTTCATGGCTGAACTGGACCAGTTAATTTCCCACCCTACAAAAATGTGAGGTGATCCTGGAGAGAAGGGGTTTGCTGCCAGTGTCCCTCCAAAGGGCTTCTGGAGAGCAGAGCAGTGTGAGATGCTATTCACCCAGACATTTGCTGCAACACCCACTCCAAACACTCCTGAGCAAGCCACTGGTCTCACCAGCAAAGGTTTTTCACCCTGGTGTCAATTCTGGGCCACTCTCACCATTTGAGGTCTTTGGGGCCACGCACCTGACAGTTACTTTCAGATTGCTTTTCAACAACTTTGCAGAAATCATCTACTAAAATCATCTGAGTGCTTCTGATTGTATTTTATTCCCAAAAGCAGGACGCAAACAGAACGTCCTCCTGGGGTCCACCATGTTCAGATTTAACCTTCCTTCCCATCTCCACAGCAGGGTGTGATGAGAGCCGAGCAGCTGGAAACACCTCGCTCACTTCACTGTCCATTACAGCTGACAAGCCCCGATGAACTTGAAACGAGCCTCCTTGATGTGACACCTCCCCTTCTCTCCTCCCCTGCCTGTGGCAATAAATTCAAGCACGTACTCTTTCTGCTCCCACAGGCAGCTGTGGGTCCCTTGGCACAGATGAGGATGGATAAGAGGGCTCGGAGCTCTTCCAGGGAGTCTCACAGAAGACGTAAAGAGTCCCCGGGTACGCAGAGCAAACGAGAGAAGAGGGAGAGCAGCAGAGAAGGCAGCAAAGGAAGGGGAGACATAAAGCAGGAGAAAACAAAGGAGACCAAGAGCACTGTGGGGACTGATGGCAGGGTGCACACCTCCACGGTGGTGGATGTGGATGAGGTGGTGTCTGAGGAAGAAATGGAGGCAATGGCATTGCTGGACAGCGAGCAGCAAGAGGAAGGTATGACTCATAAGAAGGGAAGGGCTTGGGAAAGTGTGGGCTCGTTGATGCTGTGTGGGTCACAGTATGACTCTGCTCTCTGCACGGTGTCCTCACAGATGTGGTTATCCTCAGGACAAAACATGGGAGACTCCAGCCAGCCTCCCAGCTCTGTTCTCTTCCTTTTCTCTTCCCCTTCTTCAAGTGGACAGCATTAGCCTTAATGCCAGTTCACAGCCCAAAAGACCTCACTGCAGGGAGGAACTACCCTTAAGGTCCACACTCGCAGCTCCCCTTCCGGATAATCTTTAAGAGCAGCTCCGCTCCACATGTTTGTTAGGCAGATTCCCAGCCTGCCATGATAGAAGGGAGCATCGTGAGTCTTTTGGCAAGGTGTCTGGGCCTCTTTGGACCCAGCATCACCAGGGCATGGCAGACGTGTATTACAGGAGCCAGCATCACTTGTGCACTCCCATGCCAGCAACTCTGCTGCCCTAGAGCGACACAAAGGTTCAGACGTGCTCCTGACTCTCTGACAACTAGTTTTGCACAACCACGTCTTTCTGCCTCAGTTACAGGAATCACAGCTAGTGAGTGGTGCTGTGGAGCTCTAGTGATCATGCAGGTTCTTGGGATCTGAACCTCTCTCAGGACCTGGTGGTTCTGCAGAGACCTCCAAAGGCAGAGGGGCAGGGATGGAAGGGCTAGAAGGGATTCAAAGTGGGAGGGATGCCAACTTCACTGCTGGAAATCATGGTCCACTCTCTGGCTTTTAGTGTATCCAGGAGTAATATGTCGATTTTCATGCCATACCTGCTGAATTTTACTTCAGACTGGAGCACAACAAAGGGCAGCCAAAGCAAGATGATCCACACTCCCTTTGGGGGTATGTAGCAGGTAGTATTCATCTGGGGCTGATCACCCCAGTCAGCCCCCAGCACCTTGGTGTGACTGCTGTAGAGCACAGGGAGAGTCCAGTGGGACCAGTGGCTTTATCCTGCTGCATTAGGGAGATGAGATGCAACTAAAATCTTATTCCAAAGCAACATGAAATGCCCTGATAGGGAAGGGCACTTCAGGCTGTGCATGTTGAAAGCTCTCTCTTATTTACAGTCTTTACTTTTAGCTCATCTTTCCAGATTAGTTTCAGGAATCCCAGCTCAGCCAAGTTGCCCATTCCAAGCCTTTCAACACTGCTTGGTAGCCCCAATTCTTCAAGAGAAAGGCTGCCCTCTAGTCAAGCAACTATGGAGAAGCGTGGCTCAGTTTTTGTCGGTAAAGTGGAGACAAAATCTGCCCCTCCATCCTCACAGCTCCTGGCCACCTGGACCAGGCATTGTTCCTTAGCTCACCTCCAGAGAGTGACAAGTGATTCACACCCACCAAGGGCAACACTGAAGCTTGTGTGTGCAGGCACTTGTCAGACTATCAGTATTTTGGGAGCAGTCCTCTCCTAACACAGTCACGTTGGATTTCTCCCTAGGTGTAAAGTCTCCAGGTCTGGGCATCTGTGAGTGGCTTCTGACCATCCTGTCTTTCCTGTTCATCATAATGACCTTCCCCATTTCTGTCTGGTTCTGCATGAAGGTGAGAATAGCCATGGGGCCTCTCTCAGTATCTGGTGTCTGATGTGGATGTCACACACTGATTCAGCATGTGTTGGACATGAGCATAAAGCTTTTTTGGTCTAAGGCCCTATTTACACCTCTTCAACTCATTATTAATTTTGATTTATCTTTTATCACATGTTGCTACAGCATAGGGCTGCACAGGGGTCCAAACACTGCCTATCAAGTAATCCTGCTGCAATGTCAGCAGACAGGGGCTTAAGTTTCTCTTTTTTAAAACAAATTGCAAGTCTATTCACTTTGAAATATAATCCTCAGCCTTCTCAGGCCAGAGAGGGCTGCACTGCAACCAACAGCTGGGTAAATGGGTTTTGAATTAAAAAGGTTAAGAGAGATTGATCTCAGAGCTAATAGCAGATTTTCCCTCTTCCTCTAATTTTTGTCAGATTTTTATATATATATATATATACACACACACACACACGCACACGTGGTTCCCGTGGAGGGAAACAACCAACATGGAAAATTTTAACTTCCTTTAATTTGAAAATTTTAATTTGAAAATTTTAACTTCCTTTAATTTAAGGAAGCAAGATGCTGGCCTCAGCCTGGGAAACCCTGGGTGGGTCCAGCATGGGCTGCTCTCACCAGGTCTTGGGCTGTGACAGGGATGCTCACACACAAGCTCAGCCAGCAATGCTGGGCAAAGGGACTCAGTGACAAGTGATACCACTAGTTCATACCTGCTGAAATCCTCCCTTTGCAGGGCTTTTCCAGAACAGACTTCCTCCCATGCCTCTGAAGCTGCTTTTCCCAGTCCTGCTTGTTCCTTTCCAGCCTCCCTTTTGTTTCCCTCTGCAGGTAGTGCGGGAGTATGAGAGAGCCATTGTTTTCAGACTTGGGCATCTCCTTCCTGGCAGAGCCAAAGGACCTGGTAAGGTGTTTACTCGGCTCCCCTCAGCCATGTTGCTCCTCTTTTTCATGCTCTACCAAAGCTCACATGCTGGTGCCCTCCAAGCAGACATGGCCAGACAGGAGATGGGATGTTTTTGTTCCCTTCCTCTTAAGGGTTTTTCCCCATCACAGAAGCAGCCTCAGAATTTGAGCCCATATATTGCTGTTCCTTTGTAGTTCTGCATGCCAAACCCTCCCGTTTTCCAGAGCATGAGAGGCAATTTCTGTGGTTCTGATGATCATCAGCTGCCTTTCTCTTCCTCCCACAGGCCTTTTCTTTTTTCTTCCCTGTCTGGACACGTATCACAAGATAGACCTCCGCCTCAAAACCCTAGAGATCCCCTTCCATCAGGTATGGCTGACACCCCCCTCTATATTAATTTTGGTGTCTCTTTAACGTTAGATCTTTTGCTTCCAACCTCCATCCTTGCAAAGAATAGTTCGAAAAAACCATCACAAAGTAACCTCTGAGATCCAGAGTATATATAATTTGCCCAAGATCAGTCAGTATCAGAGGTGGAAGCTACAATGACTTAACCATCCAGTTAGTCCTCATCACTCTCAATTGTGTGCTTTCCTGTGCTACCTTAGGACTGCCAGAACCAGCTCCATCTCCTCCAATGTCTTCTTCTTAGGTGGTGACCAAAGACATGGTTACTTTGGAGATAGATGCTGTCTGCTATTACCGGCTGGAGAATGCCTCTCTTCTCCTCACCACCCTGACCAGCATCTCCAGTGCCATCCAGCTGCTGGTGCAGACCACCACGAAGCGCCTCCTGGCACATCAAGCCTTCTCTGAGCTTCTGCTGGAGAGGAAAAACATTAGCCAGGAGATCAAGGTGCTTGCATGGGGAGGGGGACAGCAGAGCTAGGGGTGAACTGAGGCTCTGCAAAGAAGCTCGTTCAGGTGGTCAGTCCCTCAGAGTCACGGACACTGCTTTGAAGAAGTGACTTGGAATCACTGTGGACTCCAGTTAAATCATCCCAAACCCCCAGGGTCAACACAAATTGGAAGTGAGGGCACTAATTTAATTTCTGAGGGGTCTTGCACAGTAGCATACAAAACCTGATAAATCTGCCTCACAGTCCTGCAATTAATGTCCCTGCCTTGTCTTACTCCCTGTAAGGAGTCTAGGCCAGGGCTGCTGTTCTCCCCACGCTCTAAAAATATTCCTCTTCACAGGTGGCTTTGGATGCAGTCACGGGCTGCTGGGGGATCAAAGTGGAGAGAGTAGAAATGTAGGTAGGAAATGCTAGTAGAAGGGAATTCCCTGGCCCTTTGCAAGAACCCATCCTACTCGCTGCTGCTTGCTTCTCTTCCTGCTTTGCCTTTGTCTCTGTCCCTGCAGCTATTCTGCAGAAGGTAGAGCTTCGCCTCTCACCTTCCTATTTTCCCTGCCCTTTTCAGCCTCATGTAAAATTTCCACATGTCAGACTGTTCTTGCTCCTGCACTGACAGCTGGGGCAGGATCCTTAGCTGGGATCTCATCACCATTTCACTGCTGCTGCAGGCAGAGTTTGCACTCAATTCTGGTAGCCCACGAGGTGCTGGAGGCACCGAACCTTCCATGTCCCACTCTAGATCAAAGGCCCCAGGGTCTTTGAGAGGGCTGGGCTCATCACTCAGAAGTCTGTGCACAAAGGTGGGACTCAATCATCGTGTACAGGGACATGGAAGAGAGAGCCAAGCAGTGAATGAATAAATCTGTGACCAGAACATTCCTGTGCCTGTCTTGAGAGCAGTCCTCCCAGTGGAGTCTCTGCTGTCTCACAGAGTGAGCTTAAACTTTGAGCCTCAGAGGTACAGAGAGATGTCTCTGCTGCCTGGTGATCATGCAGTCCCGGTCACTGCAAAACCAGGCTCAAAGAGAAGGATGGGAATGGAGGTAGAAGGCTAAAGTCAGGCACGCAAAGAGGAACAGCCAGGGAGCAAAGAACATAAAAGAATACTCTGCAGAGACTGACTGATGAGCCCATTCCAAGCTTCAGATTGACCATCCAGTGCTGCCAGGAGAGCCAAGAGCCCAGCTAATCCCTCTCCTTTCCTGCCACAGCAACAACGTGCAGCTGCCTGCTGAGCTCCGGCAGTCCCTGGCTGTGGAAGCAGAGGCCCAGAGACAGGCCAAAGTGCGGGTATGCCAACTCTGAATACTTCTCATCTCCTTCCAAAGCATTCCTCCTTCCTTTCCCAGCCCTGATCTGAGGTCCCTGGGACATGCCACACAAGCACATGGCTCTGGGAAGATATGTTTTCTTTAATTCCTGTTCAAGAGCTGGGTCTAGCAAGGGGAGCCCAAGTGTGACCTCTGATGGGCCCAGTAAAAACACATTAGACATGAGCTCCTAAACTTTTGGCAGCATCAAGAGGTCTAGCGCATGCTGTGATCTTCAAAGAGCAGGAAAGTTATAATCACACCGGCCCAGGGAATTTCGCTGTGGCAACCTCCCTCTGTAACAGTCTGTGCCACCTCACTCCCGGTCACAGAACTCCCTCACTCCCCTCACTCACAGAAACCTCCTTTCTTCCCCTGCTTGGCAGGTGATCGCTGCAGAGGGGGAAAAGGCAGCTTCCGAGTCCCTGCGGATGGCAGCTGAGATCCTGTCCAGTGCCCCTGCTGCTGCTCAGCTCCGTTACCTCCACGCACTGCACTCCCTCACTGCGGAGAAACCCGCTGCTTTCATCTTGCCCTTCCCTCTGGATGCCATGAACCTGGTCTCTCCGGCTGCCCACAGCCCTGCGGCCGTGAGCAGCCTCCTCCCAGACACCACAAAGCTCCCAGAAAGCCTGAAAGACAAGAAGGACTCCCCCATGCTCTGAGAGCTGTCCCAGAAACGGCTCCCACACTGCTCCTGGTCAGTCCTGCTCAGAGAGGAGCAAGAGGGCTGGCTTATTGGCAGCCCACCATCAGGTCCTGGTCTGGAGGCAGGAGGGGAGGCAGCCCAGGCCTGCAATATAAAGTGGATTGTATGTGGAAAAAGCCTCTACTTGTTTTGGAAAGTTAAAAATAAGGAACAAGCCTGGCAGGTGTGTGAGCAGGGGGTCGGGGGAACAGGGGGTGTCATCCCTTCCCCATCACAGGGCCAGATGCATCCTGACACCTTAGAGCCTGGCCCCCAGAGTCTGATCCATTTTGTCCCATCACCTTGGCAGGAAGGACAGAAATATATTCTATGTACTTAAATGCCCCCTTGCCCCCAAGCCAAACAGCTGGGTGGGTGGGAGTGGGAGCCTGGAAATCCATGGGGGAACAGGAAGGGGCTCACCGCTCAGGCAGGATGGTGGGTGCCTCCAGCCTCGTCCTGCAAGGAGGGAACAAGCTGGGAACGAGCTGGGTCTGTGGTGCTGTCCTGGATTTGGGATTTCAGTCACCACTCACACGCAAATACATCCACACACGAGCAAACAAGATGCTTAGCCCTAACTTTAAAGTAGGAGGAAAAGTAAAAGGAGGAAAGGGCAGCCTTTGAGGCTGGTGATTCCCTGCCCGGCACATCCGCTGTGCAGAGGAAAGGCAGGCTGTGCTGCTGCTCGCTTCCACAGGGTGGTGAGGCAGGACAACGCCTGAGCTCTCGGGCACCTAAAAACGTTAAGGTGACCGGTTTAACCAACGCCCACTGAGCTGACGAGGGGGAATCCGGCACCACTGGGAAGAGCCAGCCGAGAGCCTTGGGAACTGCAACACTTTTGCCTGCTGCAGCTGCCTGAGAGACACGGGCACAGAGAATGGACAGAGTTCTCAATACTCCTGGAAGCCTCAAAACTCTGATGTATCTTTCCTGACTAAAGCCGTTAGAAATGACCAGGGACCTACAGACATTGCAGCCCTTCCCCTTGGCAAAGACCTAGAGCACTGTCAAACGAAATACCCCTGCACTCACTTTGTCTGACCCTGGTGCCCTTTGGGTGGGTGCCTTTTTACTGGACCTGCAGTGTCTCCCCTGGCTTCAAAGCAGACCTTCCTGCACAGCCATTCTCAGCACCAGTGTCCTGCTGCTGGTAGAGGCCAAGAGAGAGAGCACTTTCTCCCAGTTGCCCCCAAATTGTTGCCATCATGCATTTGCCTAGCAGGGGTTACCCAGCCACTCTTGAATTTTCTCTTATCCACAGCTGCTGGTAACACTCACAGCTCCCATAATACTCATTCTACAAGTATTTGCCAGCCTTTTTACAGCAAGGACACCTGGCCAACCAGCCCCCTTACAGGTGGCTGGGAAGTGGGAAAAATCCACCTGTGAACTTCTTGATGATCACATAAGCACTGGAACTCCAGGTGTAACCTCACATCTACATCACTCTGCCACTGTAACCCTCTCAGGAGAGGGTGGCAGGATGGCTCCTGTGTCTGTAATAGATCTCAGTAGAGATCTGCAGAAGCCAGGCACAGCTTTTTTCAAACATTTAACTTTTCTGCGGTTACAGGAAGGCAAATTATAGCTAAGGGCATCCTCAGTTCCAAAAAGCGTGTCTTGTTCCAGCAGGATCTTCTCTCTTTTACATACACAGAGCTGGCAGAAACTTGTCATGTTACCTTCAGGAGATATTATGTTCAAAAAACTTGCAGAACATCATTTAAAAATGTAGTTAAGGGTTATTGATATGTTTCCAAAAGAGAATTTACTCTGAGGGAGTTGGCAAGGATTGTCTGAGCTGATGTAATTCCTGACAGTTTCACTGCCTGCTCTTCCAAGCTGAGAATGGGTCAAATTGCAGAGTCATCCCAATTTTTGTGCATTTTCTTCCTAACCAGTCAGGCAGCTGGTATTTGGATCATCTGAAATCCAGAAGATGAAGGAGGTACTCATTATTAGATAGACAACCAGGCTATGCTGGCACTGAGGAAAAAAACCTTGAGAGGACAGGGAAGAGGTCCAAACAACTTACTTGCATGATCCAAAAGGGATGAGGCAGAAGGAGATAAAGCAGCAAGAAGTGATTGATGAGCACAAACAGAAGGGGTACAGGCAAGACAGATGTGGGGAGGAGAAAGTTGAGGTAGCAGTGGTATTACAGGGATGACAAGCTGCATAGATATTAGAACTGTGGGAGGAGGCAGAGGACAAGCAGGACAGATGTGGAAGTGGTGAAGGCAAGTAGAAGGACAGCATAAATGCTGAGATGGCACAGAGATGCTGGGGTAGTAGGTAAGGGGTGAAACACTACAATGAGTGGGCATTAGGACATTACTCAGGCGTTGCTGTTCTTCAGTATTTGCTTTTTCTGGATCTCTTGGGCTGGCCAGAGGTAGCAGCTTTGGGTCTTGGGCAGGCCTCAACTTCTGAGACACTTTCTTGGAAACATCTTTCTGAAAGAGAAACAAAACAACAAACCAAAGCCATTACAAATACCACAGAGTTAAAATGTGCCCAAGATATCACATCTTTAACAAAAAAAATGGCCTCTCCTCCCACTTTGATGTCAAAGAGACAGGATATGCTAGAGGAATAAGGGAAGGAATTTTAATTCCCATTTTTTCTCCATATTTTATATCTCATGGATCTAGCTGAGAAAGGATGCAAGGAAATGCTTTCACCCACAACAAACTTTTGACCTGAGGAACTCACTGCCACATGGTATGGGCAAGATCAGTGGGTCAGCAGTGTTCAAATACCTCCTGGAGGGAGCAAGAGTGTCCTGTGGTATAAAAACAAAAGGCCTGTGGCCTCTGAGAGTGAAGGGACCTGGAACATCATTTCTTTTCTGCTCCAAAATCAGTGATCCTAAACAGATCTTCTTGGCTGTAACAGGGAAAACTCACCTACAAGGCAGATGCCACCAGTTACATGATCTTCTAGACATAGACCCTGTGTTGTATATCAGAATCAAACAAAATTAGTTTCTCTCAAAAGCAGACCGCATTCAGCAGTTCTTTCTGCCCTGATCTAGAATCATGTTAAAAGCCTCCTTAGCTGACCTCTGACAAAGAGTCAAGACAAAACCCTGGGACATGCCCAGGAGGGGAGGGTTCTGCACTAAACAGGAGGTGAATGAGGTGCCCTAGAAGAGTGCTTCACTCTCTGAGTCTGTGACAGAGTTCAGAATATTGATTCTTCTGACCTTGCCTTTCTTTGTATGTTGCTTCTGGGATGACTTTCCCATCTTTCTCCAGCTCGCACTCTAGCTCTTTGATTCTCTGCAGAGCTTCTTCCAGCTTCTCTTCAAGACCTTCAGATCTTTCCTCTGCATTCTGAGCACGGATCTCTGTTTTTCTGAAACACAGAAGCAAAGTTAATGCTAAAACCTGAAATCTAAGGAGCTGCTGGCAGGATACCCAAAGGAAAGATTTAGAGAGCTGAGGTGTCCAGTGGGATTGACTGACTCTACAAAACACGTTTATGGTTTCAAAGAAGGGCGTTGTTAAAAGATCTACAAAGGATTTCATGGCTCATCTATGTAAACCCTGCAAATCTAATTAATTTTAAAATTCAGTGTTTGCTAGCAAAGGGTGAGATGCTGATCTTCATTGTGTGAGGATAAGTACAGTGCACAGTCAATTCTATTAGCAAGGCTAATGAGGTGGGTTTTCCCTGGATAATGCAAGCTCACAGGCAAAACAAGTATGAGAGAATGCAATTCAGAATGGCCAAGCCATGCTGCTTAGGCATGGAAGAAATTAAGACCAAACACAAACCTTGGTGTGATTCTGCATGGAGACACTTGGGTGTACCTTCATTGTGTTCCTCACACTGAGGCACAACGTTGTGTGGCTGTTCCTACCACACTCCAGGGGACTGGCAGGCCCTGGAAGAGCTCAGCTGCATTCACACAGCACCCTGCAAGTGCTAACAGGACCTGAAAAATTTTAGCTCCTGCAGAAAACTATCATGAGTACCTCTCAAATGGCCCAAGACATTCAGAATGAAAGGAAACCCGAAATAAGGCCATCAGATATTGGATGAAGCAGAACCTTACCACAGAGCAGAACCAGCACCTGCCTGAAATGAAACCCTGCCCTGTTTTTACCGTTTTTATATCCATATTCATTACAAACACATCTTTTCCTACTATGTATCCATCCTTCTCCCAGTTCTTATTTAGGATCATGTGCTGCTGATCAGCCACATGGTGCATTCTCATGTCCAGAATTCAGCAACAAACCAGAAATCACACACCACACCATCTAGAACCCTGGGAGAAAGAAGTAAACCCACAGAGAACCAGCAGGCACAACAGCTCTCTGAACAGGAAATATCAGTGTTATTCCAGAGAAAATGCTTGCTAAAAGTGAAACAAAATTGTGTTAATGCACTGTACAGGAAACATTACAGCTATTTTTAGGAGTTCTCCTCTGCTCCTTTGGCTGGCAGACAAAAGCCACAACTCAAAGAGGAAAGTGTCGAAAGAGAAAGAAGCATTCCTCGTAACTGCACTCCAGCCAGAAGGAAATTAAAGACTGAATACTAGATAGAGTGCCCTTATCCCTAACAGTTGCAGACTTGCACTTAATTTTTTTGTTAAGAACCTCATTATTCATGGATAGAAGCCACTGCTGAATCACCTGAAAGAATTCTCTAGGTACCACCCTGAAAAAAACCCAAATCCAGAAACAAAGTGACCTCTAGTGCATCAGCCCCAGGGATCTCCTGTCTCAAAGATACCTTTTGCTCCCCAACTCAACAAACCCAGCATATCCAAGTACACCATACACTGGAAACCTGACACAGGCTTTTTTGCTGAGGCTGTAGTTGTGGGCAGACCTGGCATTTGCAAGGAATCTCACACAGACACGTTATGCACGTGCTCTGCAAATGATTCATTTCTGGATGACATTTACCAAAAACAATGGAGCACCATGAAGAGGAATATACCCCCAGAAATCCGACTGTAAATGAATCACTCGTTTAGGGTTTTTTTCAAATGTCAAGATTTCCAAAGCAGTTGGCAGTTCTGAGGGAGATGGGGATGTTCCAGGAATGATATTGAAGCCACCAACTGTTTCCACAGATATTGCCAAATCAAAGCAGATGAAAGGCAGTCACCAATCATTTTAACACTTCAGTTGATCATGTTTATCCCACTTTCAGTTTTCTGTGCCAGGGACTCCACCGAAGGACATTTCTCTTTTCTCACAAGTGTAGTTTTCTGTGCAAGGCCAGCCCAGGTCCAATTAACACCTCTGTCCTTAAAGGAAATGTGGTTTATCATCACTCTCAGCTTCATGCAACTGGCTGGAGCCTATAAAGCTCATCACTGCATCCACCTGGGCCAGCCACAAAGGAACCTGGTGATAAAATGTAGGCAGCTCAGCTTTGTGCATGTCAGGACCTCACTTCAGCTTCTGCACCATTAATAACCAATCTTCCCTACTTCTCACCAAGGCTGTCAAAAACGTAGCTGTGCCTGCAGGGGAAGAAAATACAACCTTTAATTATAATTCTTTCAGCCAACAAAAATAAAGCTGGATTCTGTGGAGGATGCCAAGAGGGATGAACAGCCTACGTGGGAACTGGCTACACTTAGAATTAAGAGGGAGCTATTTAGCAAACACTGAATACAAAGCAAGCTGAAAGAAAACGGGCTTAATTTGAAGCCCTGACTTCTTGTCTTGGCATATTTGGCTCTCTCATTGCATAAAGGCTTAATATAATTCTTTTTAAAACAGCTTTACAGTTACAATCCCATTCTTCAAAGATGAAGGTGATACAGTAAGCACAGATGTGCCTGGACAAGGTAGTAAATTACTTGTTCATTCACTTGTCTGGCACAAGCTGATGGGTATTCCCTGGTTGTTGGGAAATATGCTTGAAATGTAAGTGTTTGCTCTTGATAGCCAATGTTGAACTTTATTTAAATCCTGGTGAGTTCCTGGCCTCTGTGACATCCTGTAGGAAAGTTGACATGTTAAATACGTGATGGTGATGACAATTTTTTTTTTAATATTTCAGTGATTTTGGTGCATGGCTTGGCTTCCCTACTGTTTGGCTGAGGAGTAGAGCTAGTTAACTTCTCCTCTGGATTGGAAGAGGTGCAGTGAAGTTGGGATGTCCAGACCGGTAAGAAACATCTTATTCTCACACTGGAAGTACTCTGTGAAGGCTTTATACAGTGATCAAGGAAGACTAAATACAAGCAAAGACCTCAAACCAAACCTTATAAATTTCGTATAAGTCCTTTCTTACACCTCCTGGCTGAAGCAATCTCATATGTCATTGTTTTCTCTCCATCTCTCATCCTTGTCATCAAAACCTTTGTATTTCTGGCACGTGTTGCTTCAGACCAGGTAATTAGATCTCAGAAGATAATGAACACTTCAGGTAAATGAGTGCTGTTGCCTCACAGGACAAAATTACCATGTTCTCAGTATTGTCTCTTACGTTTTCTTTATAATCTCTTTCATTTTCACTGTTTCCTACCAAAGAGCCGCTGTAAAGAGAAGGGATACTTTGTCTTTTTCTACTGAAAGGCCATTCATTTCATTACAATGCAAAAATGAATCCAAGCCACTCAAAACATGCTGCAATGGATAGACCAAGAGAACACCTTTCCTGTGGCCCAGTTCCCAAAGTCTGTATTAAAATAAGCTAACATTTCTTTTGCTGGACTTTACTGGTTGAAGCAATTTTGGATAAGATATCCACCCTGTGCTGCTCAGCCCTGTGCTCAGACCATGACCATCTGCTGTTAACTTTTTGCTGTGCTGGTGTCTGGGAAATTCTGACACCATTTCTTCTTTATTTATAATGAGAAATACTCATACAGCATGGATAAGATAATGTAGGGAAAAGAACAGGATAACCCTGAGTGAAAGAATAAGATGACAGCATGAGAAGCAGCTTAGCAAACATGAGTAGCAGTTCCTAACAGCCCATGTTCAGTTTGGTTTTAGTCTGCAAGAAGGAAATAAAATGATTAAAAAAACAGAGATGAAATAATTCTGAAATCAGGAATGTGTCAAGGTCTTGCAGGGGCAAAGGTTGAGAAGGTTAGTTCCAAATTACTCAACATTGTTTGTTATCTTACATGGGAGATAAGTTTATATCAGCAAAGAAAACATTTATTTACATTCTTTATTATCAGGATAATTCAATGTCTGGATGAAGATAAGTTGGCATAAGTGATAAGATATAAAAAAAAGTATTACCCTCCAAGACAGCGTTATCTGGTTAATGATCTTCAAAGTGATGTTTTATTTTACATTTTAAACATCTGCCCTTTCCTTTTACTTTTATTTTCTTTTCCATAAATTATCCACATAATCACAAGACGCCCACTCTCCCTCTGAACATAACATATGACTTCCCTGTGTCATATCTGCACTGCGTGTTCTTTGCACTGTATCACATTTAAAATGTCAGATACTCTTTTCACCTGTGACTGCAAGTCAAGTTCCTTGGAGTTTGTCCCTTGAATGCTCTTGATTCCCAGCACATACCTAGGGGTCAGACTGCAGCTTTGGAAGAGGCCAGCACAGATTATGTCGATCAGTCCTTTATTATCTGCTGCTTTCCTGACAGAAAGATTGATCTGCAAAGTTCAGTCCTTTCCATTCCCTTACCATTCCTCCACTTATCCCGGTGTTGGAATCCCACGAGCTCACGTGCCCTTTGGTTTATTTCTTCCAGGGAAGGCTGCTGTGGAGGCAGTGCCTCCCTACAGTTCTGGGTCTGCTTTCAGTCTCTAAAAGAAGAGCAGCAAGCCTGACACGCCCCCAAGAGTTGGACCATCCTTTGGCTGCAACAGAAAGGTGATGGAAATCAGGTAAGAGAAGTGTGAGGAGTCCATGTGCATAAATATGTCACAGTGAGTAGCTAGCAAATAAACTGAAAACTTATTGGTGTCAATTCTGAGCATTTCTATGGATTAATATAATTTATCAGTCACCAGAGCTGTTGGTCAGATAGTGCTCAAGTATTTTACTGAGGTTAATACACTGAACTATGGCACTGGTCAGTCATAACTTCTCATCTGTAGACTTGAGCTTCAGCACAAAAGATTTGAGCTGCTGTGGTTTTGTTCACACTTGTGATGGACTTAGATTCTCACTGGGGCTCAGCTAACACAGTTATTTCCTGAGCAGATACGACTTGATAATAGGTCCAACCCACCCAAGCCTTACATATATCAACTCCTTGATGTCCTGTAGGATTTCATCCAGTACCTTTTCATCATCAGGGAGGAGCTAAAACAGAGGGAAAGAAGGGATAAGAGCTGAGGAAAAACTCCTTTAGTAGCCAAGGTAAACCCAAATATATATTGATATATAGTCTAAATGTACCAAGTTTGCAATACAAATTGTAACTTGAAAGAGAAGTGAAAACTACAAGGTCTTACTCATCCAGGGATTTTTGTTCTCTCACTCAACACAACACAAACATTGGCTGTCAGTTGAGAAAATATATTACTTCCAGCAAAGATGAAAATCAAATTCAAGCGCATATTGAAAATTCAGACATTATTAACTCTATCATTGAAACCTGTGCTTGATGTATTTTGTTGCTGCACACACTGTGTATATTCCTGCATTTTGTGCTTGCATGTATGCTTTGTTTTATTTAACATATCACAGTGAACTAACAAAAGTCTTGCAAAATATAATCACCTGAACACAGAAAAAGACTGAGTGTGAAACCTTACGTGTCTCAGTCTCATATCAGTACAGGAGGGAATTGAATGCTCTTTTGGAGCACCAATGCCTGCACATTCCAGTTAAAATGAACCAAACTAAATGCAGGGATTCTGTTACAGCCATGACAGCTGCAAAAAAGACACTCTGGTTTGCAGCAGGGTGGCACGATCCTCGCTGCACTGAACCTCAATACAAACCCACGGCATCGCTTTGGAGTTACTGTGAGGGACCCGAGCATCAAAATAAACGTGTCAAGCAGAAGAGCAGGGCTGTGAGGGATGTGCAAATTGCAGATTGTACCAAATCTCACTGCACCTGAGAGTCAGTGCAAGCTTTTGCTGGTCCGACAAGCTGAGGGAGTGGCTGCTCCCCCTGGTCCCTCTGGGGCACTCACCAGTCACTGCTGTGAAAGTACTGAAGCCACTTGTTGAGGCTGCTGCAAACAGTTTGCAGTTTTTCCTGGCTGGAGCCAACACTGATTCTGCTCCAACATGACCCAACCTCTCCCTGAACTGTTCAGTTTCTTCCTGCAGATCAGCCAGGTCTCCCATGTCCTGCAGGCATAGGGCAAGAGGGTGGGAAAAGGGACTGCTGTGATTGCTTTGATCCAACTCAGAGGAATTCTCCCCTTTCCCTAGCTATTTTGGGATATGTGTGTATCAGGAATCTGCACAGCCCTTACAAACCCTTTGAGACAGGACTAGGGTGGCTCACCCTCCCTGAGAATGCTGGAACTGAGTGCTTGACTCTGTGTTGGTTGTATGCTACCAAGAGACACTGCAGCTTCACCCCTAAGAGGCCAAAATTACCCCAGCCTGGATATGTTTTGATTTTATGGAGAAGAAATGTGAAGAGAGAGGAAAGACACAAAAAAAGTAAGGGGAAACTGGCAAAAAAAAGAAAAGTTTGAGGTAGAGAAAAGGGTACATGGAGTAAAGAGGGAAAATTGTGGGGAAATAGGAAATGATGGCACATTGGTTGGTTGACAAACATGTTACAGAAGAACTACTTTACTTCAAAGAATCTGTTGGACAGCTGGCCAAGTCTGAATCCTGCCTGATCCTAAGAAATTATCTCCTTACTCTAGGCTTAATGCATTGATTTTGTTCAGTTTTCTAATCATCATAGAATTACATTTTGGGTTGAAAGGGACCTTAAAGATTATCTTGTTCCAACCCCCTGCAATGGGCAGACACATCTTCCACTGGACCAGGTTGCTCAGAGCCTCATCCAACCTGGCCTTGAACACTTCCAGTTGCCACAGCTTCTCTGGGCAACCTGTGCCAGGGTCTCACCACCCTCCCAGGGCAGAATTTCTTCCTAATATCAAATCTAAACCTACTCTCTTTCAGTTTGAAGCCATTTCTCCTTGTCCTATCATTACACACTCTCATAAAAACATGGAAGATGTGCAGATACTCTTGGTTCCCTCCCAGAAAGGACACAGGTTTGGCAGCCAGGAGAGGGAAGCTCATATAGCAGCTTTTCACACTGCTTTTACCTTTCTTTCTACATGATTCAGAGTATAACACAAACAATCTGCATCTGAAAGCAGATGGAAACAGCCAACCCTGAGCTGTGTCAGGGGAGCTGATGAGTTTTAGGATCAGGTTAACACCAGAACACAGTGTCTGAGGACCTCCCTTCTCCCAGCTAGTGAAACATCCAGAGAAACACTGGAATGATGGCACTCAAAAGCAGGTGGGACTGTACCACAGCTGATCCCAATGACCCTCAGAAAAAGAGCTTCTGCCAACCAGAAAAGGTTGAAACTCTAAGGGAGAAATCTGAGGAAGATAATCCTCACCTTCTTGGTCAGTCACAGTGTCACACAGGTAAGAGACACCTCTGAATGGAGGGGAGGAGCTTGTTCTTCCACCACCCCACAGTGGCCCACTGTTCCCTTACTCTGGCCTAAGCCCTGCACTGGTCTGTCCTGCTCAGCCTGAGGCCTGGCTTACAGCCAGGGCTCTCTCCCCTGGGACAAAAAAGATGGATGGATCATGTTTTTTAGGCAGATTAATCTCATATTGCTTGTTGCTGGCCAAAGACCATTTTTCACATCTCCTGCCAATACCGTATTGCCTAAATATCTGACACCTGACAAAGAACAAAACATTCCTCCCTTCCTACTGTTGTTAAGCAACGCTTATATA
This sequence comes from Chiroxiphia lanceolata, assembly GCF_009829145.1. Lineage (NCBI taxonomy): Eukaryota > Metazoa > Chordata > Aves > Passeriformes > Pipridae > Chiroxiphia > Chiroxiphia lanceolata. The sequence continues at coordinate 27,302,279 of NC_045645.1, forward strand.
CAAAGAAGTGTAAACCTACTCCCTGCTAAGTCCATTAAAACCAGGAGAAGCTTCTTTTCTTAATCATGGATCACAGAGCAGCCCTGCCAGTGTGGCATCCTTTGGAAGGACGTTTCTAAGAAGCACTCATTTAGCAACTCTTTTATTAATCCCAAAACATCTTTTCCCTCAAATCTCTCTGCCCACACTCCAACAGTCCAGCTGGTCCATTCATCCAGCCACGTCAGGCAACACAGCCACCCGCCATAAGATAAGACCACAGAAGAGATCTAGCTCTGTGTTCCCAGTTCTGTCTTTCCTGGGCTCCTTATCCCTTCTTTGCCTATCTTCCAGCACTCAACAAACTGACAGGGTGGTGTCAGGTGTCTGAACTTGCTCCAACAATTAGGATAATGCCAAAGCCGATCTTTGCAGGCAGCCCTGCACACAAGGCACACACGTGGCTCTCACCACTGAGCAAGAAACATGCCCAGGAGTGGGACAGGGCCGAGTGACCATCTAAACAAGCTCCCTGTCGTTATTTCTTGGGGCTGAAGAAACCAGTGTGGACAAAACAGCCCCAGCAAAGGCTTCACAGCAGCACCAGGGCTCGAGCAGCTTTGCAGGGACCGGAAGGCAGCGCTTTGGGTCTGTGTCAAATGGTGTGGTCAGGAAAGTGGTGCAATGTAGGATAAATTTATCTTATGTGGTCAGCAAAATTTTCTTTTGTGTATAGAACAAACATGCACCCCCAGAGAAAAAGCAATTCTGGACAGAAAAAGGCAGGAGATGGAAACATACTCACCCTGAAGCCTCCTGGGGCTCTGGTGGTTTGTAAGTGCTCTGGGCTGGAGAGAGAAGCACTGGAACAGGTCAGGCTTTGGAAACCTCCTCTGGAACAAAACTACACTCCAGGGAGGAAGAACAGGCCTGAAGGTCAAGCACCCTTGAGGTATCCCTCAGCTTAGGGATCTCTGGAGAGCAGCAGGGAGAACCATTCCAAGAGCAGTTATTCTGCTGGTGAAAGAGAAAGTGAAACCAATGATACAGGTATGGGGCTGAGAAAACCTGTGACAAGATGCCTGCTCCCTTACCCCAGAGCACAGGCAGCTAATCCCACACTTAGTGGTTGTTACATCTTCAGTGAAGCCTAGGACAAGTCACCTTCCAGCTGCAGGAGACAAAGCACAAGCCACACGAGTGTACTAAGCTGTCAGGTGCAGAAACACCAAGGGATGCTGTAAAGAACTTCAGTTTGTCTCTATAAAGCCATTTCCCTTCTTGTGGATTGCCACAGTCAGCTTTCTGCAGAGTTGGGAATACCCTACAACACCAGTAGTTGCCTAAATAATTGCAAAAGGTAATGCAGGGAAGCATCCTGCTGTTAGAGGGAAGCTGGAAGGATGGATGGAGAGTTGGATGTAGAATCCCACGGCCTCCAGCCCAGCCCTTCCTGACCAGTCCTCACCAACTGAGTGTGTCCACAAGGCCCCTCTCAGCTTCCTTCCACAGGCTTTTGGTCCAGGAACAGGCATTCCATTAGTGGGCATGGTGTTTATTTCCTTTTAATACTTAGCCAAGGAAATTTGCAGTAATGAATGATCTAGTAACAGAATTAAACCCATATTTGTACTTACCCCACAGGGCTAAGAAGGGTTGTTGGGGGTTTTTTTGCTATTATTTACTGGGAAAACCCCCCTTACACCTGACACTTGGTGCATCCTTTTGGAAGAAGCCTCCAAGCTTTGCTACATCCTCCAAAAGGGTGCTTGGTTTCCACCTACAAACTGCATTAAGCACAACTGTTGCTTTCATAAATCTGGACTGGGGCAGAGATTTTATTATATTTGTCACCAATTAATAATCTTATCACTTTTTATTATTGAAGGTATCTTATTAATGAAAACAATAAATACGATATTTCCATTAGTCTCACAATCCCTATGAATTCTCTTTTGAAGCCTTTCTCCCCCACCAGCCTTGCAAAAACATGCAATTCTTTATAAATGGTATTAAGACTTTTAGACCTCCTTATCACCTGTATCCTTGTACTGTGGGTTCTAATTAGGTTAATTACCTTTCTTCAGATACATCTTTGTGGGTGTAGGTATAATCTAGGAATAACCTTGGCAGGTAGTTTCTTGTCTTGCTGCGTAAATGGCTTCTTGGAAATGCAAAAATTCGCAAAAAACTTGCGACAGAAGTTTTGTTTTCCCTCTGACGGCTCTCTGGCAGCACTTGATATTCCCACCAGAAAGAACAGGAAGATTGATGGCCTTGTTCTGTAGCTGTTACAGTTTAAGGACAGACAAGACTTAAGAGCATGCAGTACACAGCTGGAAAAATAATCACATTAAGTTCTTGGCACACAAATCCTTTTCAGGCCCAAAATAAAGGCAGAAGTCACCAACATGATATACATTTGGCAGCTGCTCCAATTTAATGTGCATTGAACTGGGAGAGGATAGAAACTCAGGTCTGTTCCAGGAGCTATTGACTCCTCCTCCGTGCTCCTCTCCTGCACTCCAAGGATGTCCTTTCCCCTCGCAGGGATGTGATGGCTGATAGGCAGCTTAGGAACCCCCAACTACCCTGCTTACCTGGTATTTACAGGAACCCCCAACTACCCTTCTTACCTGGTATTTCCCTTGGATGTTTCCTGCTGCTTTCCAGGATGTGAAGAAGGGCTTGTGTAAAAGTTCCTCCCCCTGCACCCAGCCAAGGAGGTCTCCTCCCCACTACCATCCTATGATCCTGCCTGGTACCTCCAGGCTTGAGTCTACCACAGTATGACTGGCTCCATCCCTATCCCATCCCTGCCCTGGAAAGCGAGAGGACACTTGCAGCCCCATCCAGGAGGTGGCTGTGCCAGGGACTCCCTGGAGCTCTGGGCATGGACAGCTTCAGGCTTCCCTCCCTCCCTTCCTCCACAAGGCACTTCCCAATGTCTCCCCACAGCAGCCACCTTCCCAGGAAAGCAAACCCACATATCTTACTCTGCCCCCATCACCATCCCCTGTGCCCTCCTGTAACTCCTCCCCCCAAACCAGGACCCTCAGAGAAAAAATAGGCCAAGGCAATTTTTTTTCCTCCCCTAATAGCAAAATATATTTTGACTGCTGTAATACAGTAGATTATAAACAGCTCTTGTGCGTGACAGAACACAGTACAGGGTGTATATCATGGAATGGCTGGGGCCAGGGCCAAGGCCAGGCTGTCCTCTGCCACCACCAGGGAAGGGGCACCATGGCTGGAGGCACCAGGAGAAGGGATGAGCCAGGGCTGGCTCAGAGATACCACAGGGAGCCAGCTCATCATCCTGATGCCACAGAGCACGTGGACTCCTTGAATCTGCTGTCCTTCCAGCCCATCTGTGTTTGGCAGCAGAAGCTCCAACAGTTCAGTTTGTCTTCAGCAGGTTCAAGCAATCCATGCCATTCCATCCTGAAAAAAATCCACCGGGATTTGCCCCAGCTCACACCATGGCACACAGCACACGCTGTACTCGGACGGCTGCCACGGGAGAGCTCACAGCTCAGATGCAGGACTGCTTCAACCCTGGAGGCTGGAAGCCAAACACCCCAACAGAAAGGACCTACTAGGCATGAGGGCTCCACAGAGGTTTGGTCTTCCCAAGAACAAATTGTTTTCTGCATGAAAACCAGGCTGCATTTGCTGTATTAATACTGATTTTCGTGAGGTTACTGAGCAAGGAGCTGCAGCTGTACTGGCTGCCATTCCAATGCTGGAGGCTTCCCACCTCATAAGTGAGGGAGTTACCATGGAAGCAAGCTGCACAATCCTTGTGTTGGAAAGAACCACAGGAAACAGTATATATTATATTAAGTACTTGTAAAGGGCAGGTGGGAACCTTCGCATCCTCCTTATTGACCAGAACACTGGACTGCTAGGTCTGGCACTCACAGCCTAAGAAAACTCCAGCATGGTATACTTGACTCTAATTAAATGAGCAACGTGCAAAAGACTTAGTATTTCCCCTCCAGCACTCTTAAGAAAAATGAAAATAAGCCCACATTCAGAAGCAATTAAAAAAACCCCACAGAATTGAAAGTAATCCAAATTGTTAATGCCCTGACAGCACGGTTGCCAAATACCTTGATCTACAAGGCTAAAAACCTCAACTTGTCAAAAACTAAGACTAGTGCCAACAGCTGAGCATCCCTTTCTGGTTGCCTTTTGCTTGCCAGATGCTTAAGCCCCAAGGCTTCAAACAGTGAAGATGCTGACACAGTAAATGCTGATGTTCCTTTTGGGCATTTGACAGTGCCAGCTGTGAGGGCAACACCAAAACTTGGCACAAAGTGAGCCACCACCAGGGTTTGGTCTCCTTTTGAGAACACTGAGACAGTACCAAGACCTGACACAGGCAAGAAGACAACAAGCCAAGTCTCTAATCCATCACACCCCCCTTGAGTGCAGTTAAATCTGTGTTTTGAGCACCAAATGAAAAAGAACTGGACAGAGTTTCATCCTATGCCAAGGAGGTGACAAAGCTGCTTAGCCAAAGGGTGGGGGTTTTGTCTTTTTCAATAAGGAAGCTTAGTTGTTCCAGAACTTCTGTTCTTTCCTCCCACAAAAGGTATGGTGTAAGATATAGGATTACTCAAGCTGAATGAGGATAAAGTAATCCATTTAATTCTCAGGATTTTATAAACTAATACTACCAAATTTGAGTATATATGTGAACCTCTTCCTCTGAAATTACCTCAACTGTTTCAGTGAACAATTTCTAGCAGGAGTTATTGTCAGAGGATAGCCACACACACAAACACTGTATTTGGCAAATTTGCCCTGACAATGTCCTTTCTCAAGAGCAGGACTCCTTACTGAAGACTGAACACCTGGAAGAGTTTAATTTCTCCCATGAAATTACTTCTGACTCAGGTTAGCAAAAACAGAAGCCCAAAAGAGCGTCTGAAGTGGTTTGGGAGACAAGTCCATCAGCTGTCCCAATACTGCTGGTGTCAAATACCCAGAGCTGTAGGTCAGTACGGAAACCCTGTCACCAAAAAGTGCCAATAAAGAACATCTGAATAATTCTGAAATCTTTGTCACCAAAGTTAAGGTATCTCTATCAGGTGACCCTCTTCACCAAAGTCAAGGTTCCTCCACCAGTTGATCTTCATTTCCCAGCAGCATTAGAAGCTGCTGCAACACATGTGGGCAAGTGGCACCAAGGTGCTGAGCTGCACATGGCCAAATGAGAGTGGGCCATGTACCCGTAATGTTGATCCCATTTTCTTACAGTTGGCTTGTAGTATTTCAAGTCTTTCTTAGTAAAGAAACCCTTAACAACCATATATATACCTTAAAGCACCTGCCAAATTAAAGTAAAAGCTCTTTTACAAGTTAATCATGTTGAAAGAATTGATTATCTAGAGCAGGAGAAAGGAAGAGCAAGAAAAACTATTCCTCAAGTCACAAGGGCCTTCAGAGAACAAAAATGCTGTATGACAGCTGGGAACTAAATGAATACGGATAAAACACAAATTTTCAGTGTAAAAAGTCATATAAAGACTGCCCACACCATGCCCTGCTTCCAAACCTGACTCTGCAACGCAGCCAGAAGCACACTGACAGTCCCCTCTCCCTCTGCCCATTTTATATCTGTTGGCAGCCAACACACATGGAACACAGTTCAAAGCCAGCCAGGAATACTTTGGCTATCTTCAGAGCAAGAAGGCAAACACACTGTTGCTCTGCCACTTGTCACAGTGGCAGGCAGGATCACAAAGAACAGAAGGTTTGTAGACACCCCGTTACCAAAAGGGAGAAAAAAAACCTGCAGAGAGATGGCTAAGGAAGATGGACGGATGCCAACAATGAGCTACCAGCAAATCTGACTAGCTTGCCTCTTGTCCAGAAAAGCAGCAACTTGGGGGGACCCCTGGATGAGTAGGATTCCAGTAGACTCCACCTTCAGGTCAATGTTTTACTGGCATGGAAATGGCTCAAAGTGGGACAGCACGCAATAGATGCTGCCTATGAAGTCTGTTGCAATCCAGGTCAACTGGTTTGCTCCAGCAACGTTTAAAAAAAATTACCGTTTCTCCCCAATAATCAGGAGGCACAACTTCCCTTAGAAAAAGTCTGTAGTGAGTTAGATCACTGGTCCAAATACTTGGAGGACAACTCTGTTTTTCTGTGACGACATGGCCAGAGGACACCATTTTCACATCTTCGTATGACACGACCACGAGCGTGGCTTTAAATAGTCCAGGAATGTGGGCTGCAAAACATGGAGAAGCAGTGAGTTAGTCACAGGCCCACAGCACCAGCTGTGGCGTGAGCCCCTGAAGTCAAACCTCCCTAGCAGGAAAGATCAAACCACATGTCTACACCCTGCAACCCTGTTCTAACCCTCGCTAAACAGTGCCTGGAAGTGCAGCTACAGCCACAAGTCCCCATGCATCAGATAAATGCATGCCCAGCAGCACGTTGTATCAAGAAGCCAAGTCATTTACAATGGCAAACTCTTAATTGAGGAGAATCAAACTTAAAATAGGGGTTGCTTGAGGATACCTTCAGTTAAAACTGAAATCAGCTAGTACAGCAGAAAGTTTTATGTAAAACAGAGTCTGGTACCCAAGGAAAGGAGTTACAAGTCAGAGAAAACACCCCAACAAACCCCCAAACTGACCATTTACAGGCAACCATTTCTCACTGCCACCCACTCCAGCCTGGGAGAGGGACAACAGCCACAGCTTTTGTGGGCCTCCCGTGAAAGTTTCTCCTGACCTCTATCCCCACAACCTAAATGAGGTTTAGCATATTGGTTTATATCCACAGAAATGTGGGAAAACCACCCTCCGTTTCAAGCAGTGAAATACTACCAGCATAGAGAGAACACTACTGAAAGCAATTCTGTTAGGGAGCCTGTAGGCTGAGCAGCTCCTACAGAACTGATGCAGCTCACTGCCAAAAAGCCTCGTGCCATGTAACTTCTGCCATGTCCCCACAGGAAGACAGGGCCAGCCCCTTGGTTATCCCACGGGGAAGGTGTGTCACTCACATTTTCCGTAGGGCAGTACTGGCGTGCATACCACTCCTGGCTGTAGAGGCAGATGATGACACCTTGGCCCAGGAAGAGGGAAGTCCACATGATCACATTCCAGATGGGCCCTTTCCGACGGTCATTCAGGGTGAAGTTGAAGATCACTGGAAAGAGGTGAAACCAGAAGCCTTGTTCAGAGGCAAACTCAAGAACCAAAGATCAACTGATTTCACTGGATCTTCCCCTCCCTTCATCTTCTTACTTCACCTCTGGAGCAACAAGGCCACTCCATGAGGTCAGTATAGTGCAAGAAAATCTGATTATGCTTGGTAACAGAGCAACTACTATTGTTTGCCAACAAGGTGGCCCAGCTTGTGCCTCTGGGGATCAATATCTGTGCTACATGGGTGACAAGACATGGCAGAGGTGGCCTAGAGATTATTAGAGCCCTCTACCTCAAAACCCAAAATGAAATGCCAGAGCTCCAACTTCCTAATAGGCTCTTCCTCAATGTAGTAGCAGAGTAATACCTGTCTTACACTATGACTCTGGAGAGGAAGACCTACAACCTGCTGACACACAGCAATTCAGCTGCAGCTCGGCAAAGAGGAAGCAGTGCTATTAAACTATGTGCAGTCCCACAGGACCAGCAGTATATCATACAGGGCTCTCTTCCTCTTCACTAATACCTTGTTCATTTAAGTCCAAAGCTTCAAAATCCTCTGTGTGTATGTAGATATATAACTACTGAGCTGAAGGTCACAAAAGTTGGACACACAGTTGCAACCCTGGGACAAGAAACAGTCCTGTGTGTTAGTGCCTAAAGAACAACTGGATCATCATCAGAAGGGCAAAATATGCTTTAAAAAAAAACAAAAACAAAAACAAACCACCCACAGCCCACTCTCATACTCTCTTCCTTGGCACTTACCTCCAAAGCATGTAAACAGGCAAAAGAGAACTGGATAGAAGAAGCCAAAGCAGATGCTCAGGACATACTCGTGCACAACAGCTGATACAGTGAAGACAGACAGCATAGCTGCTGCTCTGAACTTCTTACCAAAAAACTGGAAGAGAGGAGAATACCGAGTATTAGGAGCTACTCTGATGTGGGTTATGTTTGTCTGACGAAACATTTATTCTTTTTTCCTGAGCTAAGAAGGGCCTCCTCCAGCCAAGAGGCACACATGAAATGCTGAGCACTTTACAGAGCACCTTGGGTTTTAGGTGGTTTTCTTCAGACACGTTTCTGGTCTCCTGCACAGGTTCTCAGGTTGAGCCCACTCACGAAATATCCACCATAGCTCATCAAAACAGTGTAATGTGAGTTCTAGCTCTGAACCAATCCCTGCATTCCTACATCTCAGACCCATATTTTGCACACATTAAGGACTTAGAAATGAGCAATGGATCTCTCTAAAAAGCACAGTGGATACCCACAACAGCTGAGGTGAGACATTTTCGTGCTTCTAAATGGACAGGGATGCTGCACCTTGACAAAGGTACTGTTTTGCCCAGTAGTTAAGTGTTTAATTGACAAAAGAATACATCTGCTTGTTACTCACCCAAAGGAAGTCCCTGTAGGCATAGTAATAGAGCCAGTCATGTACTACCACGTTCCAGGTTCGGTAGTAGTTTGCATAGGATGTGGAATTCCACCAGTCCTGAAAGCACAGTTGAAAAACTAAATCTAATTAAGTATAAACCATTCTACAGGGCTTTTCTAGGATATCAAATTGAAAAATACCGAACAGAATAATACCAAGCTAACATATCAATTTGGCTATGAAATAACACTTTCCATCACACTTTCAACATTCTACTTTAATATACCAAGTTAGGTTTTATCCAAAACTGCAGGTGGCTGATGTGATAAAAGAACAAAAACAGTGCTAGTGGAGCTACTGGGTAGGTCTAGTGGCTGGTTCTGTTCATGCACAGGGCGTAGCATCTTAAAGCAACTCAGACTGCCAAGCAGAAATCAAATCTCTTCTACAGCACAGCAACAAACTTGAGCTTTAACAGCACAAAAGCAAAATCCCATGGATGTTTTGTTTGGTAAAGCAATCTTCAGTTTCCTCCTCTTTCCTTTTCATCAGGACAATGACTTTTTAGAAGCTTTATAAGCTACAGCTGCTGGTTCTTACCTTGTAGAACATCCTGTCTGCAAAGCGCAGCATCTCGGCAAATGCGTTGAGCCAACAGTGCAGGAATGCAAAGAACACCAGGAAAAGAATCAGTACACCTGGAAACAAGGGAGATGCAGACTGGGTTTGTAGTGTTTTTTCTCAGCTACAAGCAAGAGCACGTAACACAGTCAAGGCTGTTCTTACAGGCACTGGCACAGATGAGATTTACTGCTTTGCACAGGTAGCATAAAAGTGTTCCAGCTTCTCACCACACCAGGCCATGTTTAACCCAGAGAGCAACAGCAAGGCTGCCACAGAGCCTACAGCTTTGAAGACAGTTAAATTCAAAGCCCAGCTTTTATTTTGTGCTGCTGATTCTGAAGTTTAACACTATAAGACTGAAATCTGTCCACAAGACCTCCTTTGCTGATCTCTGCCTGCCATGAATACATCTCACATGAAGCACTTCTCCCTCCCACCTCTCCCACAAAGGCAACAGTCACTCATGGATTCAGGCCTTACCTGGCAGAATGGAGTTGAAGATGCACAGGACCAGCCCTCGAAGATTGAAGGTTTCTTGGCTACTGTTGTGAAACTGAGGAATGCAGAGTCTCACAAAGATGTAGTAGGCATAGAAAAGTGAACCAAGCACCTGGAACAAAAATACCCAAAAGTCTGACTTCATAAGAGAAATACACAATTAACACATTACCACTTGCCAGCTCCAGGAGAGAACAGCAGCTGCCAACACAAGCCAAAATAATTTTTTTTACACTGCTGCCAATAAATCTCCCTAAGGATCCAGGCACAAAGTAAGCCACAGCAACCCCGGTAGCTCACTGACAGCCAGCAGCAAAATCAACTTATCTTTTCTAATCCAGCAGCTGTCAGTTCCTCCCAGTCCTATCAACTCACAAGCTATGACACAAAAGACATGTGCCAATGCCAGAGTGAGGGAAGTAGCCTGTGATCTAGGTCCAAGACAAAGGCAGAAATAATTGAAAAATACTTAGTGCACTTAAATGTCATATTAAATCTTACTTTTCTTTCATCCCAAAGGATATTACAGGCCAAACCACTTCAGGCTTTCTCTGGCTCATGAACCCATGTTCTGGACGCTGAGGTCAAAATGCAAGTCAGTGTTTAACTGCTCTGCTGGAAGGCAGGTGTGTGCTCTGTCACCCTCTTTAGTCCAAGAGCAAAGCAACCAAAGGCCTGTTTGTGCTGCCCCTTTTTTTTTTTTTGCATTGTTTTGCTTTTTAAACCAAGAACACATTGTGTGACAGGAAAGGTTTCAGTCACACAAATCCATTGCTTGGAAACACATCCACAAGAAGCTTTTGAAGCTCATGGCCACAAATGTGAAGAACCAGTCAACCTTAACCTCAAATAAGCACTGGAGGTTTGGACTCCAGGCCTCATTATTTCACAAATTTCTCTGAGTATCTGCAGGGAGGCAGCTGTGCCAGTGCACTACAGTCAGGATAAAGAAAGAAGGCCAGTGCATGGATATTGCTCTACACACACACAGAGTTTTTTTATCTGGAATGGAGTCTAAAGGCTTGTTTAGGTAAAGACTTTTAATTTCTTTTCTTTCTTTGACAAACCCACTACTGCACCAAGATCACAGTTTCTTTTTTAGTCACTAAAAGGTATTCTTTTCTGGTAAGCCCACACCAAGTAAAGAGTGATTTAATGCCAAAGGGAGAGCTGTTGAGCCACACAGCTCACATCATCTCCAAAAGTGCACTCTGCAGAAAGCTGCACTACTCACCTGTGCAAACTTGGTGGCTACGTAGCCCCATCTTATCGTGGGATTCCTAGGGAAAAGAACACATGATACCATAGCTAAGTAGGACCTCAAAGCAGCAACCCCCTCCCCTTCAATTACTGATTTTACTGTCCTATTCTCTGAAAAAACCCGGGTTTTGAATTCCAGAAATCTCAATCTCCTGACATCTAAGGGGATGTCTGCCCAAACTGCTGGTTCCTCGCCTTCAATTACAGCAATTCCATAAATGGAAAGGTATCTGGAGGGCAGCACTGCACAGTTATGTAGGAGAGGGGGATCTGCCCAACAGGCACGTAAAGGACTGATGACCTCACACTGCCAAAGCGCAACCCAGCAACGTGCAGAAAAGTTTGGGAGTTCCCACTTTTAAAGGCTTCAACCTCTCCCCTCAAACTCGAGACAGGGCTGCTTATGAGCACCACATAAAACACACAAGCCTGTTGCAGGAACTGTCCATCACTAGATAATCTGTAGCAAGTTCTTTATTTGCTTCACTTCAAGTGCGTTTCCCAAGGAAATAAAAGCAGAAGTGTAAAGTCAAAATACTATGAGCATTAGAGTAAGTTTCCAGGAGCAAGCCCTGCCCTTGCCAGGTGATTGGTTTAACCACATCTTTATGAAAGTTCTCACTCATTAATTGATCACACCCAGGGATGCTTAATGTTGGCTTCAGTTTTCAGACTACTTTCATGTTCTGTTGTTGCTCACATTACCTGGGATAGTTGTCTCTGTAGATGAGGGTGGGAGCAAAGAGGAAGTACAGGTACTGAGAGATTCTGGGAATAGGTACTGTGCCTGGGAAGAGGGGGAAATAAAAAACAAAAAGAACACTCGGCAATCTTTTTGCCTAATGACAGTTCAGTCTCCCCAGTACCCTTTCACAACACAGAACCCTTATCACCTCAGAAACCTCAGTCTGGAACTAAAGGGATGGGATTTACAGAGAATAAAACAAGTAGACCTTTGAGATGGAGTCTCCCCACCATGAAGCCCAGTTAACAAGTGAGGGTAACTAACTAACCAGCTGCTAAGACCTTGGTATCACATTTCCTTTCCTCTTAAGGAAGATGAAGCTGTAAGGCCTGTATCAACACATGGGTTCAGTTCAGCTCTAGCATGTCTTGCTTAAAGAGTTTCTATTCTACAGCTGCTGTCATTTCAACTGGAACACTAAGCTGGAGGTGGGCTGGCAACCTCCAAATACTTTTTGCTCCTAAAAGCAGAAATAGGGAGTCTATAGAACAAAGACTTCAGATCCAGAGATGACTTAGACCTGAACAACAGTCACGTTCATAGCCTAACACCAAATGAAAAGGTTCAGGCTGAAATTATGATGCAGAGCCCTTTGACCTCCCCATCCCAAGTCACCTATTCAAATCCCACCTCTCCAGCTCATGAGGGCAGCTTAAAGTAATGCAGGGGAAATTAGAGCTGGCTATGCCCTGCTGTAAAATGAAGTAGGGCAAGTTACTCACTGGACTTGTCCTTCACAGAGGACAGGACTCTGGGTACATTCTCCCGGATGAAGGAATAAGCCTTCATAACAAGACGGACCTGGAAGGCCAAGAGATCAGCAGCTCAATACTCTCACTTTCCAATAAAGACTGGATCAGACATTTTACAGCAACACCTTCAACACCTTTTTCTGCAATTTATTCCTTCTAGAAGGAGTAAACAGTTACTTCCTCCACAAACAAGTCTGTTTAACTGACTCTGCAAAGTGAAACTTGCAGTAACAATCATGGCTCAGGAGAGTCAAAACATCTCATTTACTCTCACAGGATCACCACATACACAAGGATCCTGAATAACACCAGCAAGTCACTAACCAGCTAACATTAACTTAAAATCAAAGGGAAACCCCGTATCCATTTCAGTAGGCCAGGATGTTTCAATGTCTTGAAAATAAATCCTTGAAGCCAGATGTGTTGTACAGCAATTACCACTACCTGGGGATAAGGTGGTGCCATATTAAATAGTGCAAAACTGCAGAGCAGGGTTTTTTTTTTTTTGCTTTAACACTGAAGAGCCAAAAGGAGGGCCAGTCCAAGGTTAATTCTTAAAGCTACACTCATCTCTGACCATCCTTCTTTTAACCTGATGGTCTGACCAGATCACTTTTGTACTCTTCCCCTGCTTCCCCCCCACTGCAAAACAAAAATCCACGTTCAATGAAGTTCTGACTGCAGAGCAAAGACACTTGTTTCTTGGGAACAGAAATGGAAACAGGAACCACTTGACAACTGTGTTCTTGCTTTTTTTGGGTTTTGTTTTTTAAAGAGGAATGTTACAGCTTCCTTGTGAACTATGGCACAACATGTTCTTAAAATTTGTTTTAAGCACTTAGCATCCACAAGACAACTAGAAATAAATGGCATTTCAGCCCTGAAGTAAAAAAACACAGTAAAATCTTAAATAGAGGGTAAAAACCCACAAGTGGTTTCCAGGTCAAAATTAAGTGTACTATCTACTCTTTCTCAAGTCACAGACAAACTCAAACCACAGCCCTGGCTTACTTTAACAAATAAAAGTAACATTTTAGGGAAAAATTTCAAAATTTCATTTTGAAAATGAAATTCAATATATCCAAAGATACAAGGTAGGGACTTACCTGCTCCAGTATGACAATAAAACGGGAAGCTGGAGGCAGGGCATAGGCTACAGCAACATAGGTTGGTCCAAAGCCAAGCCCAGCTATTTGGAAGAGTGTGAACAACATCCCATAGAAGAAAGAGTGGATTGCACGATGAGAGGAACTGCAGTAGCCTTGGGCCCACCAGACGAAAAGGTTGTATGGAATGACAACTGTGGCACTGAACATGCACAGCCAAGTACAGAAGACAACTGGGAACTTTCCAAAAACAAAGACCAGGAGATCAAATCCTAGGACCAGTCTAGAAGGCACAAGGAAAGACACAATATTCAGTGTCCGTTGTTTGATTAGAAATACTTCTCGTCCACTAAGTGGCTACAAAACACAAACCTTCCAGATCATAATTGTTTGGCAGTTGGGATAGAAGTGACCACTCTCAAGTATACCAGAAAATAAATGCAGGACTCATGCCATCAGGGCACATAATTAACCCCCACAGGGCTTAATTAAGCCCATCTTTAAGATCAGCATGTGCTTTAAGAATATGCTAAAGCTCATCCCTGCTAAGAACAAGCATGTGACTAAACGATCCAGTGCTGAACCAGGGCCCAAAAGAGCTTTTGGGGAACACTCCCAGGACGTGGCCACTGAGAATCAGTTCTTCCCAGGAGCTTAACACCTAAAGAGGCTTTTTCCCCACCTCTATAGGCATGGGGTATTTTAACAGGCACCACTCAAATCTAGTTTAATCCTGCTTTGTGAGATCTGGGGGCATTCCACATGGATTCAGTTTAGAAGTTACCCAAAAGGCTCAGGGTCATTAGATGGTCAGTCCAAATATATCCAACTGGTGTGCACCAGGTACTTCAGTCCATTAATCAAGCTTAATACATAAGGACATAAACAAAAGGATGTTCAACTTGACTATCACAGTCACCAGAGCTTACTCCTACAGTAAGCAGCTCTTCTAAACTAAGATCAGAGGAGATGATAGCACAGAGTACAACAACAAAAAGTATTTGCTCTCATGTGGTAGCTCAATTGCAAACTGAATCCAAATGATCAGATCTAGTTAAAGCCACAGCAATTTTTTTTAAGTAATCAGGGATTTTAGAGGTAAATACCAATTCTCCCCAGTGTCCATACACTAGTAAGTTAGGATCAGCTAAACATTCAGTGGCACATAAGTCTGTTCTTATATCCAGACAAGGGGGACTGATTATAATCAAGATACAGCTCTGGTTTTGTACACCAAAGAGCAGATAATCAGCAAGATAAACACATAATCCTCCTTGTGTACATGAGATACAGCTTGCCAAAACACTATTTAAGCAACAACCAAGTGTGAGGAAGGCAGTCTTTCACAATTTTTTTCCACAACTGGCTACCTACAAAGCACTATCTTAGCAGAGGCTGTGCCAACATCCTTGAGATTTTTCCCCAGGAAAAACAAAAGTTCTATTTTTATTTAAGCACAAGTACAGTGTTCCAGAGCTGTCATTTTTAAACAGAGGAAGGACTGCTGAAGTATTTAAAGTTTCTCTAAACAGAGTCCTTCTTCAAGCAACACAAGCAGCTGAAAGCTACCTTCTCATTAGAGATGTTCAGCTAAAGTAGTCCACATTCCCTTTTGCCAGCCTTGTGATGAACTAAGCACATTAGGCCAAAGTGTGCTGGCCACAATTCTCATGTAATACATCAATTTGTAGTATTTTCCTAATATCCATCTATCCAATTTGAAATGATCATACCCCCTCAACAGGAATTCCAGCATATATTCTATGTCAAGTTGAAACCCCTCCGTCCAACAACACCCAAAGGAAGGATTCCCCCTTCTTTCTGCACCATTCCGCTACTTCCTGTACCTCTGGAGCTCTGGAAGCATTTCCCAACCCTTGTCCCTGTGTTTCCAAAGCATTCCTACCTTCCTTCATCAATGAAGTCTACTAGAAGTGTACTGAGGATGAAGACGATGAGGAGAGCGATGAACATGTGGTAGATTGTCCTGATGTGACTCACTTCAAACAGTTCACTAAGGGAGAGACGAAAATTAACGTACAAATTGGGTCCCAGTCCTCAGTTCATCCTCAGACAAAGGATAATTAGCCATTATCCCAGTGGGACTGAGAGGGCTGTAATTAAGGTTTACATTTGGGGAAGCCTGCAAGTAGTACAGATGTTTTAGAAAGAAACAGAGAAGCTTGAGCAGATTAGTCCACATGGGATTGAATGTAAGGCTGTGGGTGGGTGGTGGTGGGGAAAGTACCCTAAAGCAAAGGCTCTTTAATTTGCTATCAAGGGTATTTTCAGTCAATTTGATGGTAAATGTGAAGTTAAGTTACTCACTCCAAGAGGGACCTCCTGGCAGTAAAGATCTTCCCGTGTTCTGGAGGGGCCCTTGAGTTCCTGCAAAAAAAGAGGAGAACATTTGAGACAAAAAAGGAAATAAAGCCTCCATGAAACATAACCTTGTTACAGGAACAGTTAAAACTGGCTTACTTGGCTTTGTGCAATTCCTTCTCTGAGCAGGAAGCTGGGAAGAGGGAGGCTGGAGATGAGGAATCCAGCAGCGCTGATTTTGCCACCAAGCTGTTCACAAACTCTGTGAAGTGACTGTCCACCTCCTTCATGAAAGCTGGCTTCAGTTGCTGACAGAGTAAAAACAGAGCACGAAATCGTTTAACTTGCTGGATACATTTTCATAAAATATTTATATTCCTGTTTATCCCGGCGCAGGACAGAGCAAGGCAACAAGAAAACATTCCTGCCAACAGTTGGAGCCTGCTGGGACAAGATCAGGGGCTCATCCTGGCCTGTTCACACACCTCAGGACTTTGAATAACGTTTATGTTTCTCTATCAGATGCAACACAGAGAAACAAAGTAAACATACTGATCTTCATACACATGTCTGCAGTGGTAGGTGTTTCTCATATGTTACAGTGTTAACTTAAAACACGAGTCCCAGAAAACATTTCTCAGTTTTAACCAGAGGTATGTCCTTAGTGCACAAAACTGGGAACCAACAAATTCGAGAATTCGCAGAATTAAATATTCCAGTTCAATCTCCTACACTCCCTTTTCTTCTCACAGCTTTATACAGGTTGTCTTCTCTATTAAGAGGAAGTTATGTCAAAGTTGCACCATTTATAGCCTATTCATATTTTTCATCTCGCACTTTAGCAAAGGCAATTTCTGAAGTGTTTGGTTCACTAGAGACCTTGGCTACTTCAGGTGCATGAAAAAACATAGATAAGCATCTCCTTCACCATTTTTTGGCAAAATGCACTGATATAGTGCAAAAAAAAAGGAGCTAATCAGCTGTGGATAAAGCACAGGCCATCCTGGTCAAAGCCTGTTTGCTTCACCTGATAGAGTTTCATTTCTAGAAAGAAAAACATTACTTAACCCTCCAAATAATAAGTTATACAGACAAAGGCTATAATTCCTCTTCAAAAGGCAGATTGTAAAATGCTAAGATGTTTTCATATCCCTTTTGTCCTGCCTGAATCTAGTATGTGTAATTAATTCCTGTATTTTCCTGTCTGCAATATAGTTCAATCTGCTATTCAGTCTCATAACATGAACTCTCAAAGACCTGATCTCCCAAGCAGTTTTTTTAAAACTCAATGCATTTAGGAGAAACTTAATGATAAAATGTTCAGAGTTACTCATTTTTGCACAAAGTGCCACACTGAGCTCTGGATTCCTTTCTGTTGTGGTGCAAACTCTCTTATTACATACAGAGAGGACCCTGAGATTTGCAAAGTGGTTTAAGAGTTATTCTTATGACTTATTTCAAACATAATTTGCATATTGTTTTGGTTTTCTTTATGCAAGTGTCTACTAGCCACATTTATCTGACCATCCTTTGCCTGGGATTTTTCCAGTTTGCCTCCAGATTCAAGGTCCAGGTCTTCCTACATGATAATTACGTATTATTTCATCTAGTTTTCCCACTGCTCAGCTGCTTAAGAAATGCATGTGTTTCTCTGACCACCTTCAGAATTCCCCACTCCTTTCTACTTTCTCATAAGGTTGCAAAGTAAAAGTTTCTGGAGAAGAGGAGACTTCAGAGTAACTGTCCAGTATCTGAAGGGGCCCACAGGGAAGCCAGAGAGGGACTCTTCATCAGGAACTGTAGTGACAAGCCAAGAGGGAATGGGTACAAATTGAAAGAAGGGAAATTTAGGTTAGATATTAGGAAGAAATTTTTCCCTGTGAGGGTGTTGAGACACTGGCACAGAGTGACTGTGGCTGCCCCATCCCTGGAAGTGCTCAAGGCCAGGCTGGACGAGGCTTGGAGCAACCTGGTCTAGTGGGAGGTGTCGCTGCCCGTGGCAGGGGGGCTGGAATGAGATGGTCCTTAAAGTCCCTTCCAACCCAAACCACTCTATGATTGTATAAAATACATGATCAGATGACATATTCTTACAAAATGCTCCTGTCTAGTGCAACAACAGCCAAGAAAGCAAGTTTAACTCTCCGGCAGAAAATACAGGACAATCTGAAGTAAGCCCACATAAAACCAGAAGACCCTGAGGTCAAGGTGGATCAGAACTCTTCATTCCTCCTGTTCCATTGTAGTCAGATCCAGAGAGATCTCTTGAAACAAATGCTGCAGTAGGGGAAGGAGTAGACTAATATTTAACTTCAAAAAACATCTTCCCCCTATTTGGCAGCTTCCAGTATAGAATAAATAAGCTTCACCAGTGCTTAACGAAACAGAAGCTCTTAGGATCTGGCTACTCTTAGATATTGCTTTTCTGGGAGGCAAGAGATATGGACTTGTTCCTTTACAAACAGGAGGAAAAAAAACAAATATTGAGTACTTGGGAATACAACCTGTAACAGAAGACAGTTGTGCTCTCTAGTACAGCCTAATTTTACAGCATGCATGCACATATCCCTACTAAAAAAGCCAAAAGAGAAATTCCTGCTCCTCTTGGAGTGCTCAAATTCCTATGCCAAACAAAGCACTATTCATTCCCAACAAAACAGTATCTTTTTCTTTTTTTTTTTTTTTTACAGTGTCTCCCCTTTTTTCAGCCTAATCTCTTCTTGGTGAGAGTTTAACATGGTATTTCCTTGAAGTACCTCTTCCCCTTAGCTGGCACTCTGCTGAGGTTGCCTCCTCCAGGGCTGATACCAACACGTGCAGGTGTTTGGACTGGGAGAGCAGGGCATGAGTTCTCAACAGATTAAATAAAATACAACCAGAGTACAGACACCCACCAGTAACTGTAATTACAAACCAACAAGCATGAAAAGAATGCTGTGCCATAAAAAGCAGAAGCTGGCCAATAATTGATGAGAAGTCAGAGAAAGCTGAGGGAAGTAACCCTGTGGCTTAAAGTTGCATCAGTTCCCCAGCATTTTACTCATTCTAACAGATTTAGTAATTTTGGTCACTGGAACGTGACAACAGCCAGCCCTGACCAAGTGACAGAGCACACCCTTCTCAGCTCAGTTTAGGATGAGCAAAGGACTTCCAGACTGGACTGAAGGTGCCTGACTTCCAGCTCCTGCAAATCCTATTTATATCTGTGGAGCTGTCAGTGACCAGGCTTTTCACAAGCCAAGCATCTGCCTAGACCTCAGATACCTATCACAGAAAAGAGGAACTGCAATCCAAGCCTTTGTCCAGTGGTTCACACAACAAAAGGGTGCCTGCCACTCGAGGAATTCTCAGGTATTTTGCAGTAGGTGGGTTTTTTCCACAACCTTACCTCTATTACTGTAGCTTTGAGGCACCTTAAATAAATCTACAAGCTGCCTAACTCAGGGCTTAAAACCTGAACTCCCCCTGTTTTGGGAGAAACTTCAGCAACTAAAGCACCACTGACCCGCTGTTTCTTTAGGATTCTCTTTGCAAATAAGAGATCACTCTGTCTGCAAACTAGTGTGTCTCAAAACTGGTGGCCAGAAAAAAAAAAAAAAGGAACAAGAAACTAAATAAGGAACACTCCTGAAGAAAGAAATCCAAGATCAAGTTGTCCCCTTGCTCCCTGGAACTTTCAAAGCTTCATGTGCTTAACAGTGAAAGCTTTCTCCTGCAAACATCCATTGCCAGCACAGTGATTAACAGTGGCTGTTTTTGTCTGCAGAGAAGAGTTACAAGGCTTGATCTCCCATGTCCTCAGTAAGGATAAACAGGAGAGCACAACATGCAAAATAAAATTCCAAGGTGACTATCCCTCTAATGGGTTGAATTTTAGGAGTTTCGGCACAAAAAGCACCCTTTGCAGAAGACATTTAAAACCCCTTTAGTTACACTTGTTATAAATTACCACCTACAGAGGTAGAAAAAAAAAAGACTTTTAAACAGGAAAACATCTCAAAGGTGCAAGGTATTTTTCTAAGTATCCACTCCCTACTATTCACAAAAAGTTGGAACAATTAGATTACTTCATCTTTACCACAGAATTCTCTGCAATAAAATGATGCAAGAGTGCAGGACGATTTGCCCTGAGGAACATGGGTGCCACAAAACAATGGTTAACAAGGAGGGTGCAGTTCATTGTTTGGCCAACTTCATTTAATTTGGGCATAAATCACCTTAATATAATCTAAGACAATGGCAGCTCACACAGATGCAGGTGATGTCAGAAACACCTGGTGCTCTTTTCCTTGAGGATATTGTTCCCTGACAGGAGTGAGACTAAGGCTCAGGAGGGTCATCTCCACAGCCAAGGCAACAGAAGTTGTGGGATACCCTTTATTCAGTGGATAGCAGGACACAGAGCATTTCAAATATGCAAGCAGGCTGGCTAATAATCACACTGCCAGAAGTTAGTGGTAAGGGAATTTCCATTTTATTTACAGGTCTCAAAGTTCATTCTTATCTCTGGACTTCAACCTATTGGGGTCAAGGAAGACAGAACCACATCGGATAAACACTACCCCTCTTGTGCCAAGTAGGACAGAAAAAGAGGGCTGTGGAAAAGTCACTGCACTCAAACTACAACTGAACAGGGATATTTGTGTTCCAGGGTCAGTGACTCTCCAAAAGACATTGGGGGTCAGTTATCCTGCTCCACCCCACAAGTAAGTATTATATTTACCTCAGCTTCTGCTATGAGCTGCATTTTCCTTGTTATCACGTGGTCGACATCAACACGGCCTGAAGGAGGAAGGCAAACATTTAACATTTCCAATTTTATCTGCATGTCTGAAAACACAGAAAGCACAACATACAGTAGCTCAGACACCAACTTTTCAACAGTATTTCTGACTTCTAATGAGGTCCCACTAAGCTCAAATCAAAGCTGCAGGAAGTTCATAAACTACGACCAAATGTTTTAGGATCACAGAACTGTCAGGCAGTCAACAGCTGATAACATGCTGGATATTTGAAAGCTTTATTTTCCATCAGCAACTCTGCAAATCTTCCCCAAGGTCCCTAAACATATTCAGCCTTGAAGCAGCAATCAGAGCAACCCTTAGAAGGTCATATCCAAGTGTGCTGATCTTTTATCAGAAGTTTATCTTACACCAGACTAAGGTTAGTTTGTCTGGAGGTCTCTACGTTGCCAACAGACAAGGCAGACAAGTCATGGCTATCAGTGAAATACTGTGATCAGCTTTAAGACAGGCTGAATGGCAAGCTGGAAGATTATCCTGTGTTCAAAACTGGATATTCTCACTCCTTTCATCCCCCAGGAGAAGTGCTAGATATTGGTATGACTGTATTCCTCAATATGTTTCACCACTCAAGCAAACAGTCAGGTCTTACATGCCATCGATATCATCTTTTACCATTACTAATATAGGCAAAGCCTCAAATATCACCTTTCTTTGGCATACCCATAAGATATCTCTATTACATCAAGAGGAACAGCACCCACAGATCAGGCATTTCGGACTAGTCAGGGTTTAGGACAAGCACCAGCTGATGTTTCCCCTCTCCAATAAGAACAACACAGAAGATAAAGTTACTTAAAACAGAGTCTTGCACGTGGAGGAAAAGCAAGATTAAAGCAGCAGTCTCCACCCCTCTAAAATACTACTCAGGGTGAAAAGATTACAAGAAACCTTGCCTTGTGCATATCCTTTGGCAATTATAGCTACAGCACTATCTCAGACACACAGCCGGGATTACAACTTGTTTCTAAGATAACATTACCACTTCCAGAAAAAGAAGGTACTGAACTGATTCCCTAATAAGATTCCAGGGAAGCATGAGCTCACAGATTTGCTGAAGAGGTGCCAAAGTTGTGCTGCTGTGTGGCAGGAAAACAGTTTCATGCACTATCACAGTTCATAATGTGGCCTCCTTGTACAGGCACAGCCCCTGTACACAAAATGTGGTTTCATTTTCATTGACACAAGTGCTTCTGTGATGCTCACTATTCTCAGGGTGCTCTTATGAGCAACTGTTTTGAGCAACTGCTTTTAAGTAGTTTAGGGAGACCTGCTTCAGAAATGACTCCAATTTTAATACTGGAGAAGAATTAAACAAAACAAGAAGCTTTACCCTCATGCAGCTATGCTCAGTTGTCAGCATTAATTCCCCTTCCCATCAATCAGGCAGGAGGACTGTTTTTTGTCTATAAAAAGTAGTACATGAAATATAGACTTAAGAACAGCAACAACTGCCCATTACTTAGAAGCCCTCTAATGTAACAACAAACAAGGAAACTGCTTAATGCCACAAATTTTGGCTGCATGCAAAGATATATTTTTCCAAAAATAGAATTCCCAGTTGCTAAGCATCTCAGTTCCAAGACAAAAAAAAAAAAAAAAATTACCTCAGCACTTAAACTCATCGTGCTGATACACTTACTGAACAACAGCAGTTTGGAAAACAAATTGAAAGAGAAATTTAAGACACCCTTGATCCACTTCATTCCTGCACTTTGCTGGTCTAAAATGGATTCACACCCAATAAATTTAAAAAAAAAGAAAAGAAAAAAAATCAATTTGTTCCACGAGCAGCAGAACTGTATCCCTTTCATATCATCTCAGTGACTCTACTCCCTCACTGTGTCACTCCACAATTGTATTCAAATTTCTCTCCTCCCATTACTGCTGTGTGAAGAACCAGCTCGTGCTGACCTGCTAGATCAGACAGAGCTGCTGAGTTTAATGAACCTTCCCTGCAAAAAGTTAAGAATTTGTGTTTCTTATCCAGCTGCCAATCCTCAAGACTCTTATCAAGTTTTCTTGAAGCCACCCCACAAGGTCAAAGTGGACAGGACACGTGAGACTTAAGGGATTGCACTATTTCCTTTGTAGGCTAACCTAAAAATAAAACAACCACTGCTTTGACCATATATTTCCTGTCAAATCTTGCATTCGAAGCCTCAGTTATTATAACTACCCAGGCATAGTATTTATTAATAATACACCCCTTTTGACTACAAGGCCTTAAAGATGGAGTTTTACCTATATCAAATGTGCAGCTTTAATGGTTGCACAGGAAACAAGGCCAGCCTCTGACCTGCTGATGCTGTAACAGCTAAACTGAATGAAGTGTCCCTCCTGACACTTCATTTAACCACAGAATAGACTACAAACACAGCATCTTTTAAAAGGTTTTAAAATCAAGACCTGTGTTCGGTATAAGCATCTCATACAACAAAGTAAAATCCCTTGTGAGCTTGTCACATCTTTTCCAGAATAAGGTCTCCTGTAGAAGAAAACCAACTCCAAACCAACTCATTCTGCTGTGTTGCATTGCCCCATAAACTCAGCTCTGTCACAAGGCAGATACCAGAGAACACACAAACTCATCATCTTCTTTAATCACTCATCTTCTGTTGTGCAAGCTGTCACTCATGTTCTGTGAGGTCACTGGAGAAGAGATTCATCACATGATTCTGAGTCTAAAAGGAAATGTGCACTGCTAAAGAATCCAAATCTTCACTTTCCTTTGACCCTGAAAACAAAGACTGGATCCCTCTGTATCACTTTGGGATTCCAACAGCATTATAAAAATATACTTAAGGCTGCACAATACAAGCAAGCACATCTCTGCATTTGAAGTTGAGATGTGCCTTAAGAAAACAGGAAATATATACAAAGTGATAAAAAAGTTGTCTTTGAAGACTAGTACAAAATAGTGGCCAATTTCACAGGACACTGAAACAGAGTTTGCTTTGGAAGAGCTCTGCTCACGGGGAGAAGTTTTAACAGCAGTTGTGTTGCCTTCCCACCAGCAAAGACATTAACAAGGTCTTTAGCTGACCACTTGTCTTGGGCTTGTAGAAACCTATGAGTATAGGACTGACTTCTCTGTACAGCCCAAATTCCAAGTAGGTTCAAAAATCAGAAGAAAAAACAAATGAGCAATTTGAATGTAAACTTTGTTTCCATAGGAAACCAGGCTAATAAAAATCACCTGAAGATTGAGAAAGCTGCTTAATTGTTGAGAAGTTGAGCAACTCTGGTTTCACAAAAGATTGACTAACTACCTTTCCTAAGGATCTCATTGTCCCTTTTTCAACCTACTCTTGCACGTTGCAGATATAAGTGACATTTGAGATGACTAGAGCAGGAAACCATTCACATGATCTACTGGTACAGCAGCTTGGGATCCAACAAAAACCAACTTATTTCTTGATCAGGAAACCGACCATTCAAAAGGTTAAAGCAACACAGGCAGAAGGATTTCATTACTGACACCTGGATTTAAAGGCTCCCTCTCCAAAAACACTAAAGATGTTACTTGAAGCAAGGCAGTGTTAAAGCCAACCTAGTGCAAGGCTACTGTAAAGAGGGGAGGAGTTCCATATCTGGTACAACACACATTAATAATTTGATGCTCATGAGCCTTATTCTTAATTATGGTAATTTTTTTGGCCACTCAGCAGATAGAGGCAAGTTATCATTAGACTCAAGTGACCTGTTTAAAGAATGCACAAGCCATAGGACACTGAACTGCAGCTGGACAAGGTACTGAGCTTAAAAAGTCACTTCTGAAGGTACATGGGACAGAAACAGCCTCTTCACTAGCAGGAAGAAACATCTGCATTCTCTATATCATGCTACCATGTCTACAGGCTCCTCAGAAAAAACTGCTGAGCCTTCACCTAATCCACAGGTTCCAAAACACGAGAGCACAAAATTGCCAGAACCCAGCGAGACAAAACAGCTCTGTTCGATCCATCTCTCAGAAACACATCCAAGACACTCAATTCAAGCAGCTTAATCCCAAATTCATTAATCTGCAAGAAAAAGCCTGTTCATACATTGAACACTTACTACTGTGAGTCAGACAGCAAAGGCTAAAGCTTTCCAAATTGCCCCGAGAGTTCCCTCCTCCTCCTCCATCAGTGGGCACATGCAACTCGTGCATCACCATGAACTTTTGCACCGAGAATGATCGATAGTAACCTCTCCATGGGAAGATAACTCCTTTCTAAGATCAGCATTACCAAACAGCCTTACTCACACCAAACAGCTTTGCCACGTTGCTTGTTTGCAGATCAGCCTTCCAGAGACACTTCTAATCCTTTCCTGATTTCTGGGGAAACAAGGACAGACCCCCAAACCACCATTTTACTGTTCTGAATGACTAATCTGAGCATCTCAGAGAACTCCAAATGCACACTGAGAATCCATGTCCTCTCTAACCTTTTAAGATCTGCCCATGCAGTTTCTATTATGCTCGTTCCAGGTGAGCTTTCCTCCAACCAGTACTGCCTGATACCAACATCCCATTAGGCAGAACAGTCTGATACTTATGTATCTCCAGCTGAAAACATGTAAGACTAATTTTATTAAGGAGGCCTGGCTTTTGACAGGGGATTATTGCCACCCAGATCATCTGCTGACTCTATGCCAGGACCAAATTAGCTGTTTAATTACAACACTGGAGCCAATTAAGGGAGAAGTGATACATCAGACTGAAGTTCAGCTACTCTGTCAAAGTGAAATTACAGGCTGAATAATTACAAAATAGAAACAATACTGCTAAAAAATTGGGTGTACCTGCGTACAAACTCTTCACTCTTGGAAGCCAAGCAAGGAGACAGCCTTCAGAAGCATTGATGAGGCAAGAAAAAAAGTAACCTCAACTATACCAATGGAAGAGGCAGACCTAATGTAGCTCTAAAGCAAACACATATATTAAAACTATTCCTCTTAGCAATTTAATATCAGCCAAAGCATTTGAGTTAATGAAGAAAGGGTTAGAGGTCCAGAAGTTTCTGTAGAAAGTTCACACACTTCTGGAAACAAGTCAGTTGGCCCTTGACACATTAACTCTTCCGTTAAAAAGCAGATTGTGCTTGCTATAATCAGAGAGGATCAAGGCTGGGTAATCACGTTAGTGATTTTGTCTTTCTACAGAAATAACTGCCACAAAGATGCTACAATACTTACTTTCATACATTCTGGACCTGGCTGGAATCCCTTGACTGCAACAAATACGCATCTTGTCTAAAATTCTCCACAACACTCAGCGTTAAGATGCTACAGTATAAAAAGGCTGTTGCCAGACAGCAGATCATTAGCCACACACTGCCTTTGTACACTAATGCCTTAGAAACAGCTATTCAGACATGAAGAGCCAGGACAAAAGAAAGAGATAAAACATCTATGGCTGCTTCTTTTGAGAAATTCTCCCACCTCAGCCCTGCTTTCACAGAAAGGGCCACTATGAAGAGGCCACACTTCATAAAGCTGCAACCTTTGGGTCATAGAGATGCTGATTTAACCCCATTGTACAGAGGAATTTCTGACTAGAGGGATGCATCTTCCTCCCATGCCTCAAGGCATCAGACTCATGCCTCCTACCTCCTTGTGTTAATCCTGTTGTCCCCATCGCTGTGCTGAGCAAAGAGTCTGCAAAAACCAGTGACACTTTGTAACACCTCTGCTCAACTGGCAGCAACGCTGGCAGGTAAGATGCACCTGGTCTTAACTAACCAGGATTCCTCCCTGCTGCCCTTCACTGCACTTTGTACAGGATTAAAACCACACTGCACTGTTCCAAGCCAACCCACCAGACACTTAGGAGAGCTCAGTACACTTTCAAGAGATCTACCCCAGGATGTTTACTTGCTACACACTCACAGTATCTCACCTCCAGTGATGTTTTGCCACATCTCAAGAGGTGTTGAAAGGATAGACCTTTAAAGACAGGCACACCCACTAATTAACACTGCTGTATTTATTATTCACCCAAAACCTTGCAAGAACTCAAATTCATTCATAACAGTTAAGGAGTTTCCATACATAAAAAAAGGTTAAAAAGGTACTAGTCTACTTCTAAACCCATCATGACTGCTTTTCAGTAGCCACCAACTCCCTGCAATTTTCTAAAACAGTCCCATTTGATCCAATTAAAATTACTGTACTACCATCAGCTTAAAATCCCAGTTCTCCAAGCAGTTTGTGGGATGACTTTCTCTCCAATGTATTTTTTTGCAAGAAGAAATCTAACTTGTCCTAAACTTAAACTTGCTCCAACTCCTGTTTCAGTTGAAAGGAGTACTATGAAATAGTGACAATATTCAGAAGCATATCAGTAAGAATTATCTCCTTGAGTCAGTGGCATCAGGGTTTTGGAGCTTATATTCACATGGCACTTTGTGATAAACTACTTTAGCTATTTGCTTAATCTGTGTCCCAAAGAGAAAGGAAACAAGCTGCAGTTTCAATGCTGACCTCCTTATCATTGGGCTGGAATGTGGTACAGAATAAACCAGGAATTACAGACAGTCACAGAGTCCACAGGCAAAACCACTTATTGTGCCACACAACTGTCCCTGCAACCCATAGGACAGGGCATGGCAGCAGTGACCCTTCCACAAAGCCAACTACAAGCCACATAACTTTTAAGGTGACCACAGAACAAACGAATACAAACCCAACTGTTTACTGTTCTGTTTTCTGGCAGCCAAGGTTGACTGGATAGAAGAGAGCCATCCTGACACCAACAGAACCCCAGAGGAGCAGAGAATCATTCCTTGTGCCATCCTACCTCCACCTGTCTGTCAGGTATGTTAAACACCATTTTGTTCAATCTTGAGAAGCCTCATACTTAAAGCTTGTAAAGGAAGTGAGATGAAGTCCCAGAAAAAGCATTTATCAGGATTACTCAAAAGTGCTGCCAAGAGGCATTTGCACCATTTACAGCATTAATGCATCTCCTTCTGCTGTGACAATTAATCACTTTTTTAGATCCCTGCAAGCACTGCAGCACAGCTCCCTAGGGAAAGTTCTGCAGGTCACCACTCCAAACAACCCACACCTGCTGAAGGGGTGCAGCTGGTACACAGGGAGCTCCACCAGAGACAGAAAAAAACAAATGAAGGAGCAAAGAGGCCAGAGCCATGAGCTAGAAAGGACACCTTAGGGGAGATCACATGCCAGAGGTGCAGCTAGTCCCAAACCAGTGAGTCTCACCATTGCTTGAGTTTTGAAACGACCTCTCGCTCTCAGGTCTCCTCTGTGTTTCTTCATTCTCAGGGGTCTTGCAGGGTGCAGTGGAGCCAGACTGGCGCTTCCTCACACAGTCATCACCTGCCATGGCTACCCAGCTAGGCCAGAAAAGGAGAGCAGATAATTAATGACAGAAAAAACTCATTAACTCTTTAAATTTTTCAGTACTAAATTCAAATAGCCTTCTTCACACTACAGTTAGAGTTTCTTCCCTCCATTACGAATTCAGAGCAAGGATAGGGGAAATTCAGCACACACTTGGGTGATTCAGTGACTGTGGATCACACTTCCTCTCCCTTACTACAAGCAGTAAAGGAACAAAGTAACCAAGCAAGTTCCCCCATCACTACCAAAACATCTCCCCACAGCTCCCTCTTCTCCCTGCAGACCTTATAAGTGTTTAAAATAACTTAAGCCTTTGCAAAACCTTCAAAAGGCCAAAAAGCAAATCCTTTCTGACAGTCAGCTGGACAGCAAGACTTGCCTTCTGAGAGCTCTGGCAGTTTGCTTTGCCAGAATCACCAGCAATATTTTGCCTGAGCCGAGCACCTCCTTGTCAAGTTTTCAGTTGTTATTGCAAGAGCAGCTTCCTCAATGGATCCTTGTGTTCTGCTTGGACAGACAACACAAACCACAGAGAAACAGGAAGAGAATCAGGTTTGAGCTAGGGACAAAGGTCACTGCTGGGGACAGAGCTGCCAGCAGGGAATACCTGAAGCACTGCAAGCAGGATGAAAACAAAATTCTAAATTAACAAGAAGGGCACAAAGAGGTTCTACTTTGGCTACCAAATGATATCCCAGGACACTCCACCTGAAAATTCAGCTCAAGAATCTCTTGGAGATATAGCTACAACCAGGGAAAACGTTCAAATTTTTTTCCAGAAAACCACACAGGCATGTATGTGACTACATTTCCAAACTCAGTGTATTTTTTCACCTTGGCACAAACTCTGCAGCAGATGTGTTTGGCTGCTGGTGAACAGTGTACGTGCACCAGCACAGACGAGCTGTTACAGGCAGGCAAGGAAAACTCATGCACTTGTGAAAAAATGAACTGTTTAAGGATGGATTTCCTCAGAATACAGAGGGTGGCACTTCTGCAAAAGGGAAATAAGACTATGATCAGAGGTTTCCAGGACTCAACTTCCTGTGTTTGTCCCTCTGGTGGAACAGTCTCCCATTCTCCTTGCAGGCCTCACAGTACACAGGGGAGAAACACCACCACGAATCAACAAATCACTAATGCAATCACCATTTCTTGCAGCACTGCCCCTCTCAGCTCAGTCTCAAGAGGTCTCAAGGTGCCCACAAGCTGCAGAGCTGGCTCTGTACAACACCTGAGAGCTCACGTTATCATCATCATCTACCTAATGCAAAAAGCATTTACATGAAGAACAGAAAGAACCAGACAAGAATATGGTAAATCTTCCTACAGTAACTGTGTTCACCAGCCTCAAAAGGCAGCTGGCAGGTTATACCCACTTCCTACCAGCTCTTCACACAGTTACTGCTGCAAACCCACTGCTTTTAAACGTGAATCAGTCCCCATCAGGAATACTTGACTCTTTACACCTCCCAGCCTTCCCACAAGGTTCCAGGTACAGACATGGCTGCATCACGTTGGAGCAAAGAATCATTTTGCCCACCTGGGACTTACAACTACCTGGAGATCCTGGGCAGCTAAACATTCCAATCCTTGTGTTCTCACACAACAGAGATGCCCAAACCTCTATCTAAGGGTAAGAACAGATCGCTCTGCTCACACAACAGGATCTGCAGAGCAGTGGAGGGGGAAAATCGAGCTGCCTTCCAAATTCATGCACCAACAAGCTACTCCTTGGGCAGCCTGGAGTCTCTCACTGCCTCTTGATCCAAGTTAAGTTCTCTTTGTGAGCCACACCCACCCTTACAGGTGCAGGTTTTCCAGCTCTAACAGGGGACCACAACTTTAATTCTTTTCTCAGCACGCTTTTTATCTTCTTAAAGAGATGAGGAAGATGCTCCTTCCCCTCCAGTGCAGAGTGATTACAGTATTTCACTGAAAGGTTAACAGAAAGGAGTTAAAAAGTAACAGATTTCAGGATGCCAGAAGGAAAAAATCATGTGAGGGGAAGAAAAAAGTTAAACAACTTAAAGTTATTAATTCAGACAGGTTAAGTGATGACAACAAAGGCTTTTTCACACCAAAACAAGAGCTGTGCTAGAGAAAGATCTATGAAAACAGACATTTTCCCTGTCTACTTCCCATATGAATGGAGGTGTAACATTACAGTACCTAAGCAACTATCAGCACATCAGATCCTAAAGAGGGCATCAGACCTTTCCTCTAATCTCTGCTAGAACTGAATCATGAATGACACAATGCCAGGATAACTCCAGATGTTCATCTCCTCAACAAGAAGAAATCTCTCCTCACAATTAGTTAGCAGTCACTCCACCCCACTCTGAGCACTTGTAGGACGTCCACAACCGCAACTGTAGATGTAGGTTTCTAGAACTACAAACCCATTAGCAGGTTTCCGACTAGGAACGACCTGGTTTTACAGGCACGACTGCGTTACGGTACTCGTAAAGGGCTCACAAACCTTAAGCTTCTCCGTCTTCCCTTTCGAAACACTGGTAATTAATTATAAGATGCCCTTAGAGAAAAGCAACACCCTGTGGGAAGTTCATCTTTGCATTTCAAAAGGCTCGGTGAGGAACAGCCAAGAATCACGGAATGGTTTGGGCTGGAAGGGACCTTAAAGATCACCTAGTTCCAGCGCCCTGCCTCCAACACTAAACACACTCAATAACAACCTTATTCCAAAGACCATTCAGACCTACAAAGTTTTCCTTCGGCTCTTGACCCTGGGGTATAACATTGACTCGCTGACCCGGATCCTCGGTACCCGCAGAGCTGCCCTCGAGCCAGGCGGGGACCAGGGCAAAGTTAAGGTCATCCCCCAAGGCAAAGTTAAGGTCATCCCCAGCTCACCCGCAACGCGCAAAACACTCGGCAGGAAAAAAAAACCACTCTAAACCTGCGGAGATCAATGGGACCCGCCTGAAGCGCTGCCCGGGCTCCGAGCCAGCTCCTGCCCCGCGAACTCCCCGCACGCACCCGCCTCCCCCGAGCCCCAGCCCCGCAGAGCTCCGTGAGCCGCCGGGGGCGGGGAGGGACGGCGCGGACCCGCTGCCGGTGCCGCGGTCAGGGCCGCCCTCACCCCACGGAGCATCACCTCAGGGACGGCGGAGCCAGTGCCGCCGCCGCCGCCTTCTTCTTCTTCTCCTCCTTCTCCTCCGCGTGCGGCCGCTTCCCTTTCCCCTGTTCCCCCTTCCCGCCTCCTCCCGCCGGGGCCTCTTCCCGGGGCTCGCGCACGTCACGGCGCAGGGGGCGGGGCGAGCGGCGGCCCCGCCCATTGGCTGGGGAGGTGGCTCCGCGTGGGAGGGGCGGGGCGGGGCGGGGGGCGCGGCACGTGAGGCGCACGTGGGGGCGCGCGACCCCCCCTCAGCCCCCCCCCCCGCCCCTCAGGAATCACCGCCGTCTCCCGGTGGTCCTGAGGCGGGGAGTCAATGCGCCGAGAAATGCGGCGACCCATCCGCAAGGGGAAGGCAGCGCCCAAGGCTGGTAAATGCTCGAAAGGAGCAACAAGAGTCAGAGGGTCCGCAAACAGTTCAGAAAGTTTTATTGGTAAATTACACACTTCGCGTGGAAATTGGTATGTTGGTCCCTGACCTGCTGTGTACGCACACGGCAGTGGGTTCTGGATAAAGGGGTAGGGTGAAAGGGAAGAGAGAGAGGAAGAGATTGATTGAAGAGAAAGGAAAGGAGGGAGGAAGGAAAGGAAGCAAGGAAGGAGGGAAAGGAAGGAAGGAAAGGAAGGAGAGGAAAAGAGATCACCAGTCCTGGTTCCAGCGTCAATTCAGCTGAGGGAATGTCAGTCAGTCCTAGTTCCAATGAGTCAATCCAGTTGATGGGATTTCAGTCCTGTTTCCAGCTGTGGATCAGCTGTGTCAGTCTGGCCGATGGGACCAACCGGGATGTGGGACAGCCGTGCCCACCCAGCCCAGTGCTGGGCTCAGTGACCCCCACAGGCAGTGTCTGCCCTTGCCCTCAGGACCCCCCGCTCCCCACACCCCTGGCACAAGGAGAACTTATTTCAAGGCCCTGGGAGGACACGGCAGCCAAGGCCGGGAGGGCCCGGCCACGTTATCTGTGCTCGTCCTTCAGTGGGAATGCACGGGCTGCTAAACAAGCGCTTCCCGCGGCACCCGAGCTCAAAGTGTCCTCCCCGGGGAGGCTCTTCCAAACAGGAGCCAGGGTAGGTATTTTTACAGGGAAGTAAAAGTGGAGTGCCCCCCAACTTCAACAGTACCCCCAGTCCCCCAAGAAGGGGAATCTGTGGCAAGGGAGTGCTCCCCCTCACAAGGGTTACCCTGGGAGTGGGAGCTGCAGCTCGTGCGTTTGGGGGAGCCGAGCAGGGGCCTGGCTGGACAGTTCTCCCTCCAGTCTCAGACGTGCTCCGGAGGGTCAAAAACTGTGTGAAAGGTTGGGGTTTGGACCTCGCTTTCTCTCTCTCTCCTCAGACAGACACAGGCTCGTGACGGGTGGTGAGTCACTGAACACGTCACCAGCCAACAAACTCTAGTAACCTCCCGGGAGCTGCATTTCACACTGCAAATGGGAAAGTTTTCCTAAAGACAGGAGAACTAAGCCACTAATCTACTGCAAATACATCTCTCCTCCTCCTCATGACTTCAGGGCTGTGCTGTGAACAATATGTACCCAGGTACACCTTGAAAGGTCACCACAAACCGAGGTACAAAGCTACAATGTGGTATTAAAACATTTCTGTTGCATTTCACCTTATCAGACCTGTTACTAAAATTTGTTTTGACCGACATGCACCCAAGACACACTTTTAAATGTGTAACTGCTGGAACTTTCAGAAGTTGTTTTATACAGTCTCTTGGGATTCTGAGTAGAGCCACTGAATGAAAAAGTCTGAACCTGATTTAGTTGGCAATGTGTGTTCACACTATTATCCCGTCACCCATCTTTCATGCTGCTTAATAGGAAAACTTGTAAAAATTAAAAGAACATAATAAAACCCTGTCATTGACGAAATGCAAATAGCTGCATGGGCGGTAGCAGCAGGAATGCTCACATAAACCTGTCCCTGTTCTTAAGAAGTCAACTTTAACACAGTGCTGCTTAGAGATACTGTTGGGTCAGGCCATATGTGAGCACTGGTGCCCTTATGACAAAAATGCTGTGCCAGCTATTTACAGTGAAGTGCAAGTTCAACAAATTGATTACACTGTTTTATCCAATTAGTAAAAGCCTAACCATGGGTGGTAGGAAAATGAGAAAGAAAAGTGCAGCTAACCTTCAGAACTAGTTAGCTTTGCTCATTTTGCCATAAGGAAACTGTGGAGAGGTGCCACCAGATTTTACTAACACCTTTTGACAAACCTCCCAGGCCAAAGCAGCCCTCCCTGGTCTCTCGGTTTTTCCCGGGCAGAGCTGTTCCACAGCCCCCCTTCCCTTCTCTTTAGAGGCTGTTTACCTGCAGCTCACCGAGGCTGAAAAGCAAAGCAGCTGCTCTCCTTACCTTCCTTCCCAGTATTTACACAAGCAATTGGAAGAAGGCACTGCCACCTCTGCTTCCTGCCACTCATGCCCGTCATCTGCTGTTGTCTTCCCCGGTCCAAATTGCTGTCCTGTTTCATCAGCTGCATCATTTACCCTGCTTGTCACCACGGTGCTTGTAATCTTGATTTTCTGGAGCGTTGTACATTAATCCTATGAGTTGTGTTGCTCAACGATTGCCCAACCACAGCTGTTCCTGAGCACTCCTGGCTGAATCACCGCGTGGTCGTTCCCGTTGTTGGCGTGGGAGCCTCTGGTAACCTGATACCCCAATTTTTGTCTCAACTTCACTGGCTTTCAACCTTCCCAGTACCAGGCAACAATGGGACTTCGGAGTGCTGCTTTTTTCCCTTCTTTCTTTGGAAAATGCTCTCAGGCACATTGTGTGATTTTAGGGGCTGTCCTGTGCAAGTACAGGAGTTTTCATAATGATCCTTGTGGGTCCCTTTCAACTCAGGCTATTCTATGATTTTATGACTCTTTCTTTCCTTCTCTTTATTTCTGTGCCTGGTCCTGTTCCTTCCTGTCACGTTTGGCGCTGTTGCAAAATAGATGTGATTAAAACTGCCTACTTTTAATTCTGTGTAATTCTAATTTATTTTCTATTTTAAGATTTTTGCTGTCAGTCAGCCCAAGGGAGTGAGTAGATGTGGCTGTTTCTGATGCCCTCATTTATTGACCAAAATGATTAATTCCTTTAAAGCTTCTACCTGGCCTTTAAAGTCAGTCACTTGAGAGCCTCAACGCTTTCATATATTTCAGCAAATCCTACAATAAGCTGTTTAAAAGTGTGGTTTAGAATTTCACAATGCGTAAGCAGAATGGGAACATTCTGATGGATAAATGAAGGAGCTCCCTCAGGCGGTTAAAAATATTGTTACACGTTCCACTTAAATGTTTTCCTTTTTAAAACAATATTAACAAAATTACACCGATGTTAGGTTTAGAACGTAAAACCAGTCATAAATGTAGCATTGAATGAGCTTCTATTTTTGCATAACCAGAAATAATGGTGTGCATTTAAGAGGCCAAAACTCGGTCAGGCAAGTGCTACACTTAAAAAAGAAAATAATTTAAGAAACTGTGGAGGACTTCAGCCTGATCTGATAATGCGTGACTGAATTTTGGCAGGAAAACCGAAAACTAGCTCCAGCAGATATCACATTGTTGAGGATGCCTGAAGTGTTTATAAATTATAAAGATTGCTTTTTAAAAACTCCGGCTCAAGTTTCACAGTTTCTGCTATCATCATGTCAAGATTTTGTGTGTAATTACCCTTGCTCCTCTTTACTCTGCGTGAGGCGTAGAGTTTTCAAAATATTTGGTGCAAGAGATTCAGATCAGCAAACTTTGGAGGAAAGACAGAAGCAGCAGGAATTACACTTGCATTCCAAGCCATGAAGCTGCTGGTTTCGCTGGCAGATGAAACACACAGGGAGAAACACTCGCGTCCCTCAGCAGAGGGCAGTGGTGTCCTTACTCGAACATCACGTTTTGCTACCGAGCTGAAATCATCCTTAAAAAAAAACCTCCAAAGCGAAGCCCTGCTGCCAGCCAGCAAGCTTCTGGCTTCCTCTCCCAGCTCAGAAATTCAAATGATGAACTTCTTGCCGTGACCAAGCAGGAGGTGCAAGAGCCAACTTAACTGCTGTGATTCCATTGCTGAAAGGGAAACTTGCACTGGTTTTTGAGGGGCAAATAATTTTTCCTCTCCCTACCATTTTAGGCAATAGAATGAACCTTGCCAGCTGGGCTGGTGTAACAATTGGGGGTTTATTTGTTTAAGCTGAGGAGGTTGTTTTCTCAGTATATTTAAAAAAGGAGGAGATCCTTCTTATCTGGCTAAACATCAAATCCTGATAGGCATTGAATCTGTGTAACTTCTGTCTTGCCCTGCTAAGCTGAACTGTGCTTTCTGAAGCTGTTCTTTACCCTTTCTGACAAACCAGCTTTCTCCTTCTGTTAGGCTCAGAAACAATTTCATCTGGGTCCCAACCATCTTGTAGATTATCAGCGTTCTCCTCGTGACACCAGCTCAAACCAACCTCAGATTTATTTTGCAGCTTATTCTGCTGCATATCAAAAATGCATGAAAATATTGAACTGCCTCGATGGGAGGGTCTCTGAAATTGTTTCAGCAGGGACACATGGAATTAAATGCACAGTCAGCCCTGGAAGAGTGACTTCAGAGGGACAAGTTCCAGAACAAACAGGTCTAGTTACTGGTATTGACTCTCCTGCATAGAATGGCTTTCTAAATATTTTTGTGGAAACGCAACACTGAACTTGGCCAGTGTCTCCTTCCCGCTCCTACAGGAGCCACTGTACACGTTCCCTGTGACTCCACAGGCTGCCAGCTGTGCTACACAGCTGGGACCCTTCCTTGTGAAGGTAAGACACAGCAGGTGGAGAGCAGACATTTCACTCCCAGTTTAATGACAGCTTACCACTCTGTAGTAGTAATCTCTGCCTCTCCATATTTTATAAGCATGTGAATCCTTTCTCTTTTTCCTAAATAAATACAAACCACTTTGCTATTGCTCTAAGGTGGAGAAAACAGCGTAAACCAGTATTTTTACCAATTCCTTGTCTCCCACTTATTTGTTACAGTTTAAACGCGCTGACTGCTGATGGACGTGGAAGAGAATTACTGCTTATGGAATGACAGATCCAGGATGATTCCCAAGACAGCTGTCTGGAGGTAATCATGTAGTCCTACCTATTCTGTACTTTGCAAAGTGTAGGTTCTGGTAACTTTCTATGTGCTTTCATTTTTTTCACTTTTCTAATGTGGGAGATTTCCACAGCCTTCTCTGCTCCCCAGCTGTGGAAACAGAAGCATATTCTTAGGGCAGGGCATTCATACACAGCTGCAATATATATATATATATATATAAATCTTTTAGACTGTCTTCAAAAATAACATTATGAGCCTGTGGGAAAGGTGTGGGAAAGACTTGAAAGCCGAGGTAAAAAACCCACTGAGGTGCTATGGTGAGAACAGACCAGCCTCTTTGAGGGAGTGTGGGATCCTTAGGGTCATCAAGGAGAGATCTGGCTGAGAAATATCACACAGGGCACATGGGGAACACCATGGAGAAGTCCAGGAGCATCTCAATGGCAGCTGAATCATAATGCCAAAAGCGGTTGATCTTTGTAATGAAAGACCCCAAAAAAATATGAGAACATGGGGAAAAAATAATCCTCATCAAAACCAGGACATATGTCTCAGAGGAGAACAAATATCTTCATAAAGCCATGGAAGACTGACTCTCCACTATAAACTAAGAAAGAAAAGAGGTTTTTCACTTTCAGTGTCAGACATTTCCTCTTTTCCACCTTGTTTTAATCACTGCAAAGATAGATGACATGTACCAAAAGTCATCCCAAGCAGGAGACATTTCTAAATGTGCCCAGCCAGCTCTTTGGCTGTTTCCATGGCAATGAGGCAGCGTGTCCCGCTGCTCTCCCTTCTGCGAGCGCCTTTCCCAAGCTTCATACGGTCTGACAACACCGTGCCTGTGGAGCTCCCCTGCCAAAAACTTCCCTCTTGTCTGCTCAAGGCCATTCCCATCTGCTCCTTCCTGTTCTCCCCGATTTTGGAAACACCTGGCTAGAGAGGGAATCCATCCATGTGTTTGCTTCTCTGCCGCAATGATTCAGGCCAAGGAGGGATTGCTGCTGGTCCTACAAGTGGAGGGACTGGAGAGGGCAGTGCTTTCCTGCCTCGGAAAGAAGTTTTGGGTGATGGTAAGGGAGAACACTGTAGGGGGCAGGAGCACAGACAAAGCAGAAGGAAAGAAAATCCAGAGTTCTGCCTAGTCTCCCAAAAGAATCGGACTGAAACTTGGCACCACTGGCCATAGCAACAAGTAGAGCAGTAAAGAATGTACAGCCTTGGTACAATGCAGTGCTTATTGAAGGAGATGGATGACAAGCGTGAAGGAACACTTCCCAACCGCTGAATTCAGACAGGTCTGTGTCACAGCTGAGTCTCTGGCAGCTCTCAAGAGCATTTCACTGAAAGGGAAAAAAAAATAGAAGTCAGAGTTACAAAGCTGAAAGAGGCGTTTTTGCTATCAGCTGAGGACTAGCAAAAATGGGAGGTTCTGATGGAACTACACTGGGAGGTGAAGCAATCTGCAGGGCTTGCTGCAGTTGATCTGCCTTGGGCTGAGTTGATGTGGTTACAAAAACATCTTTGTGCTCAGCACTATTCCGTTGTTGGCCTAGTGCCTTGAGGCTTACATGCTTTGGAAATATGGATGAGGAGATGAAAACTTGAGCTTGTTTAAAGAATTTAAATCTGAAGATGGCAGGCCCAGGAGAGGGATTCTGAGTTCAGGCATGTAGGTCATGCAAGAGAGGTCTTGTCTTCACCAGCAAGTTAATATGAAATATAGTAAAAGTGTTCCTGTTAGTTCAACCCTTGCCCACACAAAAAAATCCCTCATTGCATAAAGTGGCTGAAGAAACATAAATTGACAAAGCAACCAGAGAACAAGGCAAACCTTGAGTGAATTCACTTCATCCTTTACCACTGCTCTTTCTCTACAGTAGTGACCCACGTTAGGGACCACCATCAAAACATCCAGCAGTGCTCACTCCTCACAGTTTTTCCACTTGAACTTTCCTCAGTGGCTGCTGACTCCTTGCTTCCTAATTGTGAGCTTATTCCCCAAGATACAAAAGGCTTCCGGTGCCTACAACACCAACCACCCACCTTCTGTGCAGAAGTCTTGGGTTTACTATTTTGAAACTGTGTCTAACAAGACCTCATTTTCCTGTTGCCTACTGATCAGACACCAAGTTATGGGAGAATCTCTGGCATGATGCTACTGTAGTCTGTGATTTTCGGAGGAAGGATCCAGGCTGAAAGCTTCCTGGTGACATTCCAAGTAAGCTGTCATGAGAAGAGAATCCAACACCCAAGACCTCAGTGCTGAGGGAAAATCAGAGGGTTTCATCTACTCAGAGGAAAAGTGTAGAACTATAAATGCTAACTCAGTAACTCCCCAGG
Source organism: Chiroxiphia lanceolata (assembly GCF_009829145.1). NCBI lineage: Eukaryota > Metazoa > Chordata > Aves > Passeriformes > Pipridae > Chiroxiphia > Chiroxiphia lanceolata. The sequence goes on from NC_045645.1 coordinate 27,340,834, forward strand.
AATGAGCATGTGCCATGCTGAGACTGAATGCATCATTAGCAAATCCCTGAGGCCGGATCTCTATTTCAGACTGCGCGGTATAACAGCTCCAGGGAACATACAACCAGAGGATGCTGATAATTTCACAGTTTCTGCTTCCCTGCGAGGCAAAAAATAGAAGTGCTCTGAAGCTCTTTCCCAGGAGCACAGAAGTAACGTTTTCCAGGGCCATCGAAAGCAGAGGAAGATAGGTGTGTTCTCTGCAATCTGGGAGAAAGGGAAGCAGAACAATCTGCTAAAGGAGGCTCATGGCTGATCAGCAAGCTGTGTGGACTGAAGCTGTGGAACTGGTCCCTTGCAGAAGAGATGCTGGGGAGAGAAGGCTCAGGTAGATGGAAATCTCAGAAGCCCATACAATCCACAGAGGATTCACAGACACCATATCAGTGTCTCCCCTCGCAGCACAAATTAATAATTCTCCTTGTGTGTCTGCCCTTTATCACAGGCAACCCATGGGAAAAACTTGCAGGACAGATGACTCAAGGTAATTTTGTAGTGTGACTGCATCCTCAGAGGGAGCAGACAAAAAGGGAAAGGCAGACAGCCAGGCGGTCTCTCACACACTGAGGTCAAATTCCCCTTTCTGTCAGTCCCGGCTACAGGAAAGTTGAGGACGAGGGAGAGGTACCAGACACGCTCCCGTGTCTGCTGGCAGAGAGGCACCAGGCAGACAAACACACGCTCGTGTGAGCACAGCCATGTAATCTCTGCTATCAGTAAGACCATGCCCGGGTTTCACTCCTAAATGTCTCAACTTCTCTGCATAGCTCGGATTGCACAGTACATGCCTCGGCTGTGTGAGATGTGCTGCTGGCTCTGGGGAGGAATTATTTCAGGTTGGCTGCAGCTGGGAGCGTGTAGCATGACTTCAGGCCTCAGTAGATGCACACTTGACAAGTTTTCTGCACAAACATGAAGGGAAGAATGGTTTTCTTAACAAAACAAGGCTTATACAGTTGTCCTACGTGTATGTGGAAGGGAGTGTCTCTCTGTCTGCCCCAGCTGTCTTTCACCTCCCAGTAACTTTTGAACCTGCTGGCCAATGTAATACAACTCAGATGGAGAGACAGAGGTTCAAGAAACATTCAGTTCCAATGGGTTTTGTGAAAAATTCAGCTTTCTTAGAGGACAGTCTTAATTAATGCCCTGAATGGAAGAATCCTGCACATGAACTCAACTTCTATTGGAATAAGAATTTAAGCTGGCAGCGATTGCATCTAGTCCAGTCTCCTGCTCAAAGCACAGCCAGCTTCAAAGTCAGAGGAAGCTGCTCAGGGCCTCAATTTGAAACCTCCAAGGTGTCAGGAATCCACTCTGGACCTCAGCTTCACAAAACAAACATATAGAGCACAACTCGTGTGGCTCTGCCGATCAGGGAATTAATTTTCCTCTCTTTTAAAGAAGATTTAGAAGTGGCAGCCAGCGGTAAAACCTGCAACAATCCCCACACCAGGCAGTCCCTAGGGCTCTGCTTATGTTAAATACATTTAACCAGCAGCCAGTTACTTTATTTTGGCATTCTGTGGCAGTTAATGATTCCAAGTACAAAGGTCAGACTCAGAGACACAAGGCTTTGTGTATCCCATTGTTTGATTTACCAGAAGCTACAAGGGAAGGAGCACTGCTCTGTGTGAGTGGGAACTACAAGCTACACATCCAGCCTGACAGGCTAATGAGAACAAGTCATTCATTAACAGCAGACTTGCTGCTAGGCAAACACACACAGCTGGTATGGGAGAAGAATTTGGATGTGAAATGAGACAGTGTAGCTGTTTTTTTCATAAGACATTTCCTATTTCAGCAAGTTTACAGTCTAAATAAAGACCACACAGAACACATTAAGAGCCTGATCAGAGGAAGATTTGGGCTTATGCCTTTTCTGAAAGGTTTGGTAATGAGCAGAGAGGCAGAATTTGCAAAGAGAACAGAAATATTTGCGTGTTTAACAGAAGGAGCAAGTTTTAAATATAAGTGAGATTTGATTACAAATGTATATGCTGCTCTCTTGGGTACCAGTCTATTCTGTGCACATACACATATTTACAGTCACAGAAACATCTTACAAAACCCTGGTGCTTTCTCTTGCTTCAATTGCACAATTACATTTTTCTTCAGAGCAGTTTCACACTTCTGAGCATTTTTTAATGGAATAACATTAAAGTTGGAAGCTGAAAAGCATGGCTATTTAATAACTGTGTGAGGAAGGAACACACTGTCATTTGAAAGATAAAGTAAGCACTTACAATTCTTGCAAAATCAAATAAAAATCCTGCCAAGGAAGAATCTATCTGGACACTGTGGAACGGAACAATAACAATATTTTAGACCAAACTCTGACTCCTAAAGTGATTTAATTATTTAGGAATATTACACAGAGCATGACACCATTCATGGCCAGGGCACAAGTGGTCCAGAGCAAGGCTGGATCCCTGCCATCCTAAACTTACAACACAGAGCACCAATCCTGCAAGAAGTTGTATCCTCAGGCTTCCTTACAAGATCAAAGACTACATTCAGAAGTGTGTACAGCTCAAAACAATACCAGGAGTGCAGTCACAGAGGGATTCATTATTGTAACAAGGGCACCTTCAGAAGATGTGGTTTTCACTATGATTTAGAAAAGGGAAATGAAGGTGCTGGACGAGGTAGAGGGGAAGGAGGTATAAGGGGAGACTAGCAGATGAAGCAAAGAGCATGGAGAGGAAGCACTGCTGATTCCAGAGTCCTAATGGTCTTTTCCTACCTAAATGACTCTATGGTTCTAACTCTATCTTATTTTAGCTGCACATCTTAGAAAAACAAGAGAAGGGTATTTTTTTTTCTGACTAATGTAACCTTTATTTAGTTTTAGACTATCATGGTGGTTATGTTAATTCAAACGCAGCACAGTCATCATCAGAGAAATCTAAGATGGGACAAGGCTGCTCTCAGAGGCACTGATGGAGGTACAGTTTTGTGCTCTGAGGCATTTGCTCTCACTTAACTAAATGTCAGCTCTCTGGATACAAACCTCTCAGGGAGAAGAAACAGAAAACACAGGAAGAAAAGCTTCCATCTGCAAACTGAGAGAACCCTCTCATAATCCAATGAGCTACTAAGATTTCAAATTAGGAATCAAAAAATTAGGCTCCTAAAGATAAATTAAGGCAATCCTGGAACTCTGGTGGCAAAACAGTCCTATTGACCCACCTGCAGCTGAATGCCTAAAAGCCTGAATCATCACCAGCGCTGTCGAGGGACCTCACATTACCTCAGCAAATGTACTTTATCAGTGATCATTGTGCAAGCTTAGTACTAATTTGCAATTCCCAGCAGATGCAGAGACTTGTCATCATTTTTGTTTGGTAGAGGCAACATTTTCCACAGAAAAAGGCAAACAAACAACATTCTTAATGTTCTTATTAGCATACCCTTCTACAGCCTTTAGTGCCTGGAACAGATGCTTGGGAAGGGTGGTGCAGCTGTAGTACTTAGAGAAATATATTGGACTGGAAAAAAATTCCTGAAGAAGTCCCATAATGTCCTTATTGCACCTCTGGCTTTCCTGTGATGGAGGCTGTGAAAGGAGATGGGTTATACCAGGATGGGTACAGCTCCTGCAAAACCTCAGCACAGTCCACGTGCTGCTGTTGGCACTTGATAGACACACAAGGCCCAGCCCCACAGTTGTGATCCGTGAGGGTGCTTAGTTACACAGCATATCTAACCCAAAACACAGGGCCAAATAAGAGGAGAATAGGGATGCCTGAGATGCTGTAGTGAGCTGGCTGTCTCTACACACAGACACACTCATCTTTTCCACTACAACACTGCGTGTCCAGGCCCTTTCCTCCCTCCACATGGAGCCCTCTGTGGTTGGCATCGAGGTTTAGACCAGTGGCAGTGTCAGAAGAGTGGTTTGGATGAGGAAAGTGCTGAAGCAGCAGCAAAGACAGAACAAAAGCTTGGCTGCCTGGAGGAGAGGGACGAGTTGGGTGGTGGGATGCAACATTTGTGGGAGTGTGTGTGTGTAGAGTTTTAATTTTATCTATGGTGGAAGAAAGAACAGTTATTGACAGAGGAAACTTCATCTCTCAAGGCTGCTCAAGAACCCTCCTGTGCTGTTGGGCAAAATCTGTTACTTCCTCAGAGCACTTTTATCTTCACAGACTCTCACTGAACGGGCATGAGGGTACCCCAAGCTATCCTGCATGCACTGTACACAAATTCTAATTTAAATCATAGTCATGATTTGAAATAACTTTTAAGACAACACTGAAACAGCACCTATTGTGCCATGACAGATCTGAGCAGACGGGACATTTTAAGAGCTGTCAGTCAGAGATGAAAGAGTGAGCTCCTGTACATGTTACACCAAGGAATGACATCCGCCTTTGACACGGCTCAGCACTTACAAGCTTTCACCACTTATTGCAGAGCAACTAACCTTGTGTCAGGAAGCCTTTATCAGACTTTTAAATCTTTCTTTTTCATTTCAAAGCCTTTCCCCAAAAGCCCTGCGTGGCTGCACCCCAGAAACCTGGTGGCTGCCTGGTGTCAGGCAGGTGCAGCCTGGGGTGTTAGAGGGACACAGAGCAGCAGTGCCCTGGGCCGTGTCTTGGACAGTGCCCATTGCCTTTGCAGACATCCCAGGGGAACTACAGCTGTCCTGAGCTCCACAGCTTGTTCTAGCCCTGCAATTAAAGCATAAAAATCCTGACATGCTATGCACAGGTATCCCTGACTCCTGAGAACCCTCCAAAGGCCTCTTAACAAATACTGTAACTAATACATCCCTGGCCTAAATACCAGCCAAAGGTTTAATACAAATCTGTTTCTCTGTGGAGCTTTGATACACAGAAGGTATATGAGCTGGAAGAAGAGCAATGATTACTCCTAGAATTAATTTTCAAGCCACCAGCAGCACACTGCTAGCTATTTTCTCCTAAGTTACAAACAAGAACTGCCCAATTGACTCAACGCTGTGGCTCAGGAGTCTCCAGTTTATCCACAGGCTCCTTCTGGAACAGAAGCCATACTTCAGGCAGATGACAGCAGCATTCTCATGACACATAGTGCTGAGCACGTAAGACTGCTCAGCCAGCATTTTCTGACTGTGATTTTTGGAGCACACTGTGGATGGGGAGCAAATGCACTGTCAGTGCTTATAAGAAGCATCAAGAAATGGATATACCATTAATATTTAAAGTCAGTTTAGAGCTGTTTCTAGAAATAACACATTTCTTGTCAGGCACATGACTGTAACCTCAGTGCTGCCTTTGTTCCTTGGTCCTTTTTATCCCTTACTTGAACAGCTCATGAATGGCAGATTAACTGGAAGCCCAAAATCTCCAGCACAGTAACTTACTGATGCCTTATTAACTCACAGTGCCAGACCTCTTCAGAAGAAATTACCTTTGAGAAACAGCCTATTCCTGATGCTTACTGAGGCTGGTAACATCACAGCTGATAATAATAGGTAGCATTGGTGCAGACTTTACCTCTTGTCTTTGCATGGTTAACCATGACACTGTGCAGTAACTTCCTAGCTCCTGCTGTAACGACAAGGAACACGTGGCTCAGTGTCATCGGTGACTCAGCAGCACAGAGACATTTTCAGTCTGGGGATTTCTTGTTTCTATCCCCACTGCTGTTCTAGCAGGGGTTCTACAAAGAGCAGTCACCAACCAGGGCATCCCCTGTTTATAGGACACCAGGGGACCAAGTGGAGCCCAGTCTGAGGGTCTGGCTTGTTTAGCACTGAACCAGCAATGGCTGGGGCACTGGCTTTGAAGCTTTTTTTACAGGGTACAGCATAGTCTTAAAATACTATTATAAATGACAAAACCCCCACGCTGCAGCCCTCTTCTCCCTGCAACAGGCCTTCTCAGAAAGCCCCTGCCTGACCCCACCCCCAGGAAAGATGGTTCTGTGTGTCAGACAGGTTCCCTGCAGTCGGGCATTAACGTAACCCTCAGCGAGCTGCTTTATGTGCACAAGCTGGGAGAGAGAAAGAGGGATTTCATGAGATCTGAGGAATAAGAGCAGTGTTTAAATCCAATTCTCCTTGGTGCACTTACATATAACAGTCTCTTGACACTGGCATCTTCTTTTAAAATGCTAATGGCCTTCCTCTGGATAGTTCTTCACGAGCAAGTAAAAGGCATTAGGAAAGAAAAATAGTATTTCTGTTGATTTTTAACGAGTGGTTCTATCCTACGTGGCAACTGCAAATGGCATGAGGGAGTTCTGTGTTTGTTGTCTCTACAGTCTCCAGAGAACATATATTTTGTTTACAAGGCAAACGATTTATAAATGCCAAACCCTGCAAATTCTGGCTGGAACGAGACCAGGAAATATCTCCACTGCAGAGTTTACCCACGGGCCAGTTCTGCCCGGGACTGTCCATTCTGCAGGAACACCCTCTCCTCACATCCACATAACCGTGCCTGTACAAGGTCCCAGACTTGGCAACACCCCAGATGGTCCCAGCACTATTTTAAGAACTGTTTTATTTTGTGTTGTTAGCAAGTCTGTCTGTAATTTCTGATCTCCCCAACTTTCTTAGTCCATTAATTTAGTGAGTTAAGGCATTCCAGCCTGTGTCAGAGAACACACCAGCCCAATGGGATGAGCCCCCCCTAATTTAGGCAGAATTATTATTGCAGCAGGGTGCAGTCTGAGTACATGCAACAGTATGGATGGCACCTCATGATTCTGGGAAGGTAGAACATGACCTTAGAATTCCTGTCACTGAAAGCTGACTTTCACAGAGCAATGAGAGGAATGTCTCCTCACCTTCCCACCCCAGGATGGCCACACAGAGGTTGGAAGCCGGATGGATACAAGTGTTACCAAGCCAATTTGTCACTGTCACATCAGTTCTCAGTGGTGAAGGCATCCAAGGGGAGCAGCATTGTGGCTCATCCAGGATGAAGCAACGTTGCCAAGGCATTGCTAAAATGGTTGCTAGCATGGAGAGTGAAATATTTCCAAGTGCCCAGGTCCTCTAAACTGTGACAAGCACCATTATCTTTTGGGATGAAACCTCCTCCCTTCTCCTTTGGAGTGCCTTATGCTGCTGATATTACAGAAGCTGAAAGAAGACAGTTCACTAATTAGTTACAGAATTGAGTGTATGTTCAACCATCCAATGACAATACCCTGCTGCCAACCACACCTGGCCTCCAACATATGAGGTTACTCACGCAGCAGTGCCTTCCTCCTCCTCCATGCAGGTCCCTGTGGAAGCCCAACGAATCAACCTGGGGTCTGGTGACCCATGGAGATCACAGAATCACAGGATTAGTTATGCTGGAAAAGACCTCTGAGATATCAAGTCCAACCTATGACCAAACATCGCCATGTCAACTAGACCATGGCACTCAGTGCCACATCCAGTCTTTGCTTGAACACCTCCAGGGATGGTGACTCCACCACTTCCCTGGTCATCTTGTTCCAATGTCTAATCACCCTTCCTGTGAAGAAATTCCTCCTAACGTCCAACCTCAACCTCCCCTGGCACAGCTTAAGACCATGTCCTCTTGGCCCATCGCTTTTTACCTGGGAGAAGAGACCAACCCCCCCACTTGGCTACAACAACCTCCTTGCACATGGCCCTGGACAGACCCACCACTGCTCCCTCCTGGGAGCACATGGCCCTGACTTCACCACTCACACCTGCTCGGGTTGGTAGGTGAACCAGCCTGGCTGTATCCTATAGGGAGAGCATCTTCTTTGGGCTGGGGCAGCCTCAGGGCCATGGCCACTGCCTTAGCCTGACAGAGTTCAAGAAACCCTTGGACAGCGCTCTCAGGCTCAGGGTGGGATTCTGTCCTGTTCAGGGGCAAGAGTTGGATTCAGCGATCCTGATGGGTCCCTCCCAACTCAGTGCATTCTATAAGTAAGAACTTCTTTCCATTGAAAGTGGCAGAGCCCCGGAACAGGCTGTCCAGGGAGGGCATGGAGTCTCTCCTTCTGGAGACGTTCCAAACCCACCTGGACGCGTCCCTGTGTCACCTGTTCTAGGTGACCCTGCCTTGCCTCTCCGGAGATCTCTTCCAACCCTTACAGTTCTGGGATTCCGGGATTCTGTGTGCCGCGGCGGGGCGGGCTGGGCTGGGCTGGGCTGGGCTGGGCTGGGCTGGGGGGGTGCGGCCACCCTCCCTCGCTCCTTCCTTCCCTCCCTCTTTCCCTCTCTCCCTCCCTCCCTCCCTCCCTGGGCGGACCGGAGGCGGCCGCGGGAGCCGCTCCGTCCGCGCTCCGCCGGCGCTCTGTGGTTTAAGATGGCGGCGGGGGCTGCGGGGGCGAGCCCGTGAAGCCCCAGCGCGGAGCTCCGCGGGAGCCGCCGGGTCCGGCCGCGGGAGCAGCGGGACGCGCCTGCCGGGCCGGGAGCGGCGGGAGCGGCGGGATGTGAGCGCGGCCCGCCATGGGGCAGCAGGTGGGCCGCGTCGGGGAGCCGGGCGCGGGGATCCAGCACCAGCCGCCGCCGCAGCAGCAGCAGCCGCGGGGACCGCGGGGGAGCAGCTCGGCCAGGCCCGCGGGCCGCCGGCGGGAGGCGGCCGGGCGCTCCGCAGAGGGAGGATTCAATGTCTTCACCCAGCACGGTGAGCGGCCGGCGCGGAGGGAGAGGGGCGCGATCGGCCTCGCTCCCCTCCCTCTTTTGTTGCCGTGGGTTTACTGGCGGAGGGGAGGGGCGGGCGGGGGGAGCGGGGAACACACGGCCCGGGGGGATGCTCGCCCCGGCCGCCGCGTCCCGGAGGATGCTCGACCCCGGAGGAGCTTTATCCCCCCGGAGCTCGGGATCGGCCACAGCGGGAGCGAGGTGGCTCTGCCGGGGATCGGGACTCGCGGTGTTCGGTCGCTGTCACCGCGGCGGTTCCGAGCTCTGGTTTTGTTTACAAAGGTAAAGGTAACATGTGCTTTGTCTTCTTGTCTGTTTGCTGAGGCGTTTTGCGACTTGCCCTTCTAGATCTGCGAGTCTCTATATAGCTCCTGGCAGAGCAAACAATTTCGTTTTGTCTGGGGTGTTATAGCTGCCATCTGATTCTCAGTTGAAGTTTTTGCCTGTCCGCCTCTATTCTTATTGCTGTAAACCCGTACAGGAAATGTTTAATGTAACACGATTCGTTTCTGTAACCTCTTAGCAGGATCCTGCAACTTCAAATCCCACTTTGCAACCACGTTTTTTTTATTATACCTATTTGTGCATTATGTTAAGATGTTGCCAAGTTTTGGAAGGTATGATCAACTGAACCCTGTCTGCCTTGACAAGCACGTTGAGAATAGATGTGCGGATGCACCTCTAATCCTAAAGACCTGAGTCAGCTCTGGAGAGCTTGGCTGGCTTGGCTTTAGGTGGAGAGGGATGTCAGTGTTTATAAAGAAAGGCTGCTCCTGACAGTACATGTTTTCTTTTGCTTAATACAGTGAGAGTAGGCAAAAAGATTAAGGAACATGCAACCAGCAGTCTAACAGTAAATATCATCTGCTGGGACTGCTGACATGTAAGTACCTATCACAACAAGAACACAGCACTGAATCTGGTTCCTAAAAATCTCAGCGTTATCACAGCTTTGGAGTTCAGGGAGCACTATCAGCTTTAGAACCAAAACAGAACGTGCTGGCTGAATGCCTGACCTACTATTACTACAGTTAAAACTAAGAGTTGTTGTTTTATTACATCTTTCAACCTTAGTGTCACCAACTTCACGTTTTACTCTGCCATCTTTGTATTTTTGTACATTAAGAGGTACTTTGGCAAAAACATTCATGTGATAGACCAATGCTACACAATCACAATGTCAGGAGATCTCAGAAGTTATGCACATATCCCACTTCTTCCAGTGGGGTAAGTCTGGCTGTAGCAGCAGAGCAGAATTGCTGTAGAGACTGCTAAGTGCACTCCTACTCGTGTCAAACTGTCTGTCCGTGTTTTGGTACCAAGATGACTCTTTAGTTCCTGCTCTCACAAGGCAAGGACAGAAAGGACATTTGTGGGAAGTACAGTACAGCGTGTGGGGATGTGTAGTGACTTCAGAATACACAGTTGACACTGACTCAAGCACTTCTTTTCATTTCTTGCTGCGTGTTTTGGTAGTGATTTAGTTCAGCATCCTGAACAAATCCTTCCAGCTCCTCCCTCCACCCTACTAAATTTTTAAGTTAGAAGGTAGGGAGCATTATTGACATGCAGTGGCAGGGAAATGGAGAGGAAAAGGTTTCTTAAGCATGCATGCAGATCAAGTCAAGTTATGTGCCCTGCCAGCCCTTCTGCTCTGTCTTGCATAGAACTAGAAGCAAGAATGAGCCTGGAAAGCCAACACACTCTGAATAAAACTGTTCAGTGCCATGTAAAAAGAACACTGCTCGGTGATAACAGTGATGGTATCTTTTAAAATAATTTCTCTACTATTTATATTGCTTAGGTTATCTGCCTCAGCCGTAAGATAATGGATACAATTTAGGTTTTTGTTGCTTCTGTTATTGTCTATGCAGACTGTAAAGGAAGGTGCGTCAAAAATAAGATACAGTGTTTTATTCTGTTAGGTTATGTAAAAGGGGCGGGGTTTTTTGGCAGTCCAGGTTTTGAGAATTTCAAGGCAGGCTCCAAACTCTTATTCCATCTTGGTGAATGCCTCAGCTATTGTAAATTGTTCCCTGATTCCACGCACATTTTACTAGGAATGAGTAAACAACTCAGTATTGATAATCTGTACTAAATGCCAGCCAGAGGTGGGTTTTTAAACTATTTTACCTATTTAAATGCTTGTCTTGGGCAATAACTGAAGATATATGTTCCTGAATCTGTAGTTCACTTCCTTTGTCAGAGAAACTGTTTTCTGTGATCCTGACTCTCCTTGTCCGAGGGAATTGCTCTCAACTTGTATTCTTATTTTTCATTTAATGACCTTGCTGCCCTATTTTATTCAACCTGGCTTTCTTTATGTGAGTTATACACTTCTGCTGCTGAGATGCTGTGGTTGCTGGTGATGTTATTTGATCCAGATTCCTCTTTTTTAGTAATTTGTTTCTGAACCTGACCTCCCATCCTGTCTCTAGGACATGTATTCAGAGTGTATGAAAAGGGATGGCAAAAGCACAGGGTTCTGGGTTAGCACTCTTGTACCAGTGACTAAACCAGCCAGTCACAGGATGAGCCTGGATTGTCTCCCTTCCTTGGCTTTCCTTCTCATGGATGTGAGGAAGACAACCTGTTGACTGTGTGAGACCCTTGCAGGTATAAATCCCTGCCTCAGCTCATGTTGGCACATTTCAGACTACACTGTGCCAGGAGCAAACCGTGCTAAGTACTCTTGCCAGAGTTCATTTTGAAGGGTTGCTTCTTCTGGGTTGTTTATGAAAAGGATGGAGATAAACAATGTTTTCAGCCTCAGACCCATTTTGCTACAGGATTTTGAAGAACACCTCATATCAAATAAATAAAGTGTAAAACCCCTTACCTTAAGCTACTGGAAACCTGTGACAAGCATTTGTACCCAACTAATTTGAAGTGTAGATATCCTTGAAAAATTGAGAGGTTGAGTTGAGCCAGCTTGTCCCGAGCTCTGCTCTGTTACAGTTGTTTAGCAGAAGCTCTACAGGAGAAGCACTACAGGCACTCCCTACTTCAGGATGTATTTTTTTGGAGGAAGCAAGGAATTTGAAGATGTTTTCTGTTTTATGGAAAGAACAAAGGGATCTGTATTGTGGCAAGCCACTGTTCCCTCATGAGAACAGACACCTTCACCGCTGGGGCTTTGAGCTCACCCTGGTATTGAATTCTGTGAACACTGCTATGAAATCGAGCAGAGAAGTCCTAAGCAAGCTGATACACCCCTGTCATCCATTAGCTGTGGAGCAGAATTCTCCAGGATGCAAAAAGATAATCATGGATTTTGCAGTCTTCTGCAATTAGCCCTTCAAACACCCCTTAGCAAGTATTCCTGACACCTAGTCTGTGACTTAAAGCGGGCAATGGATCATCAAGCTTGTTGGTTGCTATTAATGTAGTAGAAAGGAAGAGTGTAAACAGAAGGATTATTCACCACTAGTGTTCCCATGTACTCTCTGTCAGAATTCAGTTTTACCACAGGCACAGCAACTCCAGAGAGAAAAGCTGCAGTGAACACTAGGATCAAATTCTTACAGATCAGTGCAACCAGAAGAGACAAGAAGTACTTGGTGCCATTATAAGATGAGTTTGCCTTCCCTTCCAGAGAAGGAACAGGGGAGAAAAGAGGGAAGTAGGTTATCTCCTTATCCCTTTCAGTAGTTTGTTTGAGGAAAGGGCTACAAGCAACAACAACCAACAACTTCCAAGTTGCATGGGCTCTACTTGGCTCCTCGTACGACCTTTGAAGAGTGACACGCTCTTAATTTGCTTTCAGAAGAGCACTGATAACGCCCTACTGTACCAAGATACTCTTAGGAATGGTGTTAGCATGCTTTTCATCTCTGAAAAGACTTGCTGAGTGTTGTAGAGCACATACTGCAGGAAAATCAGATTATTTAAATCCTGGCAGGGAAGTCTTTCCAATACCTGTTTGCAATACTGCTACTGTTGCCTTGGTGATATATTTTGGGGTAGTGGAAGGCTCTGCCACACTTGAGCTTTTGATCCAGCAGGCGCAGGACATTTGTTCCCTGTTTTGTTTTCTAGAGGAGGAGTTTAGCAACCTTTTACTATGTACATCAAGGTCAGGCAAGATAAGCCTATACTTTTAAAAATAAAATTATCATTAAAGCTCCCCTAAGGCAGTCGGAGTGCTATGCCACATGATAAAAACATTCTAAAATAGGAAGAAGCATAAATAACACTGTCCCTTTGAAATTCAGTGAAACTGAAGGGCTGGATGCAGGAAAATGGAAAGAAGGAGAGAAAATAGGGTCAGTTTAACAACTGCACTTTGTGGGCTGCCTAAAATGTTCTTTATTTTTCATCCCAGTGAAATGCAGCAAGCTCAGGCCAGAACTACTTGCCCGCAGACTTTCCTGTCAGTAAATGCCCTGTGCAGATGGAATATAATCACTGTATTCAGTGCCTGACTTTTTGTACTGTAAATCAGAAATCTAGTGGGATCATAATGTATAAATAACTTTTAACTAATTATATGGGGAATAAAGGAGAGTTCAGCTGAGCGTCTAGAGGAACATCTCTTGTAGAACATGAAATTATAGACGTGTTCTCTGTTGCATCATTCTCCATGATATCCAAATTATTCCTGCAGATTCAGTTGCATTCAATGTTGATTTTTATACCTCGTGTTAAGCTGAGATTTTCACTTACTGTATTTTGCAAATGAGAGGCCTCTACCAACTCAACGGAAGGGACAATATAATACAAACTACTGATCTAATTCCTGCTATGTATTTATTCCCTATGTACTTTGCACATAGACAGGGAACACAGTCTAAAGAAGGTAAGACCAAAATGAAGTTACTTCAAAATGTTTAAGTCAGAACCGACTTAAAAATCAAATTTCAAAGCCCAGACAGATCTCCAGCTTCTCAGTTCTCCCCGTGTAGCAGATGGTGTAGTACAAGTTGTTCTAGCAATATTTCACAAACTTGCTATTGCTTGCAAGAGCAATGTTTTGCAAAAAAAAAAAAAATTGTGGGATTTTTTTTGGAAATAAGGACATGGCCAAGCGAACAAATCGGTGGGAAGTGAACGTGTAAGCTCTTGGACACACAAGCAAATTGTTACAAGTGGCTTAAATCATCTTTTTTTAACCTAGCAGCTCACAGGATTAGAGTTGGGAGGCAGTTGGACTATCTTCTGGAGATGCTCTAGCAGGGGTGGCTTCAGCCATATTTCATGGCTGGTGCTAATTACAGATTCTGGGACAGCAAGCTTGAAATCGTGTTTTCTCCTGTGTTCAGGAGAAGTGACCTGTTCTGTGACCCTCTTCAGCATATGTCATGTGTGTTTCTTAAAGCAGGCCAGTCCTCGCTGAAGTCAACCCCTACTTTTTTGTTTTATGGCTAAACCTTGACAATCGCTACTGTGATTTATTGTAGCCTGTTTTTCTTAGTTGTCATAGCTTAATGTTTCCAAAATACTTACTATCCGTAAACTATCTTGTAAATACTGCTGACAGCTGACTAATTCACACTCATAAGAAACTGTGTCAAAATCCAGCTAATATAAGCCAAGAGACAGCAGTTTGCACTTACTCCAGTAGGGATGTGTGTGGAAGTTATTACAAGCAATACAGTTGGATTTTGTCTAGTGACGTGCTGAGCTTATTTTCATCTGGTTGTATTTCAGAAAGCCAAGGATGGATGACTACAGACCAAAGCCTCACCTCCATTCTAACTGTTTCAGAGTCTGATATCCCAAATCCCTGCTTGCCAAACCATTAGGAGTGCTTTCACCAGCATGTAATTACGAGTGATGCAAAGCTTGCACTGCAAATGGCCCCTGGACTGGCTTTGCAGGTGAATCTGCAGTGTAGGCTTAGAGTTCTCTCCTTAACAGCAATCAGAAAAGTATTTACTGACAAATAAATATTTCTCCTAGTTGTTTGGACCCCCAGCAGCACCTTCAGCACAGCAGGAAAGGAACAAAAGCTTGCACTGAGTGGAGTAACATAACACCGTTGACTTGCTGGGTCTGAAGTCATGTGTAAAGTTCTCTCACCATTACTGCATCATCCCTCACATTTCTCTGGTTTTGTGGTTATGAAATACTTTATTTTAAAGGCTGATCTTGGTATTACCCATAGAGATTATTCTCCCCAGAATAAGTGACACTTACAAAACCATTGAGGCTTCCTGTTGGTAACACTGTAAACCACAACAACAAAGCTTAGTTATATTACCCATATCTGCTTAGGAAGTTGCATGTGCTTTGTGGGCTCTCCATAAAGACATGTGCATCTCCCAGAGCAATTGCTTGTCTGCAGCTGGGTATAAATTAACTTTTTAATAGGTGGCTTTCAGTATCAGCTAAATCAGCCCAGGCATTCTGAAAAACAGCCCAAAAATAACTGCCTTTTTTTGAGAGGGAGACAAAGACTTCACTAAAAATCAAATTGGTTTTATTTCAATCTTCTAGTGCTCTTTAAAGGCCAGTTAAACATACTTCTTTTAAGACTGAACTTTTTCAAGAAATTCCTTTCCTCTTCTCCTGTCCTTCCCACCCAAACATTGTCTTTAGGATCTTAACATTACTCTGATATTTCTATTAAAAATAACTATTAATAAACTTAGAGCTTCGATTATGTTAATTTGAAAGTTTTCTGTGACAATGGTGATATGACAATTGGGATTACAATAATGTAAGAAAAGGAACACTCATTTTTCTATAGGACAGTTCTGCATCCCTCATCCTTTAATTTGATAATGCTGCTGGATTGGATTTTGGTTTTGTTATTATTTAATACCAAAGTGAAACTGTAGTAGTTTCTTCTTATTAGAAGTATACACGGCAAAGACATAGGAAGCATCTCCTGCTGCTTTTGGGTCAAATTAGGAATCAAATTAGAGTTCAGGAGGATATGAACATTCTGGATCTGTGACCCTGTGCACCTCCCAGTCTATTTCTCCTTCCTTTCTCCCACGATAATCCCAACAACAAAGCATCAAGTATGTCTTGGCTGTTCCTATTTGTCATCATCTGAACTAAGATCACCATGGCTAATTTTGAAACAGGTGTAAGGCTTGCTTGTGGTTGAAAGAAATCATGTGAGTATTGGCTAAATGATATTAATATTATACATATTGGAGCATTTGGCATCGATCAGGAAGTATTCCTGGTTTTCAGATTCTCTGTTCAATTAGACTCATAATTTGTGGAGGAGTTGGCTGCAGAGAGCAGTGGGCCTCACTAAACACACCAAAACGTACAGGAATTGCAAAGTGGAGAAACATTTCCCCATCTGTGCACACTCCAACATGGCCCAGGGTAGAAGCTTGTTCAGATATTGTCATATCCAAGTAGATTAGTATTACCTCCTACATTAACCCTAAATATCAGGGGTCTAAAAGGTGTTTACAGAGCACAGATCTGTCTTCTAGACAAAGCCCCAAAATATTTGTCCCTTCTAATTTTGTAGCCCCTGGATTGTGAAGATAACCCTTCAAACCCAAGCTGGAGTGTAAATCCATATGATGAGGCCTTCCTTAGCTTACAGGGTCAGCTCAGTGTCTCAAGATTATGTCCAAGCCTTTGCTGCTCAGAGTTGGTTTTGGTAACCAGCAGTGTCAGGGAGTTAACAAGACTGTTCAGTTTTACTGCTGCTATTCAGAAACCCGTGGGAGGCTGCACGACTGATGAGAATATCAATTTTGTGCTGCTGCTGCTCAGGAAAGCCAAGAGCAGAAGCAGAGAGAAGATACAGCTACACTAGTATTCCTGAAATTTACTTAATAATAGAAGAAAGCTGGAAAAAATTATTTAAATTAGCCTTGAAGGAGCTTTATAAGAAATAGTTTTAAAGTGTTGTTTCCCATCCAGCAACCGAATATGTCAAAACTGGTCAATTAATGAAACTATAGTGACTGTTTAGCAACAAAATAAAGTCTGTTTATGCAAACTTTTAAAAATTGATACAAGTTATGTCATCTAGGAAGAAGGAAATGGGCTCTTCTAAGAAATCTGAATAACCTTGAAGATGTTTTGAAATAGTGACATAGCTTCCTTCCTCCATTTAGTCACTTAGAACAGCAGAACTCAAGGTTATACTGGCCTGAGCTGTTTTGCATAAACATGGACTTACTCATTCCTTGTGTTTAATGTAGTTTTTCCTTAGAAGACAGGTTTGAGTATTAATACTTTTTCTATGTCCACCACTCCCTTCAGTAGAACTGAAAGATAAATAGTATCCTTTTACTGAGAGCCAATTTGTGGTTCCTCTTCTCTTGTAAATTAAGTTTTTTCATCTATAAACTGGCAAATAAAAATATTCAGTCTAATAGTTGGCAGCTCCCGGGCTCAGATTTAAAGTGCTTAAGTTAAAATAGTAAATTCTTAAAGCTTGAACTGTAAATCGCTGAGTGTCCTACATGTGCTGTTTGGAATATTGTTATTAATAAGTCAAGTCTTATATTGAGCCTATGTTTCAAAAGTTCTCTTACAGTGGCAACTTGATCAAAGTATAAAGACTGGGGTATAGGTGACACCTTGAACAGATGCCCTGAAAATGGTTTCTTTGAGTGATCTCACTCAATTCTGGTGTGTTTTCAAACCTGCTTTTTCACTGACTTGGATTGGCATTGATAAGCTACAAAGGGCTTTATAATTTGTGGCAGTAACATGTATAAACAGTGAGAGCCAGCTCTCTGCAAGCCCCAGAGGATTCCTGGGCTTTCTCCTGAGTGGGGTTTTGTCATCTCTTTTTTGAGGCAGGGAGATGGGAACAGCTTGGGGAGGGATGAACAGAGCTTGTGTAATCAATACCGATGTGAAACCTGTGCTCTGGCCTAATTACCCAGTGAAGCACAACACAATACTTTTTCACTAGTCATCAATTGTGTACTTGTTATTTGGGATTGTATTTGTTGGTTTTACATAATTTTCATTTGCATCGGTTGTGTTTTTTTTTTTTTTAATCCCAAGAGTAAACAGAGAAATCAGAGGTACTTTGAGATTAAAAAGGCTTTATCTACAGAAGATTCTTAGCATAAATAGGAAAACAGTATATAATGTCTTGCAGTGCTAGTGTTTTGAGTTATATTTAGCATTTTTTTTTTTTAATTCAGGATCTTAAAAAACCCTGTGCATATGAAAAGTTGCAACACAGCTATGAGCTGATTTTTCATGTTAGAAGAAACTGGGATCTATTTTTTTAACTAATCTAATAAATTTGAGTCTGATATAAACTACAGAAGAACAACTAACCCACTTTACATAATTTTTTTATTCCAGAGGTGTATTAGATGCCTTGGGATTGATGTGCAAAGTCAGTAGGTGCTCAAATGATGATTTGGGAGGCCTGCCATAGCTGTCCTGTGAGACAGAAGTCTAGCAGGTTTAATCCTTGTTATATCTGTTTTGTCAGAAAATTTTTTCATTTTTAGGTTACCATAAGTAAATAGTTTTTAATTTCTTCAGGGGTAAAATGTTTAAAGAGGTCACTGCCCTCTACATCAGTGATTGATTGTGACTCCTGCATCTAGTCCAAAGTACCAATGGTCTTTGAGAAGTTGAAATAGGCCGTAGGGTTTAAGTCTGTCAAGTCTGAGATTGTCTTGTGCAGAAATTCTAATTCTTATTTTGGTGTGTATAAATCTGTCTAACTTCCTCTATTTTTTTGTTAAGTGGTTAAGCTAAATTTGAATGACACTTGGTACGTGTCTTCCCATCTGCACACAAGCTTGCACAGCGATAGCAGAGGTGCAGTGACTTTTTCCATGTGCCATTTCTGCTACATAAAATGCTTTAGTCTCATTTTAGTTGGTGGTGGCAAAGCCTGGAACTGCTCCTGGGTGTAGCCTTGGCTCTACAATAACGCTCAGCTGGGCTCTCAGGACCTGCTCTGCCACAGGTGGGGGGCTCAGCCCTGGTGCTGTACAAGCTGGAATGCCCCAAGGCAGTGGAATTACAGGCTGTTTAGTCCCAGGTGAGCCGGTTCTGTCCTGTCCCCCCCGGGGCACTGATATCCCCAGGGGCTGGGTATTGGTTACTGCAGCAGCAGTAACACGGCTACAACGGGGCCGAGACACGTGAGGGATGCCAGGGGGGGTTTTGTTCCTGGACAAAACAGCACTTGACTGCGAGGAGCCTCTTAGACAGCCTTCCCCTCGCTGCACAAAGCTCACCTTGTTCTCTGGGAGCAGGGAAGCAGGCTCTGGGACACCGCGTGCTCAGCGGGCAGCAGGTGAGTGGCCTCATGCTGGGGACAGCTGGGGAGCCCGGGCTTTGTTTGAAACTATTTTAAAATTTTAAACTAAGAAGGTAAAAGGATCAATTGCAGCTGATTTCCAGCAATTTCCAGCCTGCCACGAGAGGGTGCTCCAGGGCCTTAATTTGTCCATTGCTAAAAAGTTTTTCTGCTAGGAAAAGTGGGGTGTGCTATTTAACATCACCGTGTTACAGTGTTTTAAGTAGGTGTTGGTTCGTGAAGGCAGGCAGGATCCACACAGCAAAAGGCAGATGTGGCTGTATTAGGATTTATCAGAATACATGTTTATTTTGCTTTTGCCTTTAAGAGCTGGACTGCTTCCTTTTTAGTTGTTTTGTTTCTCTTGGGCTTTATCCGAGATAAAGTTGTCTGCCAGCAAGAGAAGTTTCCCAACTTGTTTATGTGCATGTGTGCAGACAGCCTTTTGTGCTTGAAAAGACATTAAATCTGATACTTTTACTAGGTAATCTGAGCCCTTGAATTAGGAGTCACTTCTCATTGCTTCTGTGCACTTCTCGTCTGTAAAATGGCAATAACGCTCGCTTGGTTTATGGAGCTGTTTAGGCTTAACTTCGGCATAAACAAACACAGGAAAGCTGTCTGCGGGCTAAATGAAATAATTAAATATTCAGAGTGCACTCTTGTCTCATCCTGTAAGCTGTTAGAGAAGCGTGTTTGATGTGGCTCTAGCCTGTATTTCGAAACAATCCTGGCACGGTAATAGGTCCGAGGGATGGTTGCTGTTTGTGTTAATTGTTGGACTTGAAATAGAAGCTCAAAGCACTGTGCTTTGTTGGATGTTATCTCTCAAACATCCATAAAGAGACTGAAGCTACAGTGAATTAACAACGGAGAGAGAACTTTAGAATAATGTCTTTGTGTGTTTAGCAGTAGAGCAATACAAACACAGTGAATTGCAGTAAGCATTCATGCACTTGGGTTGTTGGCTGGGAGACAGGATCTCTGCAAAGAGATCCCAAAGCTGGTGTTAAGGGCATGTAATTAGCAGAAAACTAAGATCAGCTGACACTGCTGTGGTTAGTCCTTGACTGCTCAGCTGTGAGGTAGTTACACTCAAATGGGACACACTTGTGTTTTGCTGGAAAACACTTATCATTTCCCTTAATACGAGTCAGTGAAAGGCCATAAACACGTTAATCAGTCCTAAACCAGACTGCTAGAAGGAGATACAAAAACCTGTTTAAAATACAACCAAGGCAGACTTCTTGTCTTGCACAGACATCATGCAAAAGCAAAGGCATGACTTCTGGTGTGCTGTAGTTGCCCTTTTCTTCTAGCCCAAACTTTCCTAACTTGACACAAGGTTGAAATCTTATGTGCATTTCAGGCCTTGGCATCTGGCTTTGTTACATACACCCCTCTATTGTTTCCTCTTACAGAAAGATTAAGACACTCTTCATCACAGTTACCCCCTGAGCCTGCAGAGAAGTTGGCTTGTAATTTTGGAAACCATAAAAGCTATTGCAGATACAGCATTTTGGTTTGTTACTAGAGAAGCAGACTTGGGTGTATGCAATAAACTGCCCTGGTACCAAAAGTGAAGGTTACCCCTCCAGGGACTTTAGAAATTAGATAAACAGTCCCATGTGTTGAGAACAAGTGTCATTCCGTGGTGAATAGTGTGTGAAAGGAGGGTGTCTGAGGCTTAAAGGGAAATAGAATTGAATGTCCAGGAGTTGGTGCTGGTGACTAACTCAGAAGGACAATTTCCTTTCCTACAAGCACTTAGCATTCGTACTCAGCCACCGGTGTCTTTGTTTGGAGCCATATCTGTCCTGAAAGTGAGACAGGTGATGATGCAAGTGTCTTTCTGTCTGCTCTAAGGGAAACAGTTTGTTCCCAAATTCTATGGCTTTGCTGACAAAGGATGTCAGCTCTAGAACCAGGAATACAGACATGCAAAAACTGGAGGAAATGATTTCTCCCTATGAAGGTACCATCTTTGTTTAAAAAACATAAAGATATCGGCATGAGTAGAAATCCCTGCAGCTAAGAAAGCTCTTTACTGTAGTAGTTTGCTATTTAGTCTAATTTTTCCCCCACTGGCAGAATAGGAAGTTTATAAGAGAAAGACTTTTATCCTGCAGATAAGTGAGGCATGAGCACACAAGATGGTTTATGCAGCAGAGCTGTGGATGCAGCACCCTTTCCACGGGCCCATGCTCTCCTTTCCAAGTTAACTTTAGAGGCTTTCTATTATGCTTTGCCCTGTGACAGGTTTTCTTCCCTTTTTTGATGCTTGAACTTAAAGCTGTTTATTTTAATCCTGCTTCATCAGTGTGAGGAGGAGTAGGAGTTTTGTCGAGACAGTAGCTATTTTCAGTCTTATATGTCTTTGACTGAGAGTGTTATTTATTAGTTAGACACTGCAAGGGTTTTGTAATGAAAGCTCTAAGTATTGCACTTTAGGAAGGATGGCTGATCAACACCAGTTTGAGCCCTGCTCTGCCACACCTTCCAGTCTGATACTTTGCAAATGACTTTTTCTTTACTCTAGGTCGTCTTCTGCATAGTACAAATTTTACCCTACTACTCTGTAGGACTGTCAAGAGGATAAAATATCAAAACTGTGAGCCACTCGATATATCAAGTGCTACAAAAATATCCCATGTAGTATCAAGTCATAATATTAGCATGCCCTGACTGAGAATGTTGTGTGGGCTGTGAATTTAATGTGTCTGAGAATAGGCATTTCCTGCTGGGTACAGCATGGTTGGCAGTGGAGAGGGTAGTCACCACAAAACAGGTACAGCCTCGGCAGAATCCTGGGTTTTAACACATTGTCTTGTGCCTCTGTCCTTAAATTACTAATAAAATGTTTCAGCCAAAGTTGTGGATCTTACTGTTTAGTTGCAGACACCTAAGCAGGAGAGATGGTGACCTACTAGAGGGTTTGGAAATAAGTCTTACTAGAATACATATCCTCATTGGAAAAACATCACTGCATCTTGTCACAAATCTGGAGAACAATGATCTAAATTTAGAAAAACCTCACCGTTGGGGATGAGATGCTCCTGCTGCTGTTTCCTGACTGTTTCTTTGTGACTAAAGGAACAGGCACATCACTGGGTGATGTGTGTCCCCTCTCAGCTTTGTATGGTAGCACTCAGGGAATTTTAAATGTGAGCAAATACTCCTGCACACCTCAGGCCCAGTCTCCAGGGAGTTATGCCGGGTGCTTTGAGGAGTGTGCCTGGGAGACAGCTGCACTGTTAGTGTGTGTGTGTGTGTGTGTGTGTGTGTGTGTGTGTGTGTGTGTGTGTGTGTGTGTGTGTGTGTCTGCCAGGGCCTGTGCTCTCCACAACCATCCCCACCCCAGATCCAGACAAAAACAGGAGAAGAATCTCAACAGCTGCACAAGGTTCAGTTTGTGAGTCTTAACTCATAAAGTTAGGAGTTGTTCAAAGTGTTTCTTTTCATAAATCTCTAAGGATGGGTGTAAGGGCCACACACCCCTATTCAGGTTGTCAAGGTAATGCTAATGTCTTTATAGAGGTGGAATTCTGATGGTCTGAGCCTGAACCCTCTAAACATAAATAATGCTTATATAGACCTTTGTTTCTCTATGCTCTACCAGCACGTCCTCAGTTCTCCTCCCCCTTTTCCCCTGCCCAAGTTGCACCTTTTTTTGCACATGCTGATTTTTCCAGTTGTATTTTTTCCCTGAGAGTAGGGTACCACCCTTACGTGATATACTGCTCTCATAACATTGGCAAAGGGCCCACCAAAGCTGCTGTGAGACCTCCACACCCAGACCTGAATATTTGCTTTGCCAGTTTAAAGGAACAACCTGCATTTTATGTATTTGTCTTAGATTACAGCAGCCACCTTCATGTATTAAGAACAAAGCCGAGACTGTCGGTTTTCCCATTATTCTGCTTTATCTGTCACTGTGTAGGAAGCCCTGCCCTGGCTTTTAGAAGTAAAATCATTAGATTCCATGTAATTTATTTGAGTGAGTCATTTAGTTCCACTTCTGTTGCTGCAGCATCTGCCTATTGTGTCTAATGTAATTTTCCCTTAATGGGGCCAACAGTAGCATTACCAGTAGTGTGAAGTCTCTTACAAATAATCTGCCTACAATATTAAAAAATATTCAAAAATACAAAATTTCCAAAAGACTCACCAGGAATTTTCAAAGTAAGAATACTTGCATTATTTTTTTTTTTTCTGTGATGGACAGCTGTTATGAGCTGATTTAGGAAATACTTGTTCTTGAAGTAAACTTTTACAGGATAGAACCTACTTGTATCCTACTCATCTGAATGAAAATAAGGCTAAATGGATGAAAACTGGTCAGAAAAAGAACTTGTCCCCACCACACTGGACTTATCTGGTTTAAGGGTGTTTTTTTTAACATATATTATACTTCAGTGCTCATTGAGTTCTTGGCCTTGGTGACTTTGTACCATGTTAGACATGGGAACCTGCAGTGAAGAGCTGATGGTAACCCAGTGCCCAGAACAGCAGCTCTGCACTGTTAGGTGGGAACTAAAAGTTGGATAACCAAATGCTTTATGACACTAATATTTCTGCCAAAAGAGTTTAGTTCTGTCAGTTAATCTGCTGGTCTAATTTCTCCAGTAATTAGGAATGGAGTTCTTACCCTGGTAATCTTCCACTGTTTTTTAATAAGACCTAGTTCAAATAGTGATGTGTTACTGAACAGTCACGTTTGACATTACTAAGAAGAGGACATGCCATCTCAGATTAGTCAGACCTTCTGAGGGCTCACTTCACTTGCTGCATTTGATCACGACAATTTGGTGTTTGCCATTACTCAGTCTCTGGCGTCAGAATCTGAGGTGTGACCCTGCCTGTTTCATTTACTCATTTTTTTTTTTTCAGTGAAAATGAAAATTCTTGCTCCGTGCAGGTCTCTGCTGGATGTTCTCCAGGCTCTCATTTTTTGTACATCAGTCACTGAATTGTGTGCTGTTCAGTGGTTTTCCCTTTTTTGGGGCACAGTTCATGATAAAAGCATGACCTTAAGGGGTGTTGGCCCCACAGTCTCTGCTGATGCATCATGCAGGAGCTTCAGCATCCTTGCTGGAGGAGCTTAGGTGTGCTGGGTGCTTCCAGTTTTCTAAATTTCAACTCTTGGTTCAGTTTTTCAGGGACTGACCATGCAGGCTTTATAAAAAATTAACACTGTTATGCTTGGTTTTGTGGTTTATTTTAGATTTTAAGAGACTTGGATCTCAAAGCAATAATAGGTCCATATTTCCTTGCCTCACTTCTCTCACTCTTTTTGACAGTTTTGGCACCTGCTCAGTTCCATAACCAACCCAGGAGGTTGTTACTTCTAAACAGCTGATGCAGCTCAGTTATATTGACTTTTAAGTGCTTAAAGTAGCTTGAAAGCAGCAGGAAGACTGTTTGTGGCAATGATGTAGATGAGCAGGAAACATGTCATTAATTCTAAAGACCCTTCAAATAACTTTCAAATATTAATTAGCCTATGATTCTGTTAAGTCCTTCTAAGCTGAAAGGCACAGCAGCTTGCAGTCTGGAGTTAATGGGATCTGCCTCTGGATGCTCCATGCCTTGCCAAAAAATAACTCTTGGGCTGAGTAGTTTGCCTCAAGGGTACTTCTTCCTGAGAAATTTGCAAGTTAAGTAACATGTCACAGCAGGGTGGAATTCCAAAAGAGAAGTGCCCTAAAAGGCAGGGTTTAGTGGCATCTCTGGAAGCTGGGAGTGACTGTCTTGCAGTAGTGCCATATAAGAGGTGTCCATAAAGATGAGATGGAGAAGCCCTTGGCTGGAAACAGAATCTGCACAGGATGGTGAACGTTCAGCTTTCTAACTACTGTGTTGAGGAGAGCTATGGGTATTTAAATGTCTTTAGAATACAGGATTGCCATAGGTAACTACTGTAAATAGTAAAAATGCAACTGGAAGATCTTCTCCCAAGCTACCAAAAGCTTGGGAGCAGCTTTAGTTTCCAGTACGTGGAAATATGAAAGAGAGAAGGCAGAATCCTGTTCCTCTGCTGTTAGAGGCAAAGTCAGAACTGAGGACAAGTTCACCATGATTTTGGTGGCTCAGGTGGCTGATTTGCAGTAGGTTTGTACTCTAAAAGGCTCAAGAGAAAATGTTTTAAAAGGGGCCCATGCAGGACTGCCTTTTGTTTTGGGATTTCCAACTTCAAGACAGCACCTGGTGTGCTGGTACAGCCCAGTAGTGAGCCCTGGTCCCAAAGGAAGCACTTGGTGTGGCTGGCTCCTGAAGGGATACAATATGCCCTGTGTAATCCAAGCAGTCAGCTGTCCTGACAGCCTATATAGGCCAGCAACAACTGGGAATGTTTTTGTGTGGAGTGGGAGGAAGAAGGAATGAGGTGGAACTCTGTTGAATTAGAAAAAAAAAAAAAAAAGAAAACATCTTAATTGAACAAGATAAAGGGACCTTTCTTGGCCTTGCAAACCAGGAGATGTGGGGATGCTGAAGTAAGTTGGCACAGTCAGACTTAAGTCTCAATTTCAGTTCAAAATTTACATTTCCTAGAACAACACTCCTAAATTAAGCAGTTTTACATTCCTCCTTTAAGGCAGCTGTATGGCTCAACTGGCAAAAATCTTGCCATGAAACTAAAGGCAGTAATACTCTTTTGTCAGAGATCTTATTTCCCAGTTTAGGTTAAGTCATCTTTCACTTCATTAATTTCCCCGTTCCTTGATGGTGATAGCAGAGTACAGATACTACTCGTCCTGTGGGCTGCAAGTACTCTGATGAGCTGTATGAATGGCTTGATTTCTCTGATTTATATGTCTTTAAGAGATATTTTTCTCATCCACACATGTCCTGTATCACTGATAACTCCTGTCAACTTGACTGGCAGTTTCTGTGCGTTTCTACTTGTCTGCTGCAGGTGTAAAATCTCTTATCAGTGCCACAAAAGGCAAGGTAATATCGGTGCATCCTCCTAGTTGGTGATGTGCTCTACTCCTTGGAAAAGTGTCTATCTTACCCTGCACAGTAATTCACAAAAACTGATGTTGTACCTGGGTGCAATTTAGGAACTAACCCGTGCTTTCCAGAGCCAGAGGAAACGAACCGCTGAGTGAGCCGCAATGTTACACCTCCCACTGGGAATTTCCAGCCCTTTCCCTCTTCCTTCCTCCCTCAGAATATATATATATAGTAAATAGGCTAAATTAAGCACTGGGGGAGGTGGCACCCCAAGGCAGGAGCAGTTCCAGAGGCTGAGTCTCCTCAGTTAAAAGCAGCTGACAATGCCCTGACCAATCCTCTGAGCATCCCCGTCGTACCACCACCGCCCTGGCAGCGGGGGAGACGTCTCAGACAGCTATGCTGGTATTAAGTGGGAGGAAGGCTCTTTAAATAACTACCAGTGGGTCCTATTCCCTGAGTGTGTCAACATCGAGTTGTTGTTTCACCCTCTGAACATAAAAAGAAAAAAAAAAAAAAATTAAGTCAAGGAATTGTGTGGCAAGGAAGTGACAAAAATGAGATAATGTTTTTTGGTTTTTCTAGTTGCTGGATCTGTTTTAGCTCGTGGCAGATACCTCCCTTGTCATTTTGCATTTCTATTCATAAACCTCCAAGCAACAGATGAAAACCAGAACAAAAGAGGAATAGATTTGCTAAAATCAGGGGAGTATACTCTCTTGAACCTCCTTACTGAGTACTCCAAAAGAACACTTGTCTGTCTTTTGATTTTTGAGTATTTGCATTTTGAGGGGGCTAAGGCAGCATTGCTCCCTTCCCCTCTCATTGCTGATCTTCCCCTGTGGCTAAGTTACTGTGCATAATCCAGGCCTGAAAAGCCTGCCTTGCTCTTACAATATACACTGTCTGCCTCTTCTTATTCCAGATGAATAAGAGGTATTGTGGTGCCAATTCTATAAAATGGGATTTAATTTAGTTAGGGTTGCCTCACAGCCCATTATTATCCTAGATAAATCCATACAACTATTTTCCTCTTTCATATTTCCCCAGCAAAAGGAGGGGATGTTGGCAGTGTTATAGAAAAACAAACCATTAATTTTAAGGTTAGCACTGTAAATTGGCAACAGATCTCAGCTCTTGTGGGGATTTGTCTTTTGACAAATTATTAGATAAATCTGAAATTGCAACTACCTCCTTTATGATATTTATTTATCTATAGATCAGATTCTATCCTTGTAGCCTGATCTTCTTGCTAGCCTAATTTGAGGTTATTCTAAGCATTTTCCATGCAATTTCTGCTTTTTGAGATGGCCATCATTAACCTAGTCAAAAGATGTGGCCTAATGTTTCTGGGAAATTAAGTCACTCCTTTCCACACTGTTGTACTTTGTTTGCTTTTCTTTTACTGCTCTGAAAACAAATTAGCAGAAACAACATCATCTGTGGGATGTTTTTGCTCTGTTGGCATCCAGGCACAGTCAAGTTTCCCATCTCCTGGCCTATTTCTCCCTAGAGCCAATTTTACTTTCTTTAACCAGTTTTCTAGTTCAGCAGTTTCCTTTGCAAAGTCATTTTTGTCTTTTTTAAGTGCTCCTCACCTTAGGATAGCAGTGTCTGCTGATTTAACCACACCATGCTCTGTACTGAGCACAGGTTGTAGATATAACTTGTTGGAAGATATCAGTGGTTTTGCTTAGTGAATAGGTGCTAGAAATGAAGCAACTCTCAAATAGGAATAGTCTTTCACTCAGCTTTCTAACCTTCCTTCAATTCACCTGTTTCTTAATTAAAAGCTGCTATCAGGCTGTGACAAATGATGTGAAGAGGAAGAATGCAAATGGCAAGTGGTAAACTTGCTAATAAGTAATTAAAGACAGACTTGCAGGAGATTGCAGGTTGGAGAAGTGGTCCAGGATTCAGTATGAACATGTAGAAGGTGGGACACAGAGGAAAATGGTTCTGGCTTTGTATGTGAGGTACTCAGCTCTGAGCTTCCCAGTGTGAAATAGAAATCAATCTTTGAGCTGTGGTAATCATGACAACATTTAGAACCACAGTCCAAAAAGCAGAGCATTAGGAATATGTAGTTGTGCTACTGTACAAAGCTATGGTTTGTGTCCTGCATGTCATTCTGATCTGGTTTTCTGGAGGGGTGGGTGGTAGAGCTAGAAAAACTCAAAGGAGGGATGTTTAAAGGTGCCCAAAGGCAACAACATCAGGCTGCCTAAGAGAAACCCTTCAGCCTGGAGGAGAGGAGGCTGAGGCAGAATAAGATAAAGGCTTATAAAAATCACAAATTGCAGGAATGGCACCAAGTGGTAGTGAGCATTCAGGATTTGCCCTGTAAAGGCTGAGGATCATCAAATGAAACCATGTGTCCTGTTCAGAGGAAGTCAGAGCCTGTTCTTTGTTCCACACCGTGCAGTTGAGTTACTGGTAACACGGCAGCAGGAGATTGTTTATGTGGTGAGTTCGGTTTGCAGTGCTTCAGACAGCAATTGGGCAAGGGAGGGGAGGGAGCCTCTTAGGAAGTTTAACTACAACACCACCAGCTCTGGCTCAGAAAGACCTGGAGCTGCAACATGTTGGAGGCTTGGGAGGTGTTCTGGAATAACATCATTCCCCTTTCCCCGGGCAGTGGTGACAGCAGGATGCTGGGCTGTGTGTGACCCAGCACGGTGGTGGCTGTGTCCCTGAGGAATCCCAGTTGTCAGCTGGCTGACATTTGACATTCTGAAGTGTTCTGCTAAATCTGAGGGGCAGGATTTGGTTGTCCTGTCATACTTCCTTTAAATGTTCCGTAATTTGGATGTTAACAGTCAAGAAGTACTTAACTTCCTAAAAGATAATCCCAATGCCTGACTTTACAGTAGATGTAAAGCATCTTTAGTAGTAGACAGATAAAATGCATGTTTCTCTCTTTGTATCTCAGCTGCATAAAATTCCTTCAAGTTTAATAGATTGGCTAGCCTTACCTCTCTTCAAGTAACTTTTTTAGGAGTGTTTTTCTTTTATTATTCTGTTCTAAAATACCAGATATACTGAATAATATCCATCACAAACCTACTAAATTTGATAAATATTCTCAGTCCAGCTCCACTTAACTTATTCATAATCTTTGTCTATTCATTTACACTTATCTTTCTTTTTAATATAAAACTGATTTTATTTCTACACCAGCAAGTCAAACAGTGACTTTTTTGTAGCTTTGATTACTTTTAAGGAAGAGAAATAACTACGCATACAATACCCCTAAGAGCTATAGTAATTCTACCGTAACCCAGAAAGGGTTTTCCAAAGGCATTATTTCAGTGAGTACATTCCTGTCTTAATACTGAATTCAGACACACGAGGGCTGAGCACTGCTGTTAGATTTGGAAAAGCAAATGCAGTGACACAGCCTGAAACTGCAAAGCTGTCGGCGCTGGGCTCGGAATTCTCCCTGTGCTGAGCCTGGGGCTCGTGTTTCCCTGGTTATCCAGCAGCTGTTGGGAATGGGCTGGTGAATGGAGCCCCTTGTCTGGCCCGTGGAGCCAATGACAAGTGTCTGGGTTTCCCAACGGGAAGTGGCCCAGCAGCCAGGAGCTAAGTTTAGTGCCATGGATTTGTTTCTCTGACTTCTTGTGCTGCCCCCACAAAGGGAATCAGCCCATAGGGCTGAGAAGGAGCAAGACAACTAAACCTCCCTCAGCCAGACTCTGGGGCTCTCCTGCCAGGTATCCACATCAGGAGTTTTCCTGGTTCTGAAGTTAACAGCACAGCATGCAATTTTTGGGCAAGTATTCATGCTAAAGCTCGGCTTTTTTTGGAGGAGAGGAAACGCTGGTTTATTTTCTAAGACAAATATATTTCAAAGGAGGCAAGATCACAAGGGTATTTTAGTCAAATGAAGTAAATATTTTAAAAAGGACCCCCCTTCTTTGTTCAAGAGAAGAAAATGGCTGTGGACGATGGTTTGAACAGCATACTGGTTGCTGACAAATGAGGTTGACAGTTTGGTGATTTATTTTTAGCTGGAGAATTTTTTTCAAACAGAAGTACTGTGTAGCCTTGGCAGTTGCTGCATATTCGGTGTGGGTGGATGGAACTGAGAAACTGCATCTGTGCTAACAAGCTTTTTGGGATTCCATTAAAAAATTAAACTCATGTACTGGAAACTGAAGCTGTATCAGCTCACCTGGGGAGCTCTGCCCTCCGAATATCCTCCAAAAGGTAAGCAGTGCTGCCTGCCCAGGGCACTTGCAAAATACTTAATTTGGGCCTCAGGATATGACATCAACTCAGATTTGGGCTGTTAAATTGACATTATCTTTCTCTCCTGAGACGGCAAGTCAATGAGTTAATCTCTGTCCTCTCCTTCAAAGTTTTCCCTTTAACTGGAAAGGCTAAAAATAAATTTCAGAAAGGCAGCTGAGAAAGAGTTTAATGTGGTCATTGTTCCAGGTGCTGAGTCTAAGGAGAATACCTAATATACTGTAAGACTTCCAATAAGAAGTAGCTATGTCACTGGGAAAGCAGCTTGGACATTTATGTCATGATAGCTCAAAGGTCTGGTCAGTTGGTGCGTTACATCTGCAAAATAAACCTCTGGCCAGCTCAACTTCATGAGTGTGGATATTTCTTGCTGCCTTAGGGATTGGCTGAGCCATGTTTTCAAGGAGTCTTTTTGTGGAAGAGCTCTTACTTCAAATGTTTGTGTTAACACTGGGAGTAAATAGCTACTTATTTGATTTCCTTAGAAGTAGATAATATCTTGGCTTTGATGTGGCCAGTAGTAACAACTCCTCAGGAATTCTGTTGGAGTGAAGTGTAATCCACATTAAGCAACTTCTCTCCCAAAGTACTGATTTAAAAAAAGTGCTCAATGACTTGCTCTAAGTTGTCATGTTTGGTCATCCCACCTTTCCTGGAGAAGGACTGGGTGACCTAATCCTCCTCACCCTTCACACTGGAGAGGTTTACTGGAACTTGCCACGACACAGAAAGAATGTCAAACAGACTTTTGAGCTACAGTTTCCCAGTCACCTCTGAAATCTGTGTGTCCCTTCATTGCACTCCTTTCTCTAAAGCCATCACTGGGGGAGTAGTTGCTGTCCACTGTAGGCAGGATTCAGAGGAAGAGACTGGAACTTCAGTACTCAATGGAAAGAGGTATGTGATCCAGAGCATCAGCAGCTGCTGGTGTCTCTGCTTGTTTCTAGATCCTCCCAGTTGTAAAGCTGGCATGCTTTTATAGGAGCTGAGAAAATCCTTAGTAATTAAGGGAACAAGCTTTTTGATGCAATATTTAGGATTTTGCAGAGGTTACATTTGTAGCTTTTGGTACTTAATTTTAATTACATTAAAATATCTTTCTTTGAGAAAGTGTTTTTTTTTTTATTATCTGTGGTGCTGTTGGGTTTTGGTTCCTCACTCAGAGGCACATTTAGAGGAGTCAGACTGGTACTGTGGGTGGATTCTGGTGCTTCTGACTATTCCTAATATCTGCTACAAGATATGTCTGTTGTACCTTTTGAGAACTGTTAGGTTCAGCTTTCTTGTGCTCACATGAGTTCCTCACCCTAAAGTGTTTTTTTAAATGCACCTAAACCCCTGCATCATTTTGCTGGCTGCATTTACCCCAGAATTGCCTTCCTGACAGAGTCATGTGAGGACAGAAAATCTTAAAGGTAATGAGAGCCAGACAATTGAGTTAACAGTGTTGTACTGAACACAATCAATACTTCATTTACTTGGATGTTCTCTCTTAAAACAGAAAAGCTACCAAGTGCTTCAGTAGATGGTTCACTCACAGCCTATACACTGATCTATAAAGAGATTTATGCATCTTGCATTCAAGGAATGAATGAAGATTTTCTAGTGAAGACTTTGGAGCTTAAGCTTGATTTATTTCATATGGATTCTGCACCAAAAAGCTACTTCTTTACCAGAAATTAGTAGAGGAAGAAATAGGGAAATGCTGCATTAAGTTGATAACAGGAGAAATGGTTGTGTCACTGACATCTGAGCAAAGAAATGGGCTGAGGGACACCTCTGTTTGATAATATTAATACCAAAGGGAGGGGATAACTGGTACCAGGAAAACAGAAGACAGGGTTCTTTCTATCAACATTAGTTTCTTATTTTTTTGAAAACTCAGCATAACTAACAGCTTGTGAAGTTCACTAGACAGACAACATCTTGAATTCTTCATACACTGGTGTAACTAAATCAATTGAGATCAATTTGTCTCTCCTCCTTCTGACTAAAATTCAGTAACATCAACCCCCCAAACCTTGTTTTCCCTTGGATTTTTATGTCAAGCTAGCCAAAAAATACATCTTCTAGGTAAAGACCCACCGTTTTAACCATTGTATCAGCACTTTATGAAGTTGCAAAATAAATCTGTTCCTAACAGGTGAGGCGCATGGAGAACTTTTAGGTTCTTTCATATATTTCTCATTCTGATACCAAAGGCCACTTTTATAAACCTTTTCTATGTCAGATATGTTTTGATAATTGAGGCAAGACAGTGCTACCAGCTTGGCTTGAAATATTTCCTTTTATATCATATGAGCTGTTCATGATGCAGTTTTGTCACTGACTCTGAAGTCTCCTCCCTTTCTGTCTCTCCCAGACTGGTACCATAAATAGAAACCCATTCCTTGCCCATCCCAAGTTCTTGGCTCGGAGTTGTGTTTCTTGGCTTTACTCAGTGGGTTGTTTACAACACTTAAGCCTTGCCCCACTCTGTGGGAGGCCCAAGGACTAACTATGGATCTGTGCTTTGCTCCAGCAAACCACCTTATTAAGAGTCTCGTTGCTGCCGGAGAGGAACACCTAGGAATGGCATTTAGTTAGTGCCTGCATTTTACCAAAGCCATATGTGAGCTGTCTGACCCCTTTAAACTGGTGTTTTTCACGGCCACAGAGATGTCAGCAGAAAGACCAGGTGGTCCTTTTGGGTAAAGGGTGAAGTCTGTTGCAGGGTAAAGGAAGTTCATGCTGCTTCCATGCTACCACATTATTAGACAGCAGAAACTTGGCCTGTTCAGCACTGGTTTGCTTTTCAGAATGTAGTTTGTCTTGGGTATTTTTGGTTAGTAGGAAGCGCTGAGACTTGGCTTCAGAAACAAGGCTGCTGTAGAACTTGATACTGTTCCAATCGTGTCAGCAAAATAGGAAACCCACTCGCTGCTGTGTTATCAGTTTTGTTTCCTCATATTCATTAAGGCAGAAGTCCTCCCACTAACAAGCCAGTTAAAGATCTGAAAGTGCAGTGATGTAACATGATGTACGTTTTGAATGTGAAATGGAAAATACCAATTATACCAGTAGTTGTTATGTACCTGATGGTCTACTTTCCCTGCCCCGAGCTGACCAAGGCCTGTTCTTTGCTAGCCTTAAAAGCAAGCTCATAAAATGAGTCTATCTATAAAGTAGCATCATGGATATTTATACTGGAATTTAGTTTAAAGACTCAGTGGTGAAAATAAGGTGAAATAAATGGCATATGCAAGAATCTGGGTGGCCTTGTGTTCAAGTGTCCCTGTTGGATAAAGGGGCAGGGGAGAAGGCAGAAGATGACTGTGTGTGTATATACACAGACATAGACACCCTGTGGTGTTTTGATGTAAAACACTAATATATCAGATTGAGACTGTTTGCAAGGACCAGTATTTACCCTATAATCCTTCCTTTGTCTCTCTCCCTTCCATTGACAAACCAGTCACTTTGCCCTGTGGCCAACAACACCAAATCCTTTTCAGAGCTATATTTTGTTTTGCACGTTCTATTCTTTGATTAAGAGACACTGACAGTTGGCTCTGAAATTCAAAGTATAGCAAGTTTTTTAGTAGCTTCCTGAACTGTGCATTTCAAAGTAGCATAGTCAGCAAGGTTTCCTTTTATTCAACTTTTTCCTACTGCTGGAAGAACTAGAAAAATGGTTCTAAGTGGATGACTTAAGTCGTACAGGAAGGGGAGCCACTCTCAGGAAACAGCTTTGAAGGGCACCACAGGGAACAGTGTAAGGAGCTGGGAAGAGCTGCTGTGCCTGAAAGGTGGATTCTTCCACCGAGGAAGTTGAGTGTACTACAACTAAGATTTTATATTGTGCACTTACTGTGAAGGGAATAGGAACAGGATGCAGATGTGGTGGATGCAGATGTCAGAGTGATGGCCTGCAGCATAAAAGTAGCTATCTAGGAAAATCAGTTGTAAAAGAAATAATGCTCATCTAGAAGCCAGAAAGATGCTTGATTTTCTTCTGCCTGGGTGCATTTGACAGGATCTTATGGACTGCTATGCACTGTCTTTTCCAGTGGGGAACACCTTCAGAAGGGTGCAGGCACAGAATTACCCTGTTGCAGGAAACTTACAGCCAAAATGTTTCTCACCCATTATGCCAGTGCTGGCAACTACATGATTCCCATCAGGAGCTTGTTAACACACCAGTCAACCATTAGGCTTTGGCTACAGACTCCTCTGACAGAGGCTAAAATTGATAGGACAGGTAGGGATATTTACAAGTTACATTAATCCAGCCTGACTTTCTGCTAATCCTTAATTGTTCCAAATACCAATTACTCATCTGTTGTATGTTAACTAAGAAGTAAATGTGATATTTTAGCTAAGGTTATTTACAGCTATTCGTCTAGCCACAAATCCATACATACCCTTTCCTGGTACCTTTTCAGATGAAAATGTGTTTGTCACAAAACTTATCCACGTGTTTCTAAGGCTGTGCTGTCTTTCTCTACAAATTCTGATTGTTCTGTGTGTATTAACACAGACACTAAGCTTAGTGCAAGTACCAGTGTCATTCAGAGTACTTGGACCAAATAAGAGGGCAGAAAACAGTAAACTGCAATAAGCAAAACAAAGAGGGAAAGAGAAAAGCCCAGGAGCTTTCAAGTAAAGACACTTCAACCTCTGGCTACTGGGTAGTCATGCTGCAGGATTCACTGAGCTTGGTTTTAGAAGAGAAAGAAGAGAGGTCACCCACTTCACAG
Organism: Chiroxiphia lanceolata; assembly: GCF_009829145.1. Lineage (NCBI taxonomy): Eukaryota > Metazoa > Chordata > Aves > Passeriformes > Pipridae > Chiroxiphia > Chiroxiphia lanceolata. The sequence goes on from NC_045645.1 coordinate 27,375,629, forward strand.
AAATTTAGGACACCTGCATACTGTTCTTCCTAAGGTATTTCTACATCTAGTTGATTTTTCCACACACATTAGATGCTGGTTGCAGGGGAAATAACTCTTGTCACAAGCCACATGGGGAAAGCAGCTCCTCCTTGTCACAGCATATCCACAGTTCCATATACTCTTTTTCCACATCCACAGCCTAAGAAAATACAAATAATTGGAAGAAGCCAGGTTGCCTACCTTTAGCCTGATTTGTGTCCTCATCACGTGGTAGAGCTGCCCTTCTCACAGAATGAAGCTCATGGATTACAGAAGTGCTGCTTTCTTGCCTTGGTGGGCTGCAACAGCTCCTCTCCCCCTGCAGAGATCAAACCCCTGACTTCCCTTTCCCTGCTCCCTTTTATACCCCTCTGCAGGCCCACCACCCTCCCAGGTGAGAGATTGCCAGGGGGAGTGTTCGTTAACCCTCCCATGTCCACCTGTTTGGAGGAGCCTGTGCTGCTACAAACCAACTCTGCTGGAAAGCTAGGGCTTTTAAAGAATCCATCTAACAAATCTTGGGTTTTTGAGAGGTAATTTGATGGGGCCCTTTTGGAGAGCTGTCCTGAGTGTTACAGTTCAGCAAATACGCAGCTCAGACTGGGTGCACTGTATGGGCCTTGCTTTCTGTGTCTTTCCAAAATCCTGACACATCCAAGAGCATTCACGTGTTCAGTGCTGGTACCTCTCTGAGATGTGGGTTTTCACTAACATCCTTTCCTGTTGATTCACGTAAGCAGTGCTCCAGGAATGGTATGTGGAGTGGAAAAATGAATCAATCTGGGCGGTCCCCAAAACGGGTGATCCGTGTTGTAATTTGTGCAAAGGAATTTCTCCAAGGAAACTGTTTGCTTTCTTCCCAAACACTTTGTTGCCTAACTCTTAGTGGAACAAAACTCTGTCTCCGTAGCTCATCTCAAAATCGTTTCAACTTGCAGCCCAGTCCCCACATCCTCTGTTTGCTCAGCATTCCCTGGAAAGCTCCACCCTCATCCCAGCTAATAACCACGTTAACCCACAGCTCGATTTTCCCAGTCTGTCCTTCGCCCTCCTGGGAGCACTTCCTTTCCCACTGGCCCCAGCCTTGCGAGCAGCTCGTGGAGCCCTCTGTGCTGGCAGTGGCAGCCCAGGATTTGTCGTGCCAAACAGCCTCCCTGTCTGCTGGGAAGCACATCATGAGCGTGGGGACAGTCCTCTTCCAGTCCAGCAGCTATGGCAAAGAGGGGAGGCTGCTCTGCTGCCTCGGTGAGGGAGCCTCCGAGCCTGCCAGGAGCTTCTCAGGTAGGATGCTCAGGGGTGTAATCCTCTCCTGTCCCTTTCCTGGGGGGGAAAGTTCCTTCAAGTGTGGGTCCTTTCAAGTCTATCTTTGTCTTGTAGTACGAGACCAACCACAGGCAGGTCTGAGGTTGCCAGCTTTTACTGGGATTTTAGGATTATTGAAATGCTTCTTTTCTACAAGCAGTTACACTGTATTTCAGAAATAGAGGCCACTTCAGCACTTAATGTGACTCTAAAATTTAAAATTCAACATATTCGCCTGCTGTAGGATTAAAGAGATTGGTAATTGAAGTGTTGGCAGCAGGGGTGGGGGACAAAACACCCCTTACATGTTGGCTGAATAGGAAAAGCATTCATATCTGGAGAGAGGCAAATTGTATTGTGGGAATAAAGGAAAGGAAGGAGAGGGATGAAGCGTAACCTCCTTGCGTGACCGTGTTTTACTTGCACACTAAGTGATGATGTAAGCTTTCCATGGTATAGGAAATGAAAATGATAGTACACGATTTATGGTCAGTCTTGAAAAGGAGCTGAGACAAAACAGAACTTCCCAGCTCATTTCCTCCCTTCAGGTGCAGACAGAGCTTGCAGACTGCTCAGCTGGGGGGGCATAATTTGTGATGTGCTTTGGTTATCTTAGTTTCCTTAATGACATCTGTACAATGATCACGTTCTACTGACCTTCCACAGCCTTATGTACTGGATGGTGTAGATCCCACACCGTACAGAGCAGCGTGGTTATTATGGAATAATGGCTTGCAAGAGGTACTTTTATATCCTGGTAAAATCCCCTTTAGTAGGTGTTGGGTAACCTTTACAGTTATTTAAGCATCCAAGTCACTCTAACATGAAAGTGAAGGAAGTTAGTGAGACACGAACTCTTAAAAGCATTTGATTTTCAGGTAATGTGATTTTTGGGTGAGCACTATAGCTAAGTGATTGAAGCTCCTCATCAAACATTAACTTCTGCTGGCTTTTTCTGTACAGCAGGTGGGTGTTAAGAACTTGTGCCAGCCTCCCAGGCATTCCCGAGGAAGTGATGGTAGTCCCATGTCTGCTTTGACTCCCCCCCAGCCAATCCAGCACAGCCCCAGCCGTGTTTCCATGTGGGCAGAGCAGGTGGAATTTCTGCTGGCTTTACCTTGGCTGCAGTGGGCTCAGCATGGGCAGGGGGCTGCCTGCAGCACCTCTGGAGCTGAGCTGGCACTGGGCTGCTTCAGGCTCTCCATGGATGCATGGATAAACATATCGTGCTGTCTGGGGAGCAGGGTGCTCACTGAGCGAGTGTTTCTGGCTGGAGAAAAAAACTTAAGGGGTGCTTTGATTTAATAATAAATGCTTATATTTTTGTTGAAAGCCTTGCACATGTTGGCAGATACATAATTGAAACACACCAAGGTATTTCAGAGCTGAAAGGTCGGGTATTTTTCGGAAACTGCCTACTTTTGTGTTTCCTCCTTAGCAGAGATGCCTAAGCCAGAGCTCTCATACAACACATTTGACTTTGCTTAAGGCACTGAAACACTAACACAAGCACTGTAGGAGAATAAAGAATGTATTATTTAATTAAATATGTATTTTTACTCCATAAAGAGAGCTGGGTTTAGGAACTGGTGCTTAACAACTGGACATACATATGCACACACCCAGCCCTAAAAAAATACAGTGGGATGTTGGCAGCTATGCTGTAATGTAGGGGGGTGAGCATTGGGATTTCTTATTTTCTATGACAGCACCCAGTCTGATGGGTTAATATACTGTAAAACTAATTGCAGTTGATAGTTAGGAATAAGAAGTGTATGTAAATATTGCATCTGCAGGCAATGCAATCAAGGAACTCACATTTTGGTGGCTTAATCTCAAGTCCCTTTTGTTCATTCCAGGAGAACCTTGATAGAGGCTATTTTGGCAAGGCTTGGGAGGTGTGTTATTAAGTAATGGCAGGATGAACAGGTTATGCAAGCAATAGAACTCTGAATAATTACCAGAAATGCAGTCAAAAGCCACTTAGCTACATGTTTAAAATGAAAACAGAACAAACTTCAACCACTTACTTTCTCATGTACCTACAATACAGTTAAAATTGCATTAGAGGCTGGAAACTCCCCTTATCCTCATTTTCCAGGCTTGAGCTCTGTCCTGTGACACAGATTTGGCATGTTCCTTTGCCTATTACTTGGCACAGGCCTCTTCCTGTTTTGTGTCTCGCTGACTTCCCAATTTTCCCATCCTGTATTGGATTTGAGCTCTTTGTTCTCTTTTCAAATGCCTCATAGACCAGCTTTTGCTCACGAGTGTAAATCTTGGGGGCCTGGGGAAGGGGGTAGGTGACCACAACACATGTTCTCTTGCAGTGGTCTGACTTCTCAGCCCCTCACAAACAGGCCAAAGCAATGACTGTAAGGCAAAGAAAGCCTCAGGTATTTTTTTTTAAAGAGAACTTTTTATGTTTAATGCATTTAATGAAATCTCTTCACAGTGTACATTTCAATAAGTTCAACAAGAGAATTCAGAAATAGGTATTGGGACAGTTACTTAAATCAGTTGTGCCATCAGAGAAAAAATATATACCTTTACACCTTCATGTTTTTTGCTCCCTTGAGCAGCCCATGGGTATGAAATCCCAACATTGCTCTTTCTCATTGTAATATTGAAGTTCATTCTGCTTCATGTTCCTGAAAAACCTCTCTGTGGATTGGAAAACCAGTGGGGGTCCTGACATAGCACTACCATGAGGTGTTCAGGCAGCTTTGCTTCTTACTACAATTCCTTCTAAAACACTGTGCATTTAGACTGGTTTTAGTCATCACAAAAACTGTATGGACTTTTTTCCTTTTGTTTACAAACATATCTGATTCCTCCCCCTGCTCCCTTGTACTAACAAGTTTTCATCACTTGTCCTTTGAAACAGCAAAGGAGGATTGCCTGGGTATTCAGAAAGGCTTCTGCTAAACACCCACCATCACCTGTACTACCTTCTGTCTGTCCCTGGCAGTTTTCCACCTCTTATTTACACAGCTTTGTAGTATGTTACAAGTCACCATCATTCCTGTTAATATTGACTCAGTTACTTATACATCTGTGTCATAATTCAGCCTTACCTGTAATGCTGGTTTCAGATCCAGGCTTGTCTACGCCCACCATAGGAACAATAAAGATATAAAACGTAACATTTTGGCATTGAAAGGTTTCATTCGCTGCTTCATGTAATTTAAAAAAGCACTTTTAATTTTGCACTGATTTTTTATATATATGAATGCTTAAAAAGTTTCAAATCGAGGTGTATATGAATAGAAGTATATATAATAAATAATAAATAGAAATTTTATATATGTAGTTTGCTACTTGGTATATAGGTAGTTAACCATCTTTTCCAGCCCCTCCTAGAAGGAACCTATAGAATGAAGAGTCCACAATGTGGGATTGAAAACCACTGATTTAAGAGTCCAGATGTGATGTTCCCTTTCCCTTAGGGCACAGTTTGCTGTAGGAGCTTTGCTCTGCTGTACACTGGGGTTTTGATCTATTTAAATCTATTTGATAAACTTGATCTATTTAAATCTATTTGATAAACTTGATCTATTCCCCCAGAGGGTGGCTGGTCACTGAACAGGCTCCCCAGGGAAGTGGTCATGGTCCCAAGCCTGACAGAGTTCAAGGAGCATTTGGACAAGGCTCTCAGGCACATGGTGGGATTGCTGGGGTGTCCTGTGCAGGGCCAGGAGATGGACTCAATGATCCTTTTGGGTCCCTTCCAACTCAGGGTATTCCCTGATTCTATAATTTACAGCTGTACACAGAATAACTGTCTCTTCTGCTCCTTTCCCAGAGGCCCTGCACCGCCCCTACGGCTGCGATGTGGAACCCCAGGCACTGAACGAAGCCATCAGGTGGAGCTCCAAGGAGAACCTGCTCGGAGCCACTGAGAGCGACCCCAATCTCTTTGTTGCACTTTACGATTTTGTAGCAAGCGGAGACAACACCCTCAGCATCACCAAAGGTAGGGCTGGGGCTCACACAGCAGCTGCCAGCCTGGCAACTGAGCAGCAGAAAAGAGAAAGAGGAATCCTTGCCTGGATAGAAATGGGAATAGCGCCGTTAGGGAAGCACTGATGGTGGTAAGCAGATGGTCTGTCCCTCGCTGGTGCTGGAGGGACACCTGCTGGGCAGTTTTCCTCGGACAAGCACAGTCCTGCCCACTCCCGTTCCAGGCTCCCCAGATCACTGCCCTGTGAGATACCTGTTGTAGGGAGGGGCAGAGGGAAATGGCGGCATTATGGAAGGTAACAGAACTCAGCACTTTCACCTGGGACAAAATCAAGAACTGAGCATTGCACAGAGACTTTCTGGTCAGTGCATATGTCAGAATAAGACCTGCTGCAGAAGTGTTTCAAATCACGTGTCATTTAAGGCTTCAAGGAGACAAACCTCATCCCTCCAAGCAAATCAAGTCTTTCTAGTCTAAAAAGCTGGAGTACAAGAAGCTTTTTGAGTTCGCCACTCTCACTGCAGTAAATTAGGGAGCAGTATTGTAGATATTCTGTCTGAAACTTTGCTTCATAAATATTTGATATATAGCAGTTTAGTTATGATTTTTGTTGTTAAGCCACAAACCCAGACTCAGCTGATGCTGAGTTTCTCCCTCACTGAGACCCAACAGCTTGCACTGTACTTACTTTGCTTTTGTCTTTCTGTTCAAAGGCGAGAAGTTGCGAGTCCTGGGTTACAACCAGAATGGTGAGTGGAGTGAGGTACGTTCGAAGAACGGGCAGGGCTGGGTACCAAGCAACTACATCACGCCGGTGAACAGCCTGGAAAAGCATTCCTGGTACCACGGGCCCGTGTCCCGCAGTGCAGCAGAGTATCTGCTGAGCAGCCTCATCAACGGCAGCTTCCTGGTGCGGGAAAGCGAGAGCAGCCCAGGGCAGTTGTCCATCTCGCTCAGGTACGAAGGACGTGTTTACCACTACAGGATCAACACCACCTCGGATGGGAAGGTGAGGATCTCCGGACAATGCTGCAGGGAGGGGAGATAAGGGTATAAGGGTATTAAGTAAGAGGTGGTGCAGAATCTCAAATTGCAGGCTGTTAAGGGAGGGAGGTGTGAGAGAAAACAGGTCCGCTGGTTTATTAATATAAGAAAAGAAGAAGTGTGCTAAGAGTTTGGTGGTAGCTCACCAAACAGCACTTTGGAGAAGTGCAGACAGTACTTGTCTTGGCTGAAAGTATCTAAGGAGCAAGGCAGCTGTGGTTGGAGGTGGTGATAGCCCTCCACTGGTCCACTTACAATAAGCAGAGCTTTGGTAAGTTGGCATTTTTAACCTAGATCAAACAGTAATATGTTGTGTTGAGAGATGCAAAAACAGGCCTTGTGCTTGGCTAAGAATTCCAGTTTCTAGTCCTGTAAAGCATGAGGCAGGAGGCAGCACAGCTCTTAAGTGATAACTTATTTCTAGCTGCCTTCTGCAAGTAAAAGTCCCACAGATTAATAATCATTTGCCCGACAAGATGAGAACAAATGTTCTAAAGTCTGTTTCTCCGACTCTTTAAAAAGAACATGTTAGAACATTTTTACTGTACCTGTTTTCCAGTGTTACTGAAAGCTTCCAGCTCCTTTTCATTTAAGCAGGTTCCTGGTTGTTTCTTACCAGGTCTATGTGACAGCAGAAAGCCGTTTCAGCACCCTGGCAGAGCTCGTGCACCATCACTCAACGGTAGCAGACGGCCTGGTGACAACTCTGCACTACCCAGCACCCAAGTGCAATAAGCCCACTGTCTATGGAGTGTCCCCCATCCATGACAAGTGGGAGATGGAGAGGACTGACATCACCATGAAGCACAAGCTCGGGGGAGGGCAGTACGGCGAGGTGTACGTGGGGGTCTGGAAGAAATACAACCTCACTGTTGCTGTGAAAACATTAAAGGTGAGTTTTCAGCACCGTTCGTTTGGCCACCATTTATGATGAGAGTAAGGAAATGGAAGTATTTTAAATTACACCACCTAATAATATGAGTATGAGAAAATGGAGAGTGCTGATCTGCATTAAGTCCATGCTTCAGAGTAGCTTTGCAGATCAAAGGTACCTTATCAAACTTATACCAGTGCATGTGCTTGGAAACAAGTTGGAATTTTGGCCCAGCAGGAACTGCATGTCCAAATCAGATCTGTGGAAATGGTTACCAGGTTGACTTCCCTTCCTCCAGAGGAGCTGTGGAACCTTTAAGAAATTAGAAGAGTTGGAAATACCTTCTACAACCTCCCCTCCACTCCTGAAAAAATGCAGCATCTCCATCTGTCTTTTCTTTTCAAAACCTTCTGTTTGTTTCAACATTAACAGCTGCAATTCTGTGTGCTCTCTAAGTTAGGGAGCTTTCAGACTTAATTTTTATAGCTAAGTCAGTGATCCTGAGGGTCTTTCACCAGACACAACAGCTACCAAACAAGCCAGTCTGGCACTGTCTGGGCACTGCAGATCTGTCACCTCACTGTGCTCTGGGCCAGCCAGGCAGCTCTTCAGGGCTGTTACAGTTTGCTTTGGTAAAAGCCAAGACACCAGAATGGAGACAAGGAAGCCAGCATTTATATTCAGCCTGAATGTGTGGTGTTAACCAGACCTTGGACATGAAGATAAATGTTCCCTTCTTTTTGCTCTCTGTTTATCTAGGAAGATACCATGGAGGTGGAAGAATTCTTGAAAGAAGCTGCTGTGATGAAGGAGATCAAGCACCCAAATCTAGTGCAGTTGTTAGGTCAGTGACATACGTTGCTCTTTCTGTTCTTACTTAGTCTTGATTTTGGCAAAATCTCATCTTGTTTAAATGCAGTGGCAGCTTTGCTGTACTTATATAACTTTTTGAATCAGGTCAGGTTATGGGGTGATATTTTTGACAGCTTTATGTAATATTGGAGCTAAGAGACACTAATTTTAAATAAAACATCAAATACAGTCACATTAGTAGACAACTTTGCTGTTGAGGCACAACTGTGTTACATAAAAATTTGCAATATCATCCTCCTGTTAGTTTGTGTCCTTGGCCCCAGACGTGCTCCAGGGTTCAGTTATCAGGCTCAGATTCCTTCTCTGCCCTATTGAATCAAATTTACAAAATTATTTTTCATGACTTATTTGCCTGAGAGAACAGAACAAAATTGTAAGAAAATTGGAAATGAAAGGAAAAATTATATTTGGAGCACAACAAATACTGTTCTTTGTATTTCTCAAGTGAGGGACGTTTATAGAATAGGCTGCACTGAAGAGAACAAATTAGTCCCTAATTAAGCAGAAGACACCAGATCGCTGCTGCTCTGAGGGACCCTGGGTATCACCAAATAAGTACATGAGATCAAACACCACATGACTGGAAGAAATCCACAGGCTTTACAGCTTGGCTGAGCCCCCTTGTCTCACTGGCAGATGCACCATATGATGATCATTACTAAATAGTCTGCATAGCTGTTAATTCTACATGTACAAAGATTCTTAAGGAGACACCCTAAACCTCTACTAGTGTTTAATTGCTTCTGGACTTCTGCTGCTTTCAGGAGCGGAGCTGTCAAGCCAAGCCTAGGATGAAAGGAGAAATGTGAAGCATGTGAAGGGTTTTACTTACTAATGGCAACTATTCTGTACCCATTTAAAAAACAGGCACAGATGAAGTGTCTGCCCAGCCCTGTCTGGTTCCAGGAGCAGAGACTCAGAGATTTGTCATCACAGAGCTGCATCTTTGCTCTTTGTGATGCTCAGCATAGTTGTGTTTTACTCCTGCATGTGCAGAAGGGTATGAACAGGCCTTTGGTGCTGCAGGGGGAGTTCACAGAGATATGACAAGAGTATCCTGTTGCCCCCCTCCTCCACCAATACACGCTTTGTACAGTGACTGCAGCAAGTAGCCATCCCAGGAATGTGTAAGAATGCTGCTTCAGGAGCAGGTCTCACCGTGCTGATTCCTTACCCAGCACATGGGAACGCTTCACATTACTCTGTAGTGACATTTCAGTCTGGAAATCTTGCCAGCTGACAGGTACCTGCTTCCAGTTGGCCACTCTTTAGCTTTATCAAGGCAGGGAGGGGAAGAAAAGCAAATTACATGTTCAAAATATCTCCTATTTTATCCTGTAACCTTCCAAAGAACAGAACTACTGCTTCATGTCTATTATATAGGAATAGCAGTACTTTCATAGACATGTTCCTTTCTATCCATAAAGTGGATGGACAGATAAATAGACAGAAGCACTGAGTTTTACATTGGGCTGCATTGACCTGGCTAGATGGAAGTCTTCACTTTTCAGAGAAACACTCATCGGCCCAGAATCCAAAAAATGGACATTAAATCAGGAGCAGTGATAAGAAAGGGAAACTCTATTAACATGCTCCCCTGCTCCTCACTGCCAGGTGTGTGTACCCTGGAGCCACCCTTCTACATCGTGACGGAATACATGCCCTATGGGAACCTGCTGGACTATCTGCGGGACTGCAACCGGGAGGAAGTGAGTGCTGTTGTGCTGCTCTACATGGCCACCCAGATCTCCTCTGCCATGGAGTACCTGGAGAAGAAGAACTTCATTCACAGGTGGGTAAAGCCTCGTGGAGCTGGTGCAGTTTCAGACTGCAGTGATGAACAGGCACCAGTGTGGAGGCCCAGGAATTCCTGATTTTGGGGAGGTTTTTTCTGGAGTTAGGTTTCACACTTATCCATTGGCTGTTGGTTTCAGTACTGTCCTGCAGTACCTCCTCCCCAGGACTTTCACAGCAGACTTATAGTCTTGTGCCTGACTTGCCTGACAGCAGTTGGTGTTGTGCTGTACCCCGTGTGCCAGACAGTGCCCACCTCAAGTCCTGTTTTAATCCAGATAAAGCCATGTCATAAACCAATTACCAGTGTGTGATGAGCTGCTGATCTCATCCTATCCTCAGGAAACATAAACTTCTCACGGTAACAGCTATGATTATTGGAAATTTAATAGAATTTTAAGAATTAACCCTAATCCTGACTTACCTCAGATTCTGACACTGTTCAGGGCAAAGCTCACCTTGCCTTTACCTGCAGTGTTCATAGAGTGCTTCCCAATTCAGGAGAGTGGGACCCCGGACTGTACTCAGAAGCCCTGCTCTTGCTGCAGTAGTGTCCTTTTCTCCTTTGTCCAGGGACTTGGCAGCACGGAACTGCTTAGTTGGAGAAAACCACGTGGTGAAGGTGGCTGACTTTGGCTTAAGTCGACTCATGACTGGTGATACCTACACAGCCCACGCTGGGGCCAAGTTCCCAATCAAGTGGACGGCTCCCGAGAGCCTGGCCTATAACACCTTTTCAATCAAATCAGATGTGTGGGGTAAGAAAACTCACCTTCAGTGCTTTTTTTCTTGTCCATTTTGTTTTTCTCTGCCAGCCTAGATGGTAACTTGCTTTCTGACCTGGGCAGAAACGTGTGGGGAGGAGATGGTCACATGCCTGGCCACAGCTTCGTGAATCAGTTCTTAGCATGTGATGTCTTCACCTAGACTGGCCTGAGGTATTTGTGAGGAAACGATGCTGCCTCAAGCTGCAGTGAAGGCCACAGCATAATGAGCAACACAAGAGGAGGGCAGACTTATCACCAGGAATTCTGTTTTCCTCCTTTTGCAGCCTTTGGGGTGCTGTTGTGGGAAATTGCTACCTATGGAATGTCACCATACCCAGGCATCGACCTCTCTCAGGTGTATGATCTGCTGGAAAAAGGCTATCGGATGGAGCAGCCAGAGGGGTGCCCTCCCAAGGTGTATGAACTCATGAGGGCATGTGAGTATCTTCTTCCAGTTTGGGGGCCAAAGCCTGAGGGTATGGGAGGGATCTATAGTGTAGGGATCTAAGAGCCTGTCTCCAGCCATACCTGATCCCCAGCACATCACAGAAAGTCAGGGTGGACTTTGGGTAGGAAACAGAGAAGCTGGGTGATGAGGAAGGGTATCACTGCTTAAAAAAAACCTTCAGCAAGCTGACAAAAGCCCAAAAGCTGGGAATTCATGTGATATTAATGCAAAGTGAGCAGAATGCCAGTCACTTTCCAGACTCTCTGGTGATACCAACAGACAGTGTTTCCAGAGTACATTCCTCTAGTGTGGGTTCTAACTACAGAAATTACACTTTTCGTTATGATCCCCTTCTGTAACTTTCCAAGCTCCATCTAGGATCAAGGCACTCTCCTCCTCTTTGCCCCACAAGGTGCACACATCCTTCTTTTGGATGGTCTGCCTGAATTCCAGTATTAAAAGCATGTGAGCAGGATGTTACCTGGAGCTTTTCACACACAGCTATCTGTGATTGGGCTGGATGTGTTCAGTCCAAGCACCCAGGGTAGCAAATCTTGAATTGTCCTTTACCCTGAAAAAATCAGAAAGAGAGAAAGGGAGAGCAGAAAAACCTGTGGAGGGTGCAGAGAGCTAGGACTTTTAGAACTGGTTCCTTCTTTTCAAGGTTGGTTTGTTAGGATACAGTAGGGTGACTGACTGCTATGAATTAATACCTGTGAACAATTCTAAAACCTGCTTATCAGTAGGTCAGAGTCTGACTTTCTGCCTCCTTGGACAGAATAAAAATTCATCTCCTACCCATTTCAGGCACTGAGACTCACTCTGCTTTCTGACATTGCAGGCTGGAAGTGGAACCCACCAGACCGACCTTCCTTTGCTGAGACCCACCAGGCCTTTGAAACCATGTTCCACGACTCGAGCATCTCAGAGGGTGAGAGCTGCTGTTGTTCTATTCCTGAAACAGCACTGGAGGTTACCCCATAGTGAGTGATGGAGAGAGACAGCAAGATGAATGCATATCACACTCCCCTGCTGACTGCAGCAATTAGGTCACGAAATATTATTCTCCCACCCTTCATTTTTAAAAAGTGTGCCTTAATCTCCGGATTTTCTACTTAGCTACTTCTAGGAGCAAATCTGTGCAACTCAGCTCTCAAATACAATCAACCAGGAGGTAAATACTGGTGAGGGGTGTGATACTGCTCAGCAGACAGGCAGAAATGTCTGAGCATCTGCTCAATTTTTAAATCAAATATGAAAGTGATCCATCCACATCCCTCCTACAGAAAAAACACAGCAGATGGAATTTTATCAGGGTAGATCTATAACAGGCACATCCAGTGGCCACACAAATGTGTGTGGCCAGGAGGCTGTGGGGTTTTTTCTCTTTGTTTTTTGTTTTTTTTTCCCAATCACATACCTTTTGTTGGTGTTGGGAAGGAAACATGTAGTCTTCATTTCCAATAGGGAGGTGCAGTGCAAAGCAGCTTAGATCCAGATCCAGAGAAGACACAAATTTGGGGGATCCCAGGAGCATCAATAGGAGGCACCTTGATTAAAAACAGAGGCAGATGCATTCAGTGCTGGCTTTAGCTCTTCATCAACCCTTTACCCATCACAAAGCTAGATTTGTATTAGACCTCTTGTACAGATCCTACTCCTTGGGGTTTTTGTCTGAATTTATAAAGATGCAAATGAGTTTGAAATCATTATGAAAAACATCTGACCCTGAACACTTCTAGACTTGAACAAAAACTAAATCCATAAATTATGTATTTCCCAGTCATGGATCTCTTCCTGCCAGTCTGGATTTTCAGTAAAGACCCGGATCTTTTTTTTTCCTCTTCCTCTGCTGGTCTGTGTTTCAACTATTCCATTTTTTTTTCCATACAGAGGTAGCAGAGGAGCTTGGAAGAACAGCCTCCTCCTCATCCATAGTTCCTTACTTGCCCCGCTTACCCATTCTTCCCTCCAAGACGAGAACACTGAAGAAACAGGCAGAGAACAAGGAGAACATCGAAGGAACACAGGAGACTGTGGAGCACTCGGCTTCCAGCTCAGCACCAGGTATGGCCACTGGGACAGGGGCAGTGAGGCCACAAATTCTGGGTGTAAATTCCCAGAGAAACAGAAGAAAACCAAACAACACGACACGGGAAGGTGCTTTGTGCTGCTGTGTCAGGAGGGCTGTTGGCCACCTCAGCAGCCCAATTATTTACCAGCAAATAGAAAACACTGCAGCTTTTTCAATGTTCTTTTAGTAAATCCCGTTGAATTTTTTTCTTTCATATTTAGTTTTACTGCTTTCTTTTAAATGACAGCTTCAAAACTGAAGTTGACAATTCAACAAGAGACTTTTTTTTAATACTTACGGTGTTTAGGAAGGAGGGAAAAAGTACAGGAAGGGAGTAAGAAACTGGAATAAAAGAACAACTTTTTTCTGATCTCTCTCTCCAAAGAGGCCTCCTCAGTACAGGCAGCAGACAAGTCACATGCAGAAATGGAAAACATTAAAGAAAAAATAAAAGTGCTCACTTCCTCTCTCACTCTATCTCTGCAGCAGCTGGGCAGGTAAATACCCCAGGTGCATAAAGCCCACTGCAGGACAGGGAGCTGGAAATGGAAATAGATGTTGTGGATTCACACCTGTTTCTTCTGCCCAGGTTTCATCAGAAGCACACAGCCAACAACTGGGTCTCCTGCGCTGCCCCGCAAGCAGAGGGACAAGTCACCCAGCAGCCTGCTGGAGGATGCCAAAGAGACCACGTTCACCAGGGACAGAAAAGGCGGCTTCTTCAGCTCCTTTATGAAGAAGAGGAATGCTCCCACGCCTCCCAAGCGCAGCAGCTCCTTCCGGGAGATGGAGAACCAGCCCCATAAGAAATACGAGCTGACGGGTAACTTTTCCTCTGTTGCTTCCTTGCAGCACGTGGACGGGTTCTCCTTTGCTCCCACGCAGCAGGACACGAGCCTGGCACCCCCCAAGTGCTACGGAGGGGGCTTTGTGCAGAGGACCTTCTACAACGATGATGGCACAGGGCCCAGCAGCGGTGGGGGCGTGAGCACCAGCGGAGGGTGGTCGGGCATCACTGGTTTCTTTACACCACGCTTGATTAAAAAGACACTGGGTTTACGAGCAGGAAAACCCACTGGCAGTGAAGAAGCTTCAAAGCCTTTTCCAAGGTCAAACTCTACATCTTCCATGTCCTCAGGGCTTCCAGAACAGGATAGGATGGCAATGACCCTTCCCAGAAATTCCCAGAGGTCAAAAATTCAGCTGGAACGGACTGTGTCCACCTCCTCTCAGCCCGATGAGAGCACGGGGAGGGCCAATGACCTGCTTCCCAAAAGGTTTGAAGAAGGCCCTGCTTTGACCAGAGAGAGACCAAAAGCAAAACTCTTGCCAAGGGGTGCCACAGCACTCCCCTTCCGAACTCCCTCCACATTGGAAGAAAAGGAGGGTGCAGGGCTAGCAGCAGCTCCTAGGGGAAAAGAAAAAAACAGTGGCCCACGACAGGGGGCCCTTGAGGATGGCGAGAGGCCGGGGTGGTCATCTCCAGGCAAGGCTGCAGCAATACTTCCAACCACTCATAACCACAAAGTGCCAGTCCTAATCTCACCCACTCTAAAACACACTCCAGCGGACGTGCAGCTCATTGGCACAGACTCTCAGGGTAATAAATTTAAGCTCTTATCTGAGCATCAGGTCACTTCTTCTGGCGACAGGGACCGGCCCAGACGGGTAAAACCAAAGTGTGCTCCACCTCCACCACCAGTGATGAGGCTCCTCCAGCAGCCGGCTGCCTGCTCCGACGCAGCAGAAGAGCTGAGCCCCGTGGCGGGAGCGCAGCACGGACTGGAATCGAGTGAAGGGAGCAAGAAGGCGGCAGCAGCAGCAGCACCTGTTGGTGGAAAATGTGGGAGGCCCATGATGCCTCCACCTCAAGTGCCTCTGTCATCGTCTTCCACCTCCCCAGTGAAAATGGCCAACGGCACGGCCGGCGCGAAGGTGGCGCTGAGAAAGACCAAACAGGCAGCTGAGAGAATCCCCGCAGACAAGATCAGCAAGGAGGCGCTGCTGGAGTGTGCGGATCTGCTCTCCAGTGCCATCGCCGAGCCCACCCCGAACAGCCAGCTGGTGGACACGGGGCACCAGCTGCTGGATTACTGCTCAGGCTACGTGGACTGCATCCCGCACACCCGCAACAAATTCGCCTTCCGGGAGGCCGTGAGCAAACTGGAACTCAGCCTGCAGGAGCTGCAGGTGTCCTCGACAGCTGCCGGCGTGCCCGGGGCAAACCCCGTCCTTAATAACTTATTGTCATGTGTCCAAGAAATCAGCGACGTGGTGCAAAGGTAGCTACTGTCCATCTGGGTAAGAGAAACACGCACGGGGAGGGGGGGGACTTTTTTTCTGTACTGATGCTTTCAAAAGGAAAGACTGATACTTGAGTATGTGAAGTACCTCAGATCACTGAGTTCTCCTCACGTTTACAGGTTCATCTCAAAGAAATAGGGATGGAGAGGGTAGATTAAAGCTGTAAGGGGCAAACATCGAGGATCTGTCCCCACCTAATCAGGCTGATCTGCTCGGTGTGGCAAGGGAAGGCAGTTCCTTGCTCCTCCCTTGGAGAGGCAGGAGAACCGATGGCAGGTTCTCGCTCTGGGAAGGATGGTTGATGTGACAGCCAGAGTACTGGGGTGGCTGCAGGCTGCTCTGCTGTACAGATCCTGCCCTGTCTGCACTCACGGGTGCTTTGCTCTCCCAACAAGGCAAAGGAAAAGCACTGGGGCTCCACTGGTACCGACGGCCGAGCAGTCGGAGCCGGAGGGGCTCCCAAGGGAGGGTCACGTGCAGTTGGGGGGAAGGTCTAATGCACTGACAGTGTTCAGAGCTGCTGGAGGTGGATGCACTAGCCTGGATGGCTTAACTTCCACAGCACTGTTGCTGCTGTAATGAGAACTGCAAAGTTAGTTAATATATGAAACTATCCCTTTTCCCTCCTGTCCACCTCATCCACCACATGTTCTCATCATCATTGTGTCGGAAGCGTCAGGGATGCTGGGCAGACTTACCACTGGAATACCCCCTTCCCCACCACACAGCCTTCACTCACTGATACCTATTTCTAGTGGTCTAGCACGGGTGCTGCTTGATGGTCGTTTTTGAGTAGTTTGGGGCTCTTGCACAACTTGCCAGTGTTGTTGTTGGGGTGGGTGGGTTGTTTCTTTTTTAAGCTATAGATTGTTTTTAACTTGTTACCAGGTTGACTCCCCATTTCAGTTTGATCCCCCTGAGGACCCACTGTAGGTCAGGCAGAGTCTCCACCACCCCTGGCTGTTCTCCACATTCCTTTAGCAGTCCCAGCACTGCAGGGCCAGCTGGAGAGCTAGGAAGTACAGCCTGGCCTGTTCACTGCAGGGATTCCCTGGAGCTGTCCCTTCACAGTGCCAGATTCCCGGGATTTGTTCTAGCCCTTACTGGTCTTGCAGGCTTCCAGCTTCCCTGCATCCAAAGGTGACAAAGCATGGCAGCACACAGGGGAAGCACAAGCATCTCTATATATTTTTTCCTGTATTTTAAAGGCTAGGCCAGAATCCTGTGCTGTGCTGTAGGGAACATGCACATAAACTGTGCACTCCTCTGCCTGAGAGGTGACAACAGAAGTTATGGCTCTGCCTTCAAGGGCCCCCACTGGATATCTGATGCCTTCTCACAGTCCCAAAGTCAGAGCAGTTGAGGGGTTAACATTGTCTCCCTTGGTCCTGGTGCTGTTTGTAGGCTGTTGTGGCCTCACAGAGCTGATCTTCTGTGTCTACAGACAACTCCCCGAGGTGTAGATGTGCTGGCAAGTAGGGAGACCTCAGCTGTTGGTTTGTGAGAGGAAGGACACAGGCCTGATACCTGACTCCAAATAAACATCACCCTGCTGTTCACTTCACACTGTTGGTGACAGAGGATCTCGCTTGCTTTGCACCTTAAATCTTTTATTTTTGGCTAAAATGCTCTTTAAACTTGTTTTCAAAGTGTGACTGTGCTGCTTTTAGAGTGGAGCAGTTAGAGTGGAGCTGGGGCCAGGTGTGACTTTGGAAGGTGAGCACTTCCACTGCTGTCTAGAAGCATCTGTTAGTGCTGGGGAGGCTGGGCTGTCTTAGTGGGTGTCCCTGCTTGTCCCACAGAGCACAGTGAGACAGGAGCCTTGAAAAATCTTTAGAAATGGGCTGGTGTCTGACAATCCTCCTTTTATTCCTGGTCTGTGGCAAACAACGTTGTGTCACGGTGTGTGAAGGCACAGCAGAGGAGCAGCATGTGATGTACAATGGACCACATGAGCTTCTCTGGCCAAGTGAAATGAGGGGGCACAAAAAGAGCCAAGCAGCCCTTTGTGCTGTCCAGTTCTGCATCGGGATCCAGCGTGCCCAGGATCCCCTGGGGGCTCTTCCACAGCCACACTCAGCTGAGCACCAAACCCTTTATCTTGTAGACTTTACTGAAGGCTTTTGTGGTTTACCTTATCTCTTTTAGTCATCTTTATGGAAGGTGTGCATCCAAACTACCTGCCTTTGGAAAGGTGACCTGCAAAGGGAAGGCTGCTTGTGGCATTGCTTCACACGGCCTGTCAAACAATCAGAAGGATTTAGAAGGTAGGGGAGCTTTCTTTGGGGCAGAAGGGCAGGTCTTGCTTGCCCCGGCAGACAATCATCTGCTGTAGTGTCATCGCTGTACTGCTGCTCAGCCAAGGACAAAGGGGCTCAAACTGAAGGGATTCCTAGGGGAAAGATATATTAACCACAACATTTTAAGGCTTAGTCCAGTTCTGATGAGTATTTTTTAAGAAGCCTTTTCTTTTCCTGAATGCCAGTCTTCCAGAAAAGCTCCAGCAAAAGTGATAGAATAGCAATATGGAATTTCTAACTACTAGAACTCTCCTCTTGCAGCCCTTTCAGAAGAAACCAGCTGTGTCCCAACAAAGCACTGGCCATCCCCACTTCCTTTCAGATGCCACCTTGGTTTCTTCTTTCCCCACAGAAGAGATGGGCAGTGGGCCAGGGCAGCATCCGACTGCTTTTCCAGAGTTGCAGAAGGGCTGAGGTTGGAGGGACCTTTGGAGATCACCTGGTCCAAACCCCCTGCCCAAGCAGGGCCACCTGGAGCCACTGCCCAGGACAAGGTCCAGGCAGCTTTTGAGTATCTCCAGGAATGGAGACTCCACAACCTGAGTGCCCAACACAGGAGCCCATTCAGTGCTGATCCCTCCTGTGGTGGAAAAACGTGGGAATTTACCTGTTGTCACTCCCATGGAGAGCATTTTCTCTGCTCTTACCTATCATTGTATGTCAGGTAGGTAGATGGTGGCAGAGGTAGTGCTGACCTGACAGTGGGTTCTTTCCCTCTAAATAAGAGGCTGCAGAATTGCTCTTGCTTCTCCTGCCCCACAGTGTTTTATTCCCAAACTGCTGTCTGGCAGGATACCACAAGGATGCTATCTGGGGAAGCTGGTTCTGCTGTAAATCACTGTCCAGTTGTTCTTCCTTCCACAGCTGCTCCTGAAATTGTTCCCTCTCCTTTAGCTAGGCATGGCTTTCTCTTCAGCCTTAAAGGTCTCCACTGTGGCCAGTTCTCTGCTTTCAGCCTTGCAAAGGAGCGTATGGGTGGTAACACTGTTACTTGTCCCAGCTGAGAGCGCTTCTTGCTCCACTGTTTGGGGCAGGGGATAAGGCATGGATCCTGTTGTTTCCTCTCCCCAGTACTGTCAGGCAGCCATGGGGGCACGGACACTGTCACAGCTGGGCTCTCTCAGTTGCACTAGTATGGGCTGCAACTTAAAGTCGTCGTCTTTGCAACACGGGTGGCACCACGTCAGACCCAGTAATGCCAAGCACAGTGTGTGGTCACGGAGTGAGCTCAGTGGGGCACTTTCTCTTCCTACCACTGTGGGAATTAGCTGACTCACAGGTGCAATTCTCTCTTCTTCCTGCACTGTTCACCCTTTTTGATCCCTAAGCAGTGCACTCGATGTAGCGTGGACAGGGGTGAGGCTGAGCCAAGAGTCTGGGTGTGGGACTGCACCAAATTTAGCCACTGGGAAGGGGGAATTGAAAGGAGCAGCGTTGCTGGTGCAGAACACAACAGGGAGGGAGGGCTGTCCTTGCCCCCCTCACACAGGATGTTCCTCCTGAGCACCACTGGCCTCGTGTCAGTGACACACAGCCCAACACGTGCACGTTGACATCCACCACGTGGGTTTATGCAGGAATTATGGGGCAGGCCATGCTCTGTGGGCAGCAGGAACTAAACCCCACAGCAAGGGGGGGGACACAGAGCAGCCCCTCCCTACCAGGCAGGGGGAGAATGAGGGGTGGGAGGGGTTACACTGTGCAGCCACAGAGCAATCCTGACCCTGGCATCCCACCACTTACCTGAGGCAGGCTTTGGCTCCGGGGCATCCGTAGCTGTGACAAGCACCAACAGCTCCAGAAGATGGTTGTTGCAGAGCCCACAGGCTGCTGTCTCCTCTTGTAACACACTCAGCCCAGCCCGGCTGCTGATGGGGAGCTGGCAGGTACTGAAAGGTAGTGACTGCAGCACACATGGAAACCTCCACCAGCACTGTCTTGCACCGGTGGCACTGGGATCATGCTGCAGTTCCCTGGAGTGTAGAACAAGCCTCTCAGCCCATTCCCTGGAGGCAGGTAACAAGAGGTTCTGGGACAACTGAGCAATGTCTGTACCAAAGGAGGTTCGTTCTCCCTATGTGTCTGTTGTGAGGCCGATGGGCTCGGCACGGCACGTTGGTTGTATCGGTAGTGAACTCGTTGAGGGCAGGAATGAATTAAAATTGAACACCTTAATCACCAATCACTCTACCAGTGTTGTCAACTGGTCTTGTTTTTTAATTGTTATTGTAATATATTTTGGTTGGTTTTCTAATTTAATTCTCTCACTATTGTCTGACTGTGAACTGCGAACAGTGTTAAACTTGATGTAAATAAGGCCCTTGGAAGGGCCTCTTTGCCTGTCGTTCCACAAAGTTTTGCCAATTTGCATTTTATTTTAAATAAAGGTTGCAATATTTTATTGGCAAAAACCACTTGAGTAGATGCTGCCTTTTTTTTTTTTTTCTTAGGTGCTATTTGAAGCTGCTCAGTCCTAACCTGAAGTTTGCTAACTGGGTAGGAAAGAGAAGATTGTTATAAGCCTGTTTTAAAAAGAGAATTTGATTCTGCCAGATTGAAAAAACCCAAAAACCAAAAAACCCCACAGTATCTTTATTTATGTCATTGAAACCACACAGTATTGGCACGGCATGGTCAGAGAATGGCTGTGGCTGTTGGGGTTGTGTAATCAAAGCTCCCTCAACTGTGACACGCACACATGACCGGCAGACAGGTCTTGCATCACCCTCGTTAGTGACACCACCACCACAGCAAGAGCTGCTCGACATGCCAACCTCACACCAGTGAGACATTCACTCTGACTTCCTGCCACCCCAGGCAGTGTCAGCCTAACCCGGACAGCCAGAGGCTTTTTTATATTTTAAAAAGAATCCCAGGTTATCCTGGCTTTACTCAACCTTCTGAGCAACTAACCTTCAACTAACAACCTGCTAAACTTTCTGCTCAGGTGATAAAACACAACCCAAGTTGTGTCCTGTGGGACAGCATCCTCCCTTCTCAAAGTGCCATTCCAGGATTCTGATGTTTCCCAGATTTTTGACACCTGTGATTAAGAGATTAACCATAAACCATGTCTCAGAAATGCCTGATCACACACGCAGGCACAACCCTAAGGTCCACTCCAGACAAGAGCTAAGTTTAAGCCAAGTAGGAAAGCAGCTGGCTCGTCCTCCTGCCTTGGACTATGAAGCCTCGTTAGATAACGGAGCCAGCGTGCCCGGAGGGAAACACGGACTCAAAGTCTGCAGGACTCGTAAGTGAGTCTGGTCAATCTTTTCCCAGAGGTCTTGCTGCTCATTCACTGGCACCACAAAGCAGGTCAAAGCTTAAAACAGACCAAAGGTCCCCCGTGGGAGTGGCTGGGAAGCCAAGCATGTGCTGCTTCACTCACTGCCAGCACAGCTCTGTTGGAAGGGAGTTTTGACCCAGAGGTCACAAAGTGATTCCTGTAACACTGTTGAAATTTTTTGGAGCTGCTGTAACACACTTATCACCTGGCGAGTACCCAGACAGCAAACAGGCCCTTGTAATAGTAATAATAATGCTGATACCAGCCAAAAACCCACAGCATGAAACATAAAGAAGAGAAAAACAAAAAACAAAGGAAAAACCCCAAGCTTCCTGCATCCGTGAAATCACGGATTCACCTACAGCCTGTTCCTTCAGTCACCATCCTGCTCACCTGGCCCTTTGCCCCTGGCAGAGGAATTCTCTCCCCTTTTTCATTTTGCAGTAAAGCAAAAGGGCCCTTCACCAAACTGCTTAGGAAATGACTGCAACAGAAGTTCCCCTCATCCCTGCACTGCTTCCATACAATGGAAGACTCCAATGAGAGATGGACACTCCAAGGTGAGAAGCTATGGATTTGGCATCTCCAGAGGAGATTATTCAGTCCTCTTCTCCATGCACAAACATGATCCTGGTCCATGTGTCCCTGAGCAGCAAAAACCTTGGGAAGGCACGAGAGCAACAGAGGGAAAAATTTAATTCCAGCAAAACAGTTCTGTGTGATCTTGTAAAGTGACAGAACTGGGGACAGGGACGAGGACGTGGCTTCTGCTGCACTGTCTCAACAGGACCAGCCTGTCCCAGGCCTGCCTTCACCACATGGCAACAAACCAAGAACTTGGATATTCCCAGTCCCCACTCACATGAAACAGCATTTGTCAGCACAACCCAATCTCCCCTTCAGGCCACTGCCACCTAAAAGGGACTTAAAACACCAGACAGACTCCAAACACAGCCAAGCACACGCTGTCCCCACATCCCAGGAGTAAAGCTGGGTGGGATGCACCTCCCTCCCTGCAACAGCCCTTGGAGTAAGGAGGGATTGAGTCTCTGTCCCTGTGCAAGTGCCTGGCTGGGTCACCTGTGTGCCCAACCTTGTGCAAGGGGAGCAGCTCCCAGAGTGCAGAACCACCTCCACCACATGTGTAGTCCCACCTGGTGTTCAAGGAAGGAAGTAATTGATGCGCTGGGGCACAGATTTGCAGCCCTGTGCAGAGAAGAGCTTCTCCTCTTTGGGGACAAACACCATCATCCTGGCCACCTCGTCCAGGGTGGCCTCGGAGTAGGGAAGTCCCCGGGCCAGGAAGGCGTCCCGTGCACAGAGCTTCACGTGGTGGAACTCCAGGGGCAGGAATGGCACCAGGAAGTCAATGAGGTTCTCTCTGAGGAGGTGGCTGTGGGCATAACTGTTCTCTGGAATGGAACACAAGACAAAAACTCAGAAGCTTCACCTGAGAGCATCACCCCCTCTGCAAGGCAAGGCTTGGCTCCAAGGGGCTCATCCAGCCCTGTGTTTGTGGGAGAGAAACACCCACTTGTACAAAGCTGGTCAGCAGCACTTGGCCTGAGCACAGTGTCCCTACAGCTCATGCCAAGAGACACCTGAAGCCCCAGAGAAGCCTTGGGCTGTCTCTCCCTGGCCATTTTTGGGGCTCAAGGGGGCCCAGAAGGGCTCTCAGTTCCCTCCTCACGTGCTCTCTGTCACAGCAGTGCTGTGCTCACGGGGCCCAAGGGGCTCACGTTGCCAATAACCCCCTGGCTGGGGGGGGAGTGAAGGCTTGTTCCCAGTGCCCAGCCCTGTGTGGCACACACTGGATGGGAGGTGCAGAGGGGCAGGTTTGCAAGCAGAACGACCCCCAGCATGCCACAAGCTCTTACCTGCAGGCTCCTGCAGCTCCACCCGCAGCCGCTGCTCCAGGAACTCCATGGAGATCTCCTCCCGGGCCCGGCCGGCTCGCCAGAAGTCCAGGGCGACCTCATTGATGGTGTTTCCACCAAGATTGCTGTGGACACAGAGGGAAGTCACTCGAGTGTGGCCCCAGAGGTGAACTGCTGAGAGCTGCCAGCAGCCCCCCTACAGCCAGGCCCCAGCACCTCTGTTAGCAATGGAGGATTCACTGTCTAGGATCAGCACATGGACCCAGCCTTCTTCCCAAGGAGCCCCTTTCCATAGGCATTGATACAGCTGTGTGCCATCCTGCCAGCTCAGACCCAGGGGCAGCAGAATTCTCCATCTCCCTCAGTCCCCTGTCCTGGCTTGGGAAGCCACTGGCCTCACAGGTGGCACTTTGACCCACACTGAACTGCCAACAAACCACCAATGAAAGTCCAAGTTAAAGGGCAGAGCACACAGAGGAGGCCCACTGGAAGCAAAGGCAGGGATTCAGGCAGCAGCCCAGGAGTTGGCAAAGCATCCCCTGCCCTGGGATAAAGCAGCAGCAGTCTTCATATAAGGACTCCTCTGGGCACCCACCTTAGGGGCAGCTCTGCCCTGGGGATGAGAGGTCCTGACAGCTGTTGAGGGTCGCAGGGCAGCCCCTCACCCTGAGAAGCAGGTCCAGGTCAGGCTGGTGAGGGGTTTGCTCCCAGCCCTGAGCGCCCCAGTTCACTGGAGATACTGGGAACCAGTGGTATATGATGGAAGCACCAGCTGGCTGCAGAGCTTGTGTGGGTGGGAGGCAGGGAGGCTGTGGGAGACACAGACCTTGCACACATCCTTTCCTCTCATGTCAGAGGCTCTGAAGCCCAAATGGAGGGGAGGCAAAATCAAAAAGCCAACACTGTTCCCATTCCCTGCTACCTTGTTAGGGGCAGAAGAGCTTGTACTGATCTTGCTCCCACCCAGACCATGGGAGAAACAGCCCCCTTTGACTGAGGACAGGCAGCCAGTCCCATCCTATCCTCAACTCCCACACCTGGCTGAAGCTGCAGGACCATGCCAGTGTCCACGGGAGCCCTGGAGCAGAGCCCGCCCTCCTACAGCAGGTCAGTATGACAGTGACCACACTGCCACCAGGGATGATGAAACCCCTGGGATTACACACTGCTGCAATTCAAGGCCCCCTGCTCCCACTGCTTGGTGGCACAAGGGCAGTGACATGTCCATTCCTGACCCTCATGGCTTTGCCAAGCAGGACACGAGGTCAGCCCAGTGCAGCCAAGAGCATGTTCACCCTGTGCTGAGCAGCAGGGCAGGACCTGCCCTTTCACCACGGCTCCTGCCAGAGCCCCACGCAGAGGGAACTGGAACAGGGTCAGTTCCACAGGCACTGGGCACACAGACAGCTCCTCCACAGGCAGGGAAACCTCACCAGGGAACCACCAAGCTTGGGGGTTAGAGCACTTGCCTGGATAGTGGGGGCTGGAGGAGTGCTCTGCCCACCTCCAGGCAGGGGGAACAGCTCCTGCCAGAGCCAAGCTGCAGGCTGCAATTCCAAAATTCGAGGCAGCCCAAGAAGCTGATCATTCCATGGCATTCCTCAGAGGCTACTTTAGACAGGTGCCTGCCTCACATCTTGGCTCTGGGATGTCCCACTTCTCCCTCCAGCTGCATCCTACCTAGGCTCAGGTCAGGGACAGCACTGGGGTGCGCACGTGCCCGAGTCCTTTCTCCCTTTGGATGGGAAAGGAACCAAGTAAAGCACAGGATGTGCCCATGCCAGGATCAGCCCTCACAGCATCTCCACCAGCAGCCATATCCAGGCAGTGGGAACTCCCCATCTCCCAGCAGAGCACAGGAACTTCCCACCAAGACCTGCAGCCCCAGCTCTGCCCCCTGCAGTGTCACATATGCTCAGCTGGGCAGGGTGGCACCATGCTGACCCTCACTCTGCTTCCTTGTCTCAAAGCCCAGATGCTGGTTCAGGTGTCCCAGCTCAGCTGGACCTCAGCTCCTCCTACAACTGCCCTGCTCCCAGGGTGGACACTCCGCATCAGCAGGCAAAACTGACCACGGAGGCAACCACCTTGTGGGAACAAGACATCTTGTCCCCCTCCCCTGCAGCCTGGGCCCTTCATATTGCACACCTCAAGGGATTAATTCCATCACTTGGTTCCTCCCCATCCCTTTGGGGGCCCAGAAATCACCTGAGGAAGAGGAAGATGGCTCTCTGTTGGTCTGCCTGGCCCTCGTTGCCGTAGGGAGCCATGAAGGGCCTGATGGCATCCAGGAGGCTGGAATGCAGCTTCTCGGCCTCGTCGAAGATGAAGAGGGACTGCCTGCAGAGCTGCAGGGTCTCGCTGAGCTGCCTCTGCAGCTGGGCCTGTGGAGTAGCAGGGACAGGGGTCAGGAGCCCCTGGGACTGAGCCAGGACGCCACGGGATAACCCTGGCTGGCAGCTAACAAACAGCTGATCCCTCGTCCCCGGGACAGGGAAGAGAACAGGGAGAGCAAAGGCAGGAAAGTGAGTGAGGCATAAAAATAGTTTAATAAGTGAAGGAAAGAGGAAAGAAAGAAATGAAGTGGTGCAAAGGCAGCCACCCACACCTGCCACAAACAGACTGGTGCCAGCCAGTCTCTGAGCAATGGCTTCCTGCCCCAAACCCCCTTCCCCTGCAGTTTTCGTTGCTGAGCACAACAGTAAATCACATGGAATATCCCTTTGGTCACCTCTCTGGTGTGCCCCTTCCCAACTTCTTGTGCACCCCCAGCCTAACTGACTCCAAGGGCAGAGTGGTAGAAGGGGAAAGCCTTGAAGGCTGTGCAAGCACTGCTCAGCTGTACCCAGAACACTGGTGTGTATCAACACTTTCACTCACAGTCCCAAATTTCATGGCATTGTGTGGGCTGCCGTGAAGGAAATGAACTCCATCCCATCCCAGCCCGGCACACTGGACCATCCCCACGGACACACTGTGATTTTGGCTCTCACCTTGTAGGAGTCCAGGTACTTGTGGTGGGGGAAGTGGAGGAGGGAGATGAACACCCTGACACAGTCGCTCCTCAGCCCATCCCGGTACAGGTGACTGGCCACCATCCGGGCCACAAAGTTCTTCCCTGTGCCAGACCAGCCATGGAAGGACAGGACCAGCGCCTTCTCGGGCTGTGGGCTCTGCAGGAACCCCTGCACTGCCCGAACAACCACTTCTTTGGCCAAGTGCTGCCCGTGGAGCTGCTCACTGAGATCTGCCTCTAGCCCTGCACAGAGAGAGCAGCAGCTCAGCCTTAAATTACCAGCCCAGCTGCTGCAGGTGGGAATAAGGAGACAAAACGGGGCAGGGCTGCTTGGCCAAGAGGAGTCTGAAGAGGCGATAAAGCCACAGGCTGCCCGTGCCCTGCCTGCATCTGGCCCCAAAAAGACACAAATTTTCCACTGACTCCTTTTTTCCTTGAGGAAGAGGTGGAGGTGTTTGGCAGCTGTGGAGAGCACCGATGCCCAAAGGCCCTCCTGAGCTTCCAGCAGAGGGTTTGGATACCAGGAGTCTCAGGGACAGCAGAACACAATGACACCTGCTCATGGCAGGTACACACAGGTCTGAGTGTACCCTCCCAGCCTGGGGCAGGGTCCCAGGCCAGTTTGGATCTCCCTACATACGCTTGGGAGTTCAGGGATGCAGGCAGAGCTCACGGCAAACTGGAGCAGGTACACTGCAGAGCAAGGGACAAAGGCCCTCTAGTCTTGGAACTGCAAATAAGTAATGGGACACAGGACTCAGCTCAGCCCCTCGCCCTCCCACAGCTCTGCACCCTGCTCAGAAATGCCCTTTACTTACATCACTTGCTAAAATACACTTCTTGTTAAAGAAAAAAACAAAACAAAGAAACAACAAAGCCAACACAGCCCCTACCTGTGATGTTGTTGACTATCCTGCAGTCTCCTGTCTCGCAGCACTTGCCAAAGCTGCAGTACCAGGCAGAGAGGATCTCCAGGTAATCCTGGCCCACCAGAGGTAAGCTCCAGCCTAGAAAAGACAGCAGGGTCTGAGCAGAGATGTTCCAGCAAGTTGCTTTTTTGCATTTTGAGTAGACACCCAGCTGAACCCTGTGAAGGGCAGCCCTCTCCCAAGTGAAGGGACTCAGCCCTGGCTGCGGGGAGGGACAATCAGCTCGGAACAGGCAGCACCTGGTTCGAGCTGGAAACGAGAGACCAACAGGTGCAAGACATGATTGTGGCAACCCGGGGTACACTGAGGAGGGAGATGCCCAGGGCAGTGACCCTCGGGAAGGGAAAGGCAGCATCACAGGAGCTGGGGG
This sequence comes from Chiroxiphia lanceolata, assembly GCF_009829145.1. Taxonomy (NCBI): domain Eukaryota; kingdom Metazoa; phylum Chordata; class Aves; order Passeriformes; family Pipridae; genus Chiroxiphia; species Chiroxiphia lanceolata. The sequence continues at coordinate 27,402,875 of NC_045645.1, forward strand.
CACAGACCCCCGTGCTGGGTGTTTGGACCTGGTGCTCATTCTGGGGCACGGGAGAGGGAGAGAACGGAGGAAGGTGCTTACCTGGGCTGGGACCGGGCTCTTTTTGTTCCTCCTTCTCCTCCTCGCAGCCCTCCTGCCACACCTTGCACGCCAGGTACTGCCAGTACTGCTTGGAGAGGGCACCCACGGCTCCCAAGTGCTTCTTCACGGCCTCGTACCCCTCGAAGCTCGCCCTGCCCCGCGGAGCCCCCTCCCCAGCGTGTCCCTGCCGCTCTGCCCACGTCGCCCGTGGCGGTGGCGGTGTCCCCGGGCTGCCCGAGCCCCCCAGCAGCAGCAGCACCACCAGGACGCAGCAACCCAGCCCCAGCCCAGCCGGGGGCCCGTCCTGGCCCATGGCCATGGCTCGGGGATCCCGTGGGATGGGAGCTGACCCTGCCCGGCTCTGCGGGGTCTGTCCGCGGGCTCCCGGCCTCCCTCCAGCCGTGACCTCACTTCCCGCCCGCGAGGGGCGGCGCTGCCCAAACGCGGCGGGGCGGGGTCAGCACGGCCAGCACCCTAAAACCCGAGACACCGAGACACCCCAAAACCTGCCCGGGCACAGCCACCGAGACACCCCAAAACCTGCCCGGGCACAGCCACCGAGACACCCCAGAACCCGGCACCGGGACACCCCAAAACCCGGCACCGGCACACCCCAAAACCCGCCCGGGCACAGCCACCGAGACACCCCAAAACCTGCCCGGGCACAGCCACCGGGACACCCCAAAACCCGGCACCGGGACACCCTAAAACCCGCCCGGGCACAGCCACCGAGACACCCCAAAACCTGCCCGGGCACAGCCACCGGGACACCCCAAAACCCGGCACCAGGACACCCCAAAACCCGCCCGGGCACAGCCACCGGGACACCCCAAAACCCGGCCCCGGCCGGAGCCACCGGCACCCTCCGGTCCCTGCTCCGCACCAGGGTTGGACTCCGGCCCCTCCTCAGCTCCGGCCAACCCCGGCCGGGAGGGGCGGGACCTTGAGAGATGCCCAGGGGACCTCCCGGGCACCGCTACCAGCCTGGTTTCACAGAGTATCTGTTTCTGATTGCACAGAATATTCCGAGTTGGAAGGGACCCCACAAGGATCATCGAGTCCAACTCAGGCTGCTCCCACAGAGCTGCAGCACCGGCAATAAGTGGCTGAAGAAGGCAAATAATCTGGTTTTTAAGTAGCCCAAGGGCTCAGCTGAAGTTTTGCTGCCACAGACACAAGGCACACCGGTAGTTGCTCATTAGAGCCATTTCCAAGGGGATACCAAAATAACAGGCATAAATGAGGGAGCAGGAGGCAGTGGGTGAGTCAGCCTGGCAGCACAAGGAGCTACATTGGGCTGTGTTTGTTCCTGCTGGGCTCCAAGTTCTGTTCAGGAATTAGATCAGAGCTCTGGGACAGGTACAACTCACGGCCACCACCAAGCTCATCAACAACATCCAGCTTCCTCCTGCCAGTTTCTCCAACCATTGGTAAACCCCTTCCTGTACAGGGAAGCAGAACTGCTTCCTTAGGGCTGACTGTGCTCTGGCAGGGGATCCTGGAATCCCATGCAATCCCTGGCTTTCATTTTGGAAATGTGTACACACACACACACGGCTGTGGGAGGAAGATAAAAAGTGGATAAACCCCATAAAACTTGCATTTTATCTTAAGCTGTACCCACTGCTGGCTTACTGTAAGAAACTGAGGCCTCCACAATTACTGAGCAGCAGGACAAGGTCACCCACAACTTATCCTAACTGAGACAAGGCCAGGATGCTTTGGAAATGGAAAGGATTTCAAGGGTATCCCATATGCTCAGAAAAATAAAAATAAGAGGGATAATAAATGCAATTCATCCAGCCTGGAAATTCCCTGGTACCAGTGGGAAGGGAAGGGGGATGCAGCCCAGGCATGGAATGCATCACCATCTACAGGTGGCTGCAAATATTACACAATGGCATTAAAAATACTGGGATTAACAAAACTGCCCCCTCCAGCTTCAAAAATAGGCTACAATCTGAACACCAGTTGCAGTAACTTAAACAGAACTAAAACCAGTGCAGCATACTAAAGAAAAAAAAAAAATTAAACTCGCTGTAGCCATAGCAAATTAAACTGCTGCCAGCCTTCCTGAAAACTAATTGAAGCACCTGAAGAATTTATGTACATTTATAAAAAAATTCATAGCTGTAACATTCAAACTCTGACCTCCCAGGGTCAGCTTTAGCTGAAGAGAGCTTATCAAAAAAGAAAATTATGAAAGATAAACTGACTGTCCAACACTGCTCCAGCTCCATGGTACCAGGGAATAACTCCTGGGATGTCAGCCTGGCCCAAGTGCTGCACATCGTTAAGAGCTAGAAGGGAAAATAAAACCAGTTGTTCAACAGGCCCTGGCACAGGTTGCCCAGAGGAGCTGTGGCTGCCCCATCCCTGGAAGGGTTAAAGGCCAGGTTGGACAGGGCTTGGAGCAACTTGGGATAGTGGGAGGTGTCCCTGCCCGTGGCAGGGGGTGGAACAAGACGATCTTCAAACCACTCCAAGAGTCTATGATCCTGTTTGACCTGCCCCTGCAGGTAACAAGGCACTGAAGTGTTGTGGGGCCAGGAATTACCTTCCTTGAGTAATTCAATTCCCTTTGTGGGGCCTCAGGGAAGAGATTATCCCCCTATTAGAAGGGATGCTGCAGGAATCTGGAGGAGATCCTAGTGCACTGTGCTGAGGAGAACTCACTCCTACCTGCCTTGGGAAGGATGGGGTTAGGAAGCACCTGGATTTTTTGATTCCTCTGCTGGAACCCTCACTATAGTATTTGCTCATCTTCAGCTGAGTCTGGCAGAAGAAGCAGCTGCAGGGACCTGCATGTCCCCAGAGATGATGGAAGGATGAGCTTGTCACTTCATGGCTGGTTATTTGTCAGTCAGTCCTGGTGAGCAGCAACCACCTGGTTAAAACTCCACCCTCTCGGGTCAGCTCAGCTCTTACAACAGCACAGCTGCCACCTACAAAGAAAAACAGCACCACCAAAATGAGGTTATGTCTTGCTTATTCCACCCCCCAGTGCAGCTCAGGACAGGCAAACACTCAGAGGGAACCTTGCAATCCAGGATTTTACATACAGGCTGTATCCACTGCCCAGGGAAATGCCATGCACCCATCTTTTCCCATTTTCCATAAAGCAATTCCTTCTGCAGATCCATAGCTGCACTCTGACAGAAGGCAGGAGGAGAAGACTCTCTTTCCAGAGCTCATTATAACAGCTGTGGATCAGATCACTAAATAAAAGGAAGATCTGGAATAAAGGATATGAGGGGAGTCCTTTCCCCTCCTTCATTTTTTTCCCCATAAAGTCCTATCCCCAGTCTCTTAAAAAGTTTGACTCTACAAAGAAAGAATAGGTCACCAGTCCCACATTTGGGATACTTGAACTAAAGACTTCTTTTCATTTCTAATTTTTAGATTCAATAAAAAATTTGTAGGGAAAGAATTTGAGAAGTTCAGGGAAAGTGCTTATTTTCAACCCCCTTTTGTTCTCCATTGGCTCAAAGTTGTTTGTGTTGTGTTCATTCTTCTGTAAAATTACATTCATTACATAATCAGAAACACTTTGAAACCCCTCAGTTAAAGGAATTCTCACCCTGTTACTAAGGCCAACCACTCTAAAAATACATAACAGCACAACAAAGTGCTTGGAACAACAGCTCTCCGAAGTGGCGATTTTAGCCTTAAAAGCATCTGTAGCTGTTGGAGTGCTCAAACACAAGCAAAAATCCTGTCCCATTCCCAGAGCAAAGCTCAAGAACAGAGATGGAGGATAAGAAAAGTTATTGCCAGCACACAATGCTAGGAAACAAACAAAAAAAAAAAAACACCAGAACATCCTCCCCCACAAAACCCCCAAAACAAACCCCAAAAAACAGTTCTTGCAGAATTCAACAATGCTGAAGTCCAGAGTTTCAACGGAGAAACTCTAAAGAAAAGCAGGTTCCACACAACCATGTTGATGCTACAGGGCGGGTCAAAGACCCCTGACATCCACAACTGCATCACCTCCTGCCTCCCACTCACTAGTGGGGTACTGAGAAAACAAGCTCTGACACAGTCTGAGTAAACCTCTGCACTCAGTGGGAGCAGATTTTGGGGGCTGTTTACCTGCTCTGTCTCAATAAAAGCTTAGGAAAACCAACCATGAACACCTGCCAACTCTGCAAGCATCTCTTGCCAACTCCATATCCATCTCTTGCTCCATGTAACGAAGCCAAGCTATTGGGATACAGCCAAGGACTCAGCCCAGATGCTTGGCAGATGCAGGGCCATGGGATGCACTGTCAGAAAACCCCTCCAATCTAGGTGTGTTTTTCTTCTGTATCCCTTTGGGACACTCTTCTTCCCTTCCCAATAAGGCTCTTGCAAACAACCTGAATGTTTGACCCCGTTCTTGGATATCCACGACTGGAATAAAGGCCATTGACAACCATGAGCGAAGGAATAACTGGGAAACAGCAGCAGCAAAACACTTTAAACATTCAGCCCACATGTTGGAACAAGAGAGAGACAGACAGGGGAGGGAGAGAAAGACTTAAACAATCCATCAGTGCTGCTTTATTAAAATCTTTATTCACACAATGTTGCTTTATGTGGGATCTGACCCCGGGGGATACAAGTAGAAAGTCATGATAACGTTCTGTTTGCTCATTAGCAACCTCCATTTGTGCAGCAGCTCCCAGGGGCATCCTCTGACAGCTCCGACAGGGGTGTCTGTTTCCAGCATCTTGCTCCAGCTGCCGCAGCAAATAAATTACCTTCTTAATAAATTAGTATTTTTCAGTTGAAGTTTGTTTGGCAAGACACACTCCAGTTCGTCAGCTGCTGGAAGAGGAGCCGGCTCGAGTGTCTCCTCCACCCCACGGCTGACTCAGGCGGGAGGAGGTGAATAGCAGATGGCTGATGGTGCTCTCTCTTTAATTAGTTCTTGATTTCTGTGCTTCAGGCGCTCTGGTATCACCAATCTCCACAACACAGCCACTGTGTAACATCTGGGGCCAGCGGATGACAGCGTGCACAGCGAACAAGGATCAGAAGGTGTCATGAAAACCTCACTGACAGAGCACAGCACCTGCCTCACAAACCATGTTGTTTGTCAGAGATTCAAGCAGACCCTGTTGGCACCTGGATGCTGCTCCTCATTTCCCTTCCAATGGTTACAATCTAAAATTTCTCAGGGTTCTGTATTCAAGCAAAACAGCGACAGCTGCCCAAAGGGCAGAAATTATCGCAAGGCCAAAATCACATCTCCCTGATTTTGGCTAAGGGAGGAATTTATTCTTCTTTCCTGCTGCAGAACACCAACCTCCAGGAGTGTTTACAGCAACCAGAAGCATCAATATCACAAAGAAAAAAGCAAACCCAAAAAACCCAACCATTTCTTGCTTCCTCCTACTGACGATGCCGGACTTCACGCCCTTTGTTCACAAGTAAACCAAAATAAACCAATACCCTGCTTTAAATCTTTGACATTCATACTGGGGAAAAACTTATCCCCATGTTCCATTTGACAGCAAAAGTTTCAACTTAGAGCAATACGTAAATTCTCAACCAATTTAATCTCAAAGACAGAAAGACCTTTTTCTGAATCCATTATTAAATCAATTTTTGAATCCATTATTATATCAAGAGTGATCACATAGAAATCAAAACTTCAAATTTTGGTAGATCCTTCCCAAAATACTAAGAGCTCACGATTAAGCTCAAAGAGAAGAACAAGCTTTTAGAAATGCTACAAGCCACCACCATGTGCTTCACCATCTCCCCTGTGGGTAAATCATCTGAAATTTCCTGGGGAACAGCTGATGCCAGCACTCGCTCCTGCCCCATGGGCACCTCTAAGGCACCACCCACAGCTTCCACAGCGTGTTCTGTTGTCAAGTACAATGATAAAGAGGCACAAGCTTCTCACCAGTGTCCTCAGAGCTGGCTGTGCATTACCCTCCTGACTAGTAACTCCAATAAATAACTCCAGAGTCAAATATCTCCATCCCATCACCTCTGGGGCAGGTCTGTGATGTGTCCAAGTCCAGAAGAGAGACAGAAGAACATAAAATTCAGTCTCAGGTAAACAGTTACGTTCTGCTTTCAAGATACTCTGCTCATGAAGGAAGAAAAAGACTTTAACAAAATAAACCTGAATTTTTCAGATAAACTCTCTCCCTGACGTTCTTGGATCAGGTGTGGCCTGGGTGCAAGAACAGGAAACAGCTCTCTCCTTGCCCACCACACTGCAGAGCTAAAGAGATCCTGACAGACAAATCAAGGAAAAGGGCTTTAACTGACATTTTGCTGCCCTTGCTCACAAATCCAGTAATCCATAATCACTTTGGGAAGGGAGCTCTCTCCTTACATTAAGGACCATTTGGCTGAACTGAGCACCGACGCAAAGCTGTTCAATTTGGAAACAGCGACAAAGCTGCTTTCCTTCTGGAGACACAGATTCTTATCCCAAGGTGACAGGTTCTATGGCCACAAGCTCATGGGCAGCACAGGCTGAAGTGCTGAAGGATGACAGGACTGGCACAAGACGAGTGCTGCAAGCCTGCCCTGGAAAGCCAACCTGCACCAACTCTTCCCTACCTACAGCAAAACCATCAGTGAGGACCCCAGGATGACCATCCCAGGCAGAACATCGCAGTGGCAGTTGCTGGGAAGGCAGAAAACTTTCTGGAAGGGCTCACAACTTCTGAGCTCAGCCACAGCCAGACCAGGTGAACGGTGGGACCGAGCAGCTGGTGTTGCACAGAGCAGCAGCGCTGAGCTGTGGTCACACGGAGCAGCAGGAAGCTCTCTCAGATGAGATGGAGAACAACCACCACAGCTCAGGGCTCTCTCCACTCTTCAGGTTACTTCTGGTAACTCGGGAAGCCCAGCAAACACCTCTTTCCTCAGCCCAACATGCCCAGAGGCCCCACATACCACAGGGCTCACAGTAAGCGGCATGACCTTGCTACGCAGAACCTGCTTCCAAGGACAGATCCTGTCCTCCTCCTCAGCTACAACAGAATGGAAGTTCGGGTTTTAATACGGACACAGGACAGCAAGGATATTTTCTCCACTCAGACCTTGCCAGATTCCTTAAAAAACAGTGACAGGACACATGGAAACTTATGATAACCCCTTAATTATCAAGTGCTGTATAACCACCCTGTCCTCTCCTAAATCTCCAACCCTGTGGATAAATCTTTGATAGGACTTCAGCCAAAACACTGAAGCATTATCACATATGAGGCAAACCCCTTTCCCAGTCTTTTATCGAGGAAAAGCCAAGTGAGCAGCAGAGGTCCCCTCTCCCACCCTCATGGCATTTGGAAGAACATCCCACCCCCGGGGGGGTGGCACAACTCTTCAGTCTAATAATTATTTTATTCACCCTTTCCTCGTTCTCTAGAGAAGCAGTAAAATGCCCAACCAGCTCACAGCTGATTGTGTACAACCCTGAATCAGACAAACTCGCCAGAGTATCCTGGGGGAAGAGAAGGGGAGAGGACTGTACTGTTCATCTCCATTTGTCCCCTCTGGATTCAGTTCACAAATTAGTGTCTGTATTCCACGCACTCCCACCAACACCAAGAGCCATTTTCACCCAGTGCAGTGCCCACTGCCGGCAATGGACACGCCACCACGGCCAAGATGCCATTCCAGGTGCTGAGCCATCCAAGGGCCCAGCTCCCACCTCTCACTGCTGCCAGCCCACAGAAAAAGCCACTGTCACCTCCATTCCTCTGGCTCGGGAGCCTTCCTGTTCATGTCAGTCCATCTTGGCCACAGCCCTTCTGAACTGATTGTGCTGTTTTTCTATCGCTTTTTTGTTTGTTTGTTTTTTTAAAAAAAGGATTTCCATCCGTGTTCCGCTACAATTACAAGTGAGACAGAGTCATCCTGTCTTCCACCAGCACCACATCTGGCCCAAACTGGTCTGTGCACTGCTTCACTGTAGCCAGGATGCTGAGGAGCCGCTGGTCCAGGGCGTCCAGGTGAGGGTCGGAGAGCACAGGGGAGATGGGGTCATGCGACATGGCCGTTTTTAAGGCAGACTTCAGCACCCCGTTCTTCAGGTAATTCAGCCTGTTCCAGGTGGAAACCCGGATGCTGCAAAAGGAACAAACACACAAACCCATCATACCACTGCCCAGCTGTGGTCCCGTCTGGAATACCGAAGCCAGCCTCCTGAGGGAGGTGTAACTGCAGGTTAACGCAGGATCCGAGCGAAACTTGGAAGGTGAAGAAGAATCAATCCCCTGTGACAATAACTGATGGAGCACAGGAACACTTCCCGCTGCGAGCAAGGACTGTCTTCAGTCCCGGGGCCTCCCAGACACAGTGTGGAAGGGAAAGAAAAGAAAGGAAAATCAACAATCTGGTTGTTAATTCAAACACAAACTCACGTCGCCTCAGGAAGAGCATCACTGACCAACAGTTAATCACAAAGGACAAAAGGCTGTTGATTGAACCTCTAAGAAAGTGAACACAGAAGTGATTCTTCCGCTTCACTGGCCACTGAACTTGTTCGTGTTGTTGTCATAACTCATCTTGACTGTTGTGTTCTGTGAGGTCTCTTGGGATTCTCCCCCAAATCCTTATGTTTTAGCACCATTGGTCTAAACTCTTGGTTTTGGTGGCCTCTAATAAAACCAGCAGTATAAGCAAGTGCTGTACCAAACCTATTGTTAAAGCAATTATGCATATGAATTCTTATATAGCATTTGCCTGCCAGAAAGGAAGGGTACCTAAAATCCAGGAAACTGCAAAGTCTCTTCCAGAGATAAACTTCTCTTCTGGTTGCATTTGGGAGAATCTAAATGACAGAGACTGCAAAAGATCCTCAATAAAGCAGGAAATTAAACATTTGTTTAAAATTAATGGAGGGGAACTACAGAATTTGAAAATCAACTGTTCTCTCTATGGATTTTAAAAGAACCTTGCAGAACACAGGCCAGGTGTACTGCAGAGTGCATGGAATCTTAGTGGAATCTAAGTGGAATGCTTAGTGGAAGCAGGATGAGAGCTCAGGCTTTCTGAAAAGTTCCCAGATTTAACAGGCCTCGAGGAATGTGGAAGACAGAACCTTTCAAGGACAAGCTGAAGGAACTCTCAACTTTTAATTTTTGGAAGGCTTAAAGGAGTTAATGTTATCTTCAAGTATCAGAATCAGGAAATGGATACATCAGTATTTTCTGTCCAGGAAATTTTTCTAGAATCCTAGAATTGTTTGGGCTGGAAAGGACCTTCAAGATCACCCTGTGCCATGGGCAGGGACACCTTCCACTAGACCAGGCTGCTCCAAGTCCTGTCCAACCTGGCCTTGAACACCTGCAGGGATGGGGCAGCCACAGCTTCTCTGGGCAACCTGAGGCCTCGCCACCCTCACAGGGGAAGAATTTCTCCCTAATATCCCATCTAACCCTGCCCTCTGTCAGTGTGAAGCCATTCCTCCTTGTCCTATCATTCCATACTCTTGTCCCAAGTCCCTCTCCAGAGCTCTCCTAGAGCCCCCTTAGGCACTGGAAGGGGCTCTAAGGTCTCCCTGGAACCTTCTCTTCTCCAGGCTGAACACCCCCAGCTCTCCCAGCCTGTCCCCAGAGCAGAGGTGCTCCAGAGAAGCAGCAACGGCCTGGTGAGAGAGTGGACACAGAACAGAAATCAAGTCACAGCCTCTAAAAATAAAACAAACAAAACCACAGCTCACAAGGCCAAAGCAGAAACAAAATCCAGCAAAGAAACTACAAACCTGGGTTGAAAGGAGCCCTCTGAGCAGGGCTGCAGTCTTCTTCAGAAATCATTTTTGGAAATGATTAAATTGCCAGACACGTTGAGTCCTTCGCTTCTGTCAGGGAGAACTCAGAGTGGGATGTGAACTTTTATTTGTCAGGAGCTGGATGGGGACAGCTGCAGATGCAAAGTACCTGTCACACTGACTATGGAAAGATCTGAACCAGTGACCTGGAGGTGAGACCACTTTCTGCAGCCAAACACCCACTGTACTGCCCTCATGAAAATGTATTTCTCAGCTTCTTGGGCAGTGACAATACATCAAACAGACAATATCTCAAAAACAATAAAGCCCTGAGTATCCAAGCAAACATTTTCAGGTTGCCAGAAGGCTTCAAACCTAATTATATTGTAAACCTAAGGACACCAATTGCATAAATAAAGTGAACAGCACCCCAGCATTTCACTTACATGCAGCACTGATAAAGAGGAGCCAAGATGCTTCTTTCATCCAGGGCAGGGTTTCCAAAGCTGAAAGGCAAAATTAAAACCCAAGTGAACCAGATGAACTCCTAATGTTGTTCTCAACATCAAGAGCTCTGTAAAGAATTCAAAGAAATCAATAGTAGGCAATTTCATGCTCCAAGAGATCAAATAATTTAAATTAAAATACAAACAGGCCATGGCCAATCACAGATACAACTCTCAAAAGCATCAGCTGATTCAGTACCAGGTAAACAGAAGGAGCACCAGCATACCCAGTTCTGTATGAGACCAAGGCACCTTAGAAAGGAATTCCAGAGGAGTCTAGAAATGGAACTCATCTTGTCATGCAGGGGTAAGGAATAATTTGGATTCTGGGGACAGGGAACGGGAGCTTTGACTCTCTGACACTGCTGGACAGGGAAGGAACCAAAGAGCAGCCACCATCAGAACAACAGTTCCACCAACAAGGTGATCCACTTGAACATTTCATGCCCACACTTTCTGAGGGAGGTCTGCCAGAAGGCTTCCAGAGTATTTCAAGCTTCATCTAAACACAAGCTCATTTTATTTTCTATATATGTATTTTGTATATTTGTATTATTTTCACCCTCCTCATAATACTGTTTTCAACACAGAACTTTCCCCTTAATAGAGGTAAGTTGCTCTAGGGGTCTGGCATTACTCTGCCCAAATAATTCTGTTATTAGCAGCTTTAAAACTGGAATAAGCTCCCAGGGAAGTGGTCATGGCATCAAGAAGCATCTGCTCTTAGTCATGTGCTCTTAATTTTAGGTAGTCCTATGAGGAACAAGGAGCTGAGCTCAACTGATCCTTCCAACTTGAGATCAACCATGATTCCATGAAAAAACTGGCCCCCTATCCCTTAATTCAAAGGAGTTGAAAGAACCTCACTCAAGCTTTCAAGGAAATAATTTACTGGGAGCCTGCAAAGCCACACCAGCAGTGTTTTCATAGTGTTCTAAGAACAAACTATAATGAAGGGACTTGACCTTCAAACACCATATTTACTCCAATGACTAATCCATTAAACTTCCTTCCTCCTAGAACATTGTCAGTGCATAACAGAAAGACAGTTTTTGCCTGCCATGGGCAGGGACACCTTCCACTAGGCCAGGTTGCTCCAAGCCCCATCCAACCTGGCCTTGGACACTTGCAGGGATGGGGCAGCCACAGCTTCTCTGGGCAACCTGTGCCAGGACCTCACCATCCTCGCAGGGAAAAAATTGCTTCCTAATCTCTCATCTACACCAACTCTCTCTCTCAGTTTGAATCCATTCCCCCTTGTCCAGTCAGCACCGCAGCCTTTGAAGGACCCTAATATTTGGTGAGTAATTTCTGATAAGAAAGCAAGCTTAGCACAGAAGATATTAATGAAAAAAAAAATATTCCCTGGCCCTCACCTTTTGGCATTGTCCAGCAGGATGAGCATGCTGGCTCCCTCATCATCCTGGAAGCTCTCGTAGTGGTGCCGGTCGGCATTCCCGATCAGATAGTCGAAGACGGCCGTGTCGATGATGTCCAGGAGCCGAGGGCCCGAGTCGTAGGGGGAGGTTTTCTTCACAGCATCACAGTAGCTCTCGTCGTACTCCCACCTGTGGCCAGAGAGAAACCAAACAGCCCTTCAGTGAGCCATCCCTGCACACCAATGGGAGTTACAGCTGCCCTTCAGACACTGAGGAGCGCAGGAAGAAAAGCTAAGCACAGCAGCCCATGCTATACAAAGAAGGAAGAGCTAGACAACAGTGTTTCATTAGCAAATGAGTTAATCCTCATGAGTAAATCCTGCATTCACATCCCAGCGTGTGGAGCAAGCTGTAGTTCCAGTGCAAGGACACACAACATCTTCCTACAGAAAACAAGGTCAGAGTTTGCCTCCTCAGTGCTCACAACTCAGCAGTGCCCAGGCTGCCTCATGGCAAGATTGACTTGCCTCCCTCAGCTTCCCAGTGAAGGACTTCAGCACCGTGTCTGTTTGCAGTGCCTTGACCTGCTTCCATCAGCCTGGCTTTCCAGTGACCTTCTTAATTTTTTCTCTCTAATGCAAATAATCTCATCATGGTTAGTAAAGAGCCTCTCTGTCCTGAGAAGGGCTTCACCTGTGTTCATTCTCCTTCAGAGTTGTCTCCTTCCTCCCCACTTCCCTTCCAGAGCATCTCACCTTTTTCTCCACTGACAAGATTTCAAGCTTCCCTCTCATCTCCTCTCCTTCTACAAGTAATGTTGTAACACGGATGTCATGTCTCAGTTCTCCAAAGCTAGGATTTTAAATTTTCTCATTTTCTTCTTTACAGCTTTCAAAGCTATTCAACACCACCACCTAAACAGCCAAATCTCTGGGGTATATCCTTTCCATCTGTCAACCTAAATAACAAGTACATCTATAACATCTTCCATGTAAGGCCTGAAACAATCCTTCACAAAACAGCAGTGAAATTGGAAATGCCTTAAACCATCTGTGACTTGGAAACAGAAATGGAGGAAACAAGCTGGAGAGCCTTGCTGACATGCTCACAATTGCAGAGACTCATAAAAGGAGGAAGATCAGAATTTCATTACTAGAACTGCCACATACCCCACCTCATCTTCTAGTGGTCTGGAGCCTGACCTCCCTTATTCCTTCCTCCAGGTATCCAAACTAGAGAGGCCAAAAATGTGTCTTCTCAATGTTTTTGACAACAAGGTCCTCAAATGCTGTGTCTGGTTCCCTCTTTTTTTGCATCAAGGTCCAACTCACATTCAACTTGCAGCACAAATCCACAAGGCAACAGTCTCAGATCCTCCTACCTCTTGTGCTGAATAAATTCCTTATGCTGCATCCCTCTCTCTCTCTCAAGTGTTTCTCTTTCTCTCATTTTACTTTAGAGCAGTACTTAATCTTGCCACAATTTTTTGGATAGACTATTCTCTCTCTCTCTCTCCTCATCTTCCACGGAATCTTTCAAGACAGACCTTTCTCTGACACTTATTTCTGATCATTTATATTGTATTAGCACAGGCCTTGGAAGGTCAGGGATTTTATCTATTACACTTCCATTAAACATTACTTACACTAATGTGACTGTATGAATTATGTTCAAAAGGTCAACTCAGGACAGAGTAGAAGCAGTTAGAGCAGGAAAAAATTCTTAACGCTTTTATTTTTCCATAATTACCAGGCACAGAAAAAGGAGAGCATGACACCTAGAACATCTAATTTTCCTGATGTTCTCAAAGGGAAATGTGCAGCACGACAAGGTGCAAACACCAGAACTTTGTAACCCCATCTGAACGAGGCAAGAGCGAGTTTCAACACAGCAAATATCAAATCAGCACAGGAATCATGGTAAAACCCTGTGTAAGGAGGCAGCTTACGATGAAAAATAGCCTCTCAATAGAGAAACACCTCCAAGAATTCAGCCCATTCATTACTGCAATATCCATGTACTGAACACAGCTAATTTTGACCTGCTGGAAAGGAGAAAACATCTGTTGCTTAAAAATCAATCCACGCATTTAATACTCTAAAACAGTTCAGTGAAGCCTTCGGATGAAATTCTTTGTGAGAACAATCACATCATTGGAAATCGATGGATACTTTAGATCAAGGACTAAAAAACTCTTTCTAATCACTTGTTAAAGACAAAGATTTGGAAAAATTTACTAAGCTCAAAACCACTTGCTCTGGTCATGGCAAAAAACATCCCCAAGCCACGTACTCAGACGTGTCACATCTATTGTACAAGATGGATAGAGCTCACATTTGTCCTTCTTTAAGGATTCTTTAGATGCTGAGCCTGGTCACCAAATATTAATGGTATTCAAAGCAAGGAGCTTTCCAGTGCCTACCTACTTAAGCTAAACCAGCTCCACAACTCTCCGAAGAAACTGCAAGGACCGTGACAGCAGGTGCTACCACATCTCAGAGGGCCACAGTGTCAACAGAATGTCCAGTGGCACAAGAGAAGGGTCTTGGTTAGCCCACAGCCAAGATTTTCAGAGCCTGGAGTGCCCCTCCCACGTTCTCCTACCTGGCAAGTTTGCCTTCCCGGTAGGTCCTGCCCCAGGGGTGCCGGTGTTTCTGGAGAGGCCACACGTCCGGCAGCCACAGGGTCACCGACCCCTCCATGATGTCCCCGTCTGCACACGCTGGCTCTGTCTCCCGACAGTAGTAGCACTTCCCATAGAAGCAGGTGTTATTGCCTTCAAACCGAAAATAAACAGGTATCAAAACAGCAGAACTTAATCCGAGGAATCCAACTGAAATTCAGGAGCATGTTGTTGCAGCAGAGCCTTCCCTGCAACAGGATTTCACTGCACTTGACCACGTGCTTCCTGTCTCAGAGAGGGAGAGGTTCCAAGAGATTACACAGATATTCATTCATTGCAAGCAATTAAGGATTAATATTCAAAGGAGAGAGTAATTATATTTTCTAATGACTTTATCACACCGAGAGTTAATACACTGCACCACCAACAAGATTTTGTGATCCCTTCCTAATCCTTGGGACCTTGACTTGGCAACCTTGACACTGCTTGTTTTTCACATTTTTCACGTACTTCATGTGTCAGATTTGCCACCTTTCTGAAAAAGTTGACCTAAAAGAGGCAAGTTAAAAAAGAACACGGCAGAACTCAAATGGATTTGGAGCCCTGAGACCTGCCACACGTCTCAGCTACTTGAGCAGGGGAGACAGAAACAAGCTGTCATTCTTACATGATGCAGGAATGCAGATCTGTCAAAGCTTCATCAGTGTCTTCTGACAGGAGAGGAGCAACAAAACCCTGCAGCCTTTAGTCTGCTAATGCTGATGTGTCCTGTAATCCACACAACCTGGATTAATAGGTTTAGTTTAACCTTTTCTGTTTCCCCCTTCTAACCTGCCTTTGCTTGACTCTTGCCAAGTTAAATCCAGTTCCATGTTCACAGATGTTCCTCCAAAATATTTCTCAACTGTCTCCCTTTGTTGTGATTCCACTTGTTCTCTATTCTTGTTTCCTGTGGCTCTACATCCAGTATCCTTCCCAAACCAGGCTCAGCTCACCCAAAGATGTGTTTTTCACTTTCCACCCTTACACAGCCCCACCCCTCAGCCAGCACTCCAGGGGAGCCCTCCATCCAGACCTGGCTCTTGTGCTCCCAATACCCCATCAGACAACTTGAGGATGTTAGAAATTATTATTAACTACAAAGAGCTTGCAGACCAGATCTCTTATCTGTATGGAAAGCCCTGCAAGTCTCACTTTCCATCCAGGGCCTGCAGCAGGTCCAGCAAGAGACAGAATTCTTTGAGATCGTAGCTGCAACTCCAGCAAACCCTGCACTGAATAGGCATGAATTATCTTTTCTTCGGAACCTCAGAAACTTGATCAAATTTGGGCTGACAAGAGATCACAACCTTTTTTCCCAAATCCACCCATTTATTTGGGTCCTGCACTGCACAACAGCGAATCCAAGAAAACTAAGGAAAGGCAATGAAAATTTCTGGAGCCAACTTTTCAAGTCAGCATTTCTGCTAGAAAACAGCTTAGTTATCTTGGCTGAAATTCAAAAAAGTATAGTCTGCCTGAGGCAGGCACCCCATCTGAATGCAAGGAGAGTTTGGGAAGGCTGAGCTCCTCTCATCTCTAAGTTACACCTTGTAACTGGCAGTGTGAGACTGCCAGCAGTGCTTGTAATAGGAATGTACACAGGCACATATTTACCAGCTCTAATGAACAATCATCTCTAGAGTCTTCTGATTAGAAAACAAAACAAACGAAAAAAGAGTAGTAATTGGATATTTTATGAAAGCCTGAAGGAGTTAAGGCTGCAGCATAAGTAATTTCTTGGTGCTTAATGACCACCTGGTAGGAGTTCACATTAGTAATTCCCATTACGTGCCCTCACAGCACTATTGCTGTAAATAACACAGGGAAGTTCTGACACATTTGGTTCTAAATGCTCCACAGGCTCTGATGGCACAAACAGCATCTAACACCAACTGAAGTGTCAGCTCTACAAATTATCCCAAATCACCACCCTGTTCACGTTAAATACAATTCTATTTTTTTTCCATGTAGGTCTAATCACAGATTTTTCTAACCACCTCTGACAGCAGAGAGAAAATTCTTACTCAAAAAAACCAAAACTTCCCATCTGTAACACAGAGCAGATACAGAGGGAAAACTACTTGGAGGAAACCAAGTCCTCCTCCCCCTCCAAACAGGGTTATACAAGCTCTCCCTTGGCAAAGACAGAGACTTCCCAGCTTCCTGCACCAGAGTTAACTGTTCCATAGCTGTGTCAGGCTCCCACGGCTCTTTTTCCCCCATTAAACCCGTTTTTCTTTACTGGGCTGCACCATCCATGGAATCCACTCACCCACAGTCATGAAGGTGCCCAGGAGCTGCTCCGTGGCCACTGGTTTGATCTCTGTGCGGAGGTTCACAAACCTGCCAACCACCAGCGGGGCCCGTCGGAACCCCAGGATTCTGATTCGGGAGGAAAAAATACAACAGGAGAGTTTGCAACACAGGCAGCAGTTCAAAATCGAAACAAAACAAACCCACAGTCTCTGTCAGAGATGACTGAGACCGAAGAATAAAGTTGGAGCCCTGCAGAAACCTCTTTTCTTCTCCAAGCAAAGTAAGGGAAC
The DNA here is from genome assembly GCF_009829145.1 of Chiroxiphia lanceolata. Taxonomy (NCBI): domain Eukaryota; kingdom Metazoa; phylum Chordata; class Aves; order Passeriformes; family Pipridae; genus Chiroxiphia; species Chiroxiphia lanceolata. The sequence continues at coordinate 27,419,779 of NC_045645.1, forward strand.
TCACTTTTCTTAAGTGCCCGGATGTTAAACTTGCTTCATAAGCCATCAGTGACACTCTTTTATTAAAGCCTTTCCAGCACACAGCACCACAGGATGCACCATGCTCAGAACTCAGACCTCACCCCAGAAATACCCACCATGTGTCTCGTGTACAGGCCGAAGCAATAAAACCATGTGGCCCATGGGCTGGTCACCTGCAAGGATCATTTATAATTTGTGGGAACCACTATCTATTGAAGTGTTGTGTTCAAGCCCAATTCAACCACACTTGAAAGCAACCAATCAAGGAGTTGTTTTCTTTGGCATGAGGAGGGAGAAGGGAAGAGACAATGGCAGAAGGAAAGTGAATGCCTGAAAAGTGCCTGGAAGAACAGAGGTGGGAAGAACAATCACAAAACTTGTAGTTACAAGACCCAGGTTTCACTCCCATGTGTGACCACAAATGACCTGGGTGTTTGTAATGGAATTTTAAAAGTGCTTAAAGGACTACACAGATCAGTACAGATTTTAAGTCTCTTCACCTCCAAAGTGCCAACACAGTCTTCCTGTAACAAGGAGACCGAGACTGTACTCATTTATTCCAGATGAAACTGCATCTCTAACAGCATTTCAACTATCAGCATTCAGGGTTTGGCATTTTCTGTCCCATTCTTTGTATATCCTGTACTTTGTTTTTCTCCTGTAATTGCACCTCCAGCTCAGGACCACAAAACCACCTGGGTACCCTTGAATACAATTTATATATGAATAGCTGGTTTTCATCTAGGATGCACCGATTAATATTTAATCGAACAATAGGCTTCACTTTTCAGTGTACTGGACGTGAACTCAGCACATACATTTGGTATTCCAGACTCTTCCACAGCACTTGGTTAAGCTCTTTCTTCCCTGTAATATTAACTGTAATGGTTTTAGTGCTCATTCTCCTTTCCAGATTTTTCACAAAAATCTAAAATGTTAGAATCTTGCACAGACCTTTGAAATGAAGTGTCACCAAACAGCTGATTTTTATTTTTGCCTTCAATGTGCTATGTTGGCAGGTTAGAAACAGCTCATATCTGAGGTGTATTCTTCAAGGAACTCCAATGAAGCATTTTCCAAAGATAATAAAGCCAGGTAAGCCAATAATTCCATACCTATCCAAGTGAAAGGCTGCCACTTCTGCGTTGTGCCTGTCGTAGCCAGCGTAGGGCTCTCCTTCCACTACATAATCCCTGGCATATCTGTAATTGAAACAAGTCAAATACAGTGATTCTGTGCAGAACTTCCATCAATTTTGCTGTTCAGAGCAACAATTTAATAACAGTGCTACGTTATAGAGTCTCTGCGTCCCTTTCCAAATGACTGCTAATGGGAGGGGGAAAAACCATCCATGAGATTCAAGTGTTTGGACTGTTGAAGTGGTAAACAAGGAGGAAAGGCCAGGGATGTACAGTGATCTCCAAAGCTTGGGAAGCAGTGCCTATTCCAACCAATGAATTTTAATCCAACCATATGCCAAATCACATCTAAGAACAAAGAGCACAGACCCAGCTACAGAACAGGGGACTATTTATACTGGAAATCAGCAATTCCACAGATGATTTTGGGGTTAGAATGGATTGTACATTAACATGAAAATACAATCTGATATTGTGGAAGAGATGGCAAATGGAATCTTACAGTAGACAGAAAATCAGCAAGAGTGAACCTGAGGACAATACTGGATATAAACAGAGCCTTTATTCTGGTGGAGGAAAGACATCATGGAACAGCAAGAAACAGAAATCAGGCACCCATCACAACAACGGTGTGTTTTGGTGAAGTGGCAGGCTTTTTGCTCCCTTTTTTATCTTTTAATAGATGTTACTTAGCCAAGGCAAACACCAATTTCTGAGCTTCCTCACATCTGAATCAGTCCTAGGTACTGTTTTAGCACCGTGCTTCAGGTGAGTGTGAAATACCACAATCAATACTGAGCAAATGGGTCAAATGCAACACATTTTCCAATAAGACAAGGCCTATTTTGTCATTTCCATCTATGTATCAAATCGTGTAAAATGGATTATTTCCAACAGACTTTGGGATCAAGCAGTAGCAAAAACGGTGCAGGAGAAGCCACTGAGCTCTACCTGGATGTTTTAGCCCTGCTCAGGGAAGGTGTGGGTGAGACAACAGTTCATTTCCTCAGTCTGAGCAAATGCTTCAGCTTGTCTGCAAAGCAGCTCAAAAGAGAATTCACCAGGGCAGGATGGCAGGGAGCTGTGGGAGGAGGATCTGACAGATTCCTGCCAAACTGGAGCTTACACCAAACGAGCAACTTATTTCACATATACCACCAGATGTGATGGTAGCAACTCTTAATCATTAGTAAGTCAGGCTTTGAAATGTGGCAGTTAACCCTCAGAACACGTCCTCAAAGGCGGGTCTCTGGTGTGTACCTACAGCAGGCTCTTGGAAACATGGTTACTTCTTGAAAGCTGAAGAGCTAAAATTTATTGGTAAAACCCAACCAAACGCCCTGTTTCCATGCACAGTAGGCAACTGGTTCTTTCTAGGGCAAAAGCAACAAGGAAATTCCATCGTCCCCAACCAGTAACTTTCCCAGGAACTGTTTAACTGTTTTCAGCAGTAATTTTGGCAGTGCTTTCATGTTCAAAGCCAGTTAAATAGACTCTCTTGCAGTGGCACAAAAGTACTCTGCCCACAAGCCTGGCTGTTCAGCAGTCACAAACAGAACCTCAGTCTGCCTGTATGGCCAGGGCCATACTGCCCAGTGTTCCTATAAACATTCCCAGCTGCACGTGCCCTTGATGGAGCACAGTCACTGTGCCCACCTGCACAGACATGGCATTATGGGAATGTACTGCTCAGTGAAACACTTTACAGCTCTCACCCACACAGACAGCACTATGGAAATGCTGTGTCTTGTGGGTGCATTTATGGGACACGCTGTCTGTCACACCACCAAGACTTCAGTGTGAAAGGCTCACGCTGCTGGAACACAGCCTGGGCCCACGGGGAAGCTCCAGCCAGAGCAGGAACTGGCTATACAGAAACAGGACTGGGAACTCAAGTGCAGGGTAGATTTGTGTTCTCATTCTCTAATCACAGTTTGGGATGGAGAGGACCTTCAAGGTCATCTCATTCCAACCCCTGCCATGGGCAGGGACAACTTCCACTAGACCAGGTTGCTCCAAGTCCTGTCCAACCTGGCCTTGCACACTTGCAGGGATGGGGCAGCCACAGCTTCTCTGGGCAACCTGTGCCAGGGCCTCCCCACCCTGAAGGGGAAGAATTTCTTCCAAATATTCCATCTAAACCTGCCCTCTGTCAGTGTGAAGCCATTCCCCCTTGTCCTATCATTCCATACCCTTGTCCCAAGTCCCTCTCCAGAGCTCTCCTAGAGCCTCCTTAGGCACTGGAAGGGGCTTTAAGGTCTCCCTGGAGCCTTCTCTTCTCCAGGCTGAACACCCCCAGCTCTCCCAGCCTGTCTCCAAAGCAGAGGTGCTCCAGCCCTCGGAGCACCTCCATGGCCTCCTCTGGACTCCCTCATTAACAGGACAGAAAACCTTAATGCTTGCTCAACCCAAAATCCTTTGGGGAGAGATGTCCTGACTGTGGTGACAACACTTCCCATTTGCAGTGCACTCCCCTAAAACACACCTCCCTTACTTCTTAACATCTTTCTTTCTTGTCCTTTTCCCCAAAGCCAAACAGTTCAAAAAGCTTTACAGCCACGCACAAGACTCTTCATGAGCGTTCACTCATGTCAGATTTCCCTGTGGATCACTGTAAACAAAGGCCATACCAAGAAAATCTCACTACCCACACATTGCTCCTCCAGTACTCAGCACTGGCAGACAGGAAACTCTGACCTACCCAAGCCATTTTTACAGCCTTCATGCAGTGACACCAGACACCCAGATCTAGTTTTAAGACCGCTGTCAACTTGAATTCCTTCCCTGTTCTTGAACTGCACTCTCTCCTGGCAGTCTGACATGACCCTTACTCAGAGTAGGCAAGGCTTGTCTCCACATTGCCACAACCTGCACTTCCAGAGTCAGAAAGACTCAGAAACATCATGTGTAACCAACATTC